>NC_138234.1:11163846-11613846 GCF_964197995.2 Scardinius erythrophthalmus
ATCATGATCTTATACTCATGCTGTGACCCTACACTTCCTTTTAAAAATAACTAATCTTGACACCTTTTTGATACCTTGATACACTGAAAAAAAAATTCCATTGGATTTACTCAATTGAATTATGGACACTGGTTCCACATAATTTGTTTGTGTTCCCAGTATCCTACACATTCAAATAGTTTCTGTACAATAGTTTTGTGTTAATCACTTGTATTTTAATTAAGTAATGTGTACATGCTCTGTTTAAGTTAACCTAACATAATTCAATCATTTTAGCAGAACATTATTCTTTTAATTTAGATTGATGCCTGGATCATGTTAATTCTACACAATCTAATCAAGTTATCTTTACATAATTTTTTTATTACATTTTTAATGGTTTATGTGGTTACTTAAATGTGTTTTTGTACAAAACAATAAAAAAGCATTAATTTAAACCATTTATTGAACATTCATTCATTTCAATACAAAATTATGCATGTTAAAACGTACAAAAAGTACTGAATCTGATGTATGCAGTAACATTCTCTATTTTCTAGACTTATCTAATTTACGAAGACCATCAGATTCACATCATAGATAAGAATATAACATCTCATATTTCTGTGAAAACTGAATTTTGCACAATTCAAAGAGAACTTTGTTCTCTCAGACTCTCTTCAACACATTTAATGTGCAGACCTTGTGTAATGTTAACATCAAAACGGTCAGTCCAGAACTGAACAAAATTTGACGTCTTGAAATGACTATGAAATGACATCTTTTTAGAATCTCTTTGGTGATTAAATATCAACATGACTTAAACTAGTGTGTAAAAAAAGAAGAAAAAAAAACCTTCCTTTTCTACGCAATATGCATGCATGCCAATTTTAGATCGAAGACGTGAACTCTTCATAAGAAATGTTTTAACAAGATCATGAGTTATATCTCATACCTGCATTCATGAAACTGTGTCTTTATAAACAAATAGAACATTGAAGCACAAATAATTTGATTTCATGAAATAAAAAAAAAAACTGTCCTGACTCCACTTAAAAATTATGCAAGTAAAAAGTACAAGTACTGAATCTGATGGATGCAGTCTCTATTTTCTAGCTAGACATATAATCTCATTTACAAAGACCATCAGATTCATATCATAGATATATAAGAATATAACATCTCAAATTTCTGTGAAAACTAAATTTTGCACAATTCAAAGAGAACTTTGTTCTCTCAGACTCTCTTCAACACATTTAATGTGCAGACCTTGTGTAATGTAAACATCAAAACGGTCAGTCCAGAACTGAACAAAATTTTGACATCTTGAAATGACTATGAAATGACATCTTTTTAGAATCTCTTTGGTGATTAAATATCAAAATGACTTAAACTAGTGTGTAAAAAAAGAAGAAAAAAACCCTTCCTTTTCTACACAATATGCATGCATGCCCATTTTAGATCGAAGTGAACTCTTCATAAGAAATGTTTTAACAAGATCATGAACATGAGTTATATCTCATACCTGCATTCATGAAACTGTCTTTATAAACAAATAGAACATTGAAGCACAAATAATTTGATTTCCAGAAAAAAAAAAAAAAACTGTCCTCTGACTCCTCTGCACAACTTGAATGTGTAGAACTTGTGCTGAATGTGTAGAAACCTCAAAACTGTAAGTGCCTAAGAAAGGCAGTACTCAGAACTGTTAGTTCATGCATCCTGTGAAAAAGCAGTACATCTCACAGGTGAAGTTTGGATTTGAAGTTTTGGGCCTTGATAGAGAGCTCACCCCCATCCAACTCCATGATGATTTTTTGCAAAATCTCAAAAGTGTAGCGCAACGTTGTGGGGTACTTCAGGTTAAGAGAATAAATTAGACCAAACAACATTGTAGTTGCAAAAGCCACATTCTCAAGGTCCTGAAGCACAATGACACCCTCAAGGACAATTCCCACATCTCGGGGTTCATTCTCAGCAATGTGCTTTATCACGAAGATCCCCATGGTGGTCTTCTCAATGGCACTGTGAAACAGATCCTCATCCATGTCCTGAAGAAAGTATTAAAAGATTAGATGGGTATATAATTAAAACACTAACACGAACCATAAGGGATAAAGCCATAAGGCTTTTAGAGTTTTTACTGGGCAAGTGCATTTTTAATAATTTGCAGTACATAAACACTAATCTAATAGCCTCTGTGCACAAGGGTAGTGATGAACTTTCGCTGTCGCCAGAAGTCGGCATATCTGTTTCCGGTTTACTTGCGCGTCACCCAAAATGTCTATTTTGTGCAGCGAAATTGAAGCTCAAATGGCTGTTAGCGACTTGAAGCAGAGCAAAGTGGCACACAGTAGTGCTCCTTACGTACCCATGTTATCAGGTTAGATCACACTGCACGCGGTTGCAGTCCGTTGATCCACTCAAGGTGCATACAGGCAAATACAGTATACAGCAGTGCAGTGATCGTTTCCGCACCGAGTCTATTTTTGCTGTGCTGGAAATGCTGAATTAAAGTGACAGTGCAAGTTTCGTGGTCAAAATGAACAAAGATTGACCTGAAAATGTGGTAATTTCACCATAAATGCGTTTAATTAAATAAAATGTAGTTATCTTACCAAAAATGCATTTAATTATATACTACTATTTTTCAGTCATCTTTTTACTTTTAGAAGACCTGGGTAAAGCAAGTAAAACTACAATTTGCTTTAACAAGGCGACATAATGAACAACACTCGTCTTATTCGTGGAGGTGGAAAAACATTCTTTGTGACATGCAAGATTTATTTTATTAAAATTTAAATGCAAAAGAAAAGGCTGTTTTTGTCAATTTTAAGTTAAATATTTGACCACTTGCTTGAGAAACTTAATGTAAGTAATGCATGGAATAATAGCCCTACGTTGTTTAAATTGTGTTTAAACCATAGACTGTAAAAAAATATGGACGTAGTGTCCGTGACGTCACCCGTAGGTTTCTGAAGAGCATTTTTGAAGCCTAAAGTGGGTAAAGCCAATTAAAAGTTCCTGTTTTTGCCCTTCGAAATATTATAATAGTTAAAATACAAGGCTACAAGTGAGACTGTGTATTACTTCGAGAGTGTTTGTGTATGACAGTGATTATGACAGTGATATATGTGCATACATGTCAGTCACTCTTTCATGGTCCGTCAGCACGGCATCGCTCAAGTCGTTCAAGTTCGTAGAGAACTTATTCAGTCCATTTTAAATTCTGATTTTGGCCGCCTCTCAAATGGGTTAAACCGTTAAACCATAGATATATTGCCTATGAAGTTCAAGTAAATTGTTGCAAGCACAGATAGTATGTACGCTACATATTACGAAATAACGAGATATGTTGAAATAATTAGGCTAATTATTAATTATCATTATTAAAAATAATACATCTATAAGAATATATCTATGCTGAATGTTGCTTGTTCAATTGAATAAAATGAATACTTTAATTGTGATAATTAAAATAATTGATTATTAAATAGTAAGTGTCCTATGTTTGCTCATTTATTAATACTATTTGTATATCTAGCACCCCCTCAGCACCTGCGTTAAAAAAATTATCTGGCGCCGCCCCTGGTTATAACGGCCCACGTATTAAAAAATGGTCAGGTTTAAATCGGGCTTGGGTTCATAATTACAGTTAATGTGTTGGGCCGGGCGTGTGGTGGTAGTCAGATACCCATGCCATTAAAATTACTTATTTTCGTCTGTGTATAGGACCTGCAGCTATAGCTGCCTATATACCTTCGCAGGTTCTACCATGCCGGTGACGTCATCGGAATTGCCAGCGTTCTTATACTAACAAACGCAATTTTTGTGTTGCTTAAAAAAAAAAAAGAGCTATATTGATATTTTTAATTCAATTTTTTTTATAATTTACTTTTAATTGTCATAAACAAACGTTATCAACGTTGATTATTTCAGTTCAGTTCATCTTTAACTCACTTCCGTGTTGGTTTCAAGAAAGAGACGGGGAGTTTGCCGCTTGGTTTAAACGTGTATGCGGCAGTGTTTCCCCTACAATGTATTAAGCAGCGGCGCAGCGCCGCCGCTGGATTTTCAGCGCCGCTGCAAAATCTTCACATGATCAGTAATATCACAACATTGGTAATGCGATGGCTCTGAATCCACTTGTTGACAAGAAAGTAGTCCGACGAGGATCGATAGCTATTGTGTTTTTTCCAGTCGGGCTACCAAAATGCATAGACGGCCTGCCCGAAGGGCTATAGAGCTGGTAAGTCCCGCCCCTTCCGCTAACCCCGCTGGACCTCTAGGTTGAAAAATTGTCAATGCAAGTGAATGGGAGAAAATAATTATTTTCTGATCCCGTTTGAATTGTGCCATGAATTGAACATATGTTGTCTGTGAATTTTTTATATAACTTTCCGTGTAAAGAATGCTATAATTTAGCGGGTAGAAGTTTGATACGGTTAGACTTTGTGTGAGAGCACTTTGTGGACTACAACTCTCGCTGCTTTCAACGCGTTTGAAACGTCAACACCACTAGCACACGGACACTAGCTCACGGATCCTGCTAAACATGGCTGTGTCTTTGATGCACTTCATCGCCTTCTTTCAGGGAGAGAACAAAATCGTTGAGGTTGGTGAAAACCACGGGTAAGTCAACTTTATGGGGTGACGTCACATATGCGACATGTAGTCTTTCTCGTTATGTCTTTTCCACAACTGCTAGCCGAAGAATCATACCACATACTGTCAAACTCGTAACATGAAATGTTATATAAAAAATTCACAGACAACATATGTTCAATTCATGGCACAATTCAAACGGGATCAGAAAATAATTATTTTCTCCCATTCACTTGCATTGACGGTTTTTCAACTTTGAGGTCCAGCGGTGTTTTACGGAAGGGGCGGGACTTACCAGCTCTATATGAAATAATGTTCGCGCTTCAGTCTTGTAATCAGATTCAGCGCGGTCTTCAATCCGCAGCGGCGCTGAGCACGCAGAGAGCACTTCAGAAACAGAGGGTGTGTGTTTGTTTGTGTGTGTGTGTTCATCTGAGTCTCATTGGTCTGTCATTGCTCATCAATGTCAGAATATTTTGATATGACCAATCAAATCAAAGTAGGCGGGCTTTATGTTCAAAGAAGCTGCTGTGCTGAGCGTGAATTTGAGCAGAGCGATCAACTGACGATTCAGGTTACGGTCAATTGCGAGATAAGATGTAAGTAACGTTAGCTAACTAAACATTTCATATATGACAGCTTTTTTAGGTCATAAATGTGAAACGAATGACAAAAATAATAAGGCAAACGAATATACTTTTGTCGAATTTCGCCATTTTGAACTGTAGGAAACAATCGACTACTCGAGCGTCCATTAACCATAAATTAATTAAAAATGGTGAACGTCACCAACAGACACCACACGTCAAATTTGTGGAAGTATTTCATCAAGGATGACAAAAATATTGTAATTGGCCCACTCTTCAAGAGGCCGTTCACATATTGCGTCTAAAAACGTGGCCGTGCCGCTGTCTCCTACAAGCGCTTGCGCTCCGCTCCCATGGCGTCTGTCATTGCTATGCAACCATGAACTGCGCTCTCCATGATGACGACGAATAAGTATCAGCAAAAGATTAATTGATTTCTAGCCCTTGCATTAGCTTTACTACTAAATATATTTCTTGAGATGAGAAGGAAAAACCCGCCTGGAAAAAAAAGCGCACCACGTTGCTTCCATTATGAGCGCACTCACCGCGCGCCTACATTTGAAATAACGACCTTGAGCGCGAAAAAGACGCGATTTGTGAACGGCCCCTAGAAGCAGACGTCTGAAATGAAAGACAAGAACGGCTATTTATTTGGCTTTAGACTGTTACATGAAAATTTAAAAATGAAATGTCATAATTATAATGTTTTGAGAGTTTACTTATGTAATTGTTGCATTAGGCTATGAATTAATAAATGTTTATTGATAAGATCTAGCTATTTCATGTCTTTTTATTTACAGTAGCATGAACCACGAGTAGTCGAGTAACTCGAGTATTGTTTTGATAAGAAATCGCCTAGCAGAAATCAGTAGTCGTGCAACCCCTAATGTGTACAAAGAGAATCGCAATGCTGACAAAACTTTTTTTTTATAAATAAAAGTTGCAGCATAACTTCTGGATTTTAAATAAAATAAATAGTAAGTATGTGTTTGTGTAGGCTACTACAGCCGCGTATCAGTTATTCACTGCAAACGCAGCATGTGTGAAAGCACTTGCGTGCTGCTCCTGCACCGCACACACACTGCAAACGGAGTATGTGTGAAACGGGCATTAGATCCACCTACAGTTCTTAGAAACTTTTTCTTGTACAACAGCAGCACTCATCTTGTTTGTTTATAGTTGATGCGGATGAAGACAGTTGTAAACCAGAAACTGATATGCCGACTTTTGACAATTGCGGAAGTTCGTCACTACTCTTGTGCACATAGCCTATACAGATGGTTTCAAAACAGTTTTACAGTGATAACAGGAAATGAATGCAACATAGATTGTTTTGGCTGTACGGCATACACATATTACATGTTTAATCTATAGGCATGCACGTTTGAATGCGTATACGGGTGGGCGTGTAGTCTTTCTTTACAAAGTGACATTGCCAATTACTTGTCTAGTAGGGCTAATCGTTTTTTAATATGTGGTCGATTCAAAATCGATTCTCAAACGCCACAAATCGATTTTTTTCCATATTTATCAATTACCCAAAAGCCAGAATTAGTTTTCCTCCACTGTTCATAGCATACCTGCCAACCTAGAAATTATTTTTTGCGTACGGGGTGGGGGGGTTGAGGACGACTGCGACGTTAAAACTAGAACAAACAAGTTCAGTCTATGCAGCTATAACCACTTACCACATACTCCTGCATAAGATCTTTAGGGTCCTCATTAAGATAGATGCAGAGTCCTCTGATGGCAAGTTCTCGTGATGCATCAATGTCATCCTTAAAAAGAAGTCAGAGCAGAAATGGAAAAAGGTCAGCTATAGACACTACTCAACACTAACAAATAAAGCTAAATGGGTCTCATTCACTAAGAATTTTATAGAAAATTTTAATGAAATATTTCTGCCTCATCTCTAACATTTGATATCAGCCTGATCTGTTTGACATAGGGTGTTGCATTGATCTGTAAACTACAATGAGTGTCAGGATTCAAGAATCAATTGTTTCATCTCAAATAGTGTCAGTGCACAACAACCGTCACTGCAACGTGTAGACTTGACATGTTTCATGTCTACTACATGACAAGAATTCATAGTCAAAATCATAATCAGACACAGTGACTATAGTAGACAAAAACATTGCGAACCCAGCACACGAAAAAAACACCTTTAACTATCTGTTGTTCTTACTTGGATTACAGCTGACATCATTTCTTTCAGCATTCTGCCTTGCTGTCCTGGACGCCTTTCAAAAACCTTCAGGAAATTTGCATAGTGAAGGTCAAGCTGAGATAGAAATTTTGACTGTAGAGGAATGGTCGTGATTCTTTTAAACTCTGTATTCACCTGAAAGTAGAAAATTAACATGAAAGCACTTTCAACAATAAGCTATGCCTCATTACAATAAATATTCACCAAGTAGTAAACACTAGGGCTGGGCAAAAAAATAGATTTTTCGATTAATCATTTTTTTTAAATGTGGTCGATTCAAAATCGATTCTCAAACGCCACAAATAAAATTTTTTCCACATTTATTTATCTATTACCCAAAAGCCAGTATTAGTTTTCCTCCACTGTTCATAGGCTTGCAAACTCCATTTTATAGCTAATGCTGTGAGATTTTGTTTGTTTTATCTTAATCATACAATAACCTCAACTAGTGCTGCACATTTAAAGTCCCCGTGAACCGGAAGTTGCAAACGACTTTTCTCCAGTGTTATGACGTATTTCCCAGTGAAAAGGAATATTGAACAGAGGGCAGGGTTTTACTCTAAGCGCTCCTCCTCTCCATGTCTGCTCATAGCAGACTAAAGCCTCTGTTAACGGTTTGAGGGGAGTGGTTAAGCGTTGCCCAAACCAATTCCTCAAACCTACGTCATCAGAGAAGGTCCTCCAATGCAGAGGGGAGGGGCATTTTCAGATTTTGATTAAAGATTACCATGGTAAAAAATTTTTTTTTAAAATATTTTCTTGCACGGATTAATTGTTCACCACAAGACTAGTAATATGCGCTAACAAAGTAAATAGGGTCAATTTTGATTTCATGGGTACTTTAATCATATCGCAATCGCGATGTCAAGCCTATGCAATTATATGACGTGAATGTCCTGTGTGAATCAAAATCGAATCGAACTGATAGCTTGCGAATCGAAATCAAATCGAATTGTAAAATCTGAATCGATACCCAGCCCTAGTAAACCCCCGTCACAAACCTCAGTCACATCAAAGAGAGCTGGCCATCTTGTTAGGAAGTCGCTGATCATAGGAGCACAACGAAGAACTTCACGTCTTCTTAGTGCAAATGTTCGCTGCATTTTAGTCTTAATAGTCTCTCTGTTGTTTCTTGTTTTAACATCAGAAAGGAGCTCTACTCTGGCAGTCTCTAGCGTTTGGTCATTCTCTCCAATGGGGTAGGACGGGCAGTAGTCCACTTCACCTCTCCTGGGTTTCTTGACATTGTAGGCAGGACTTTGTTTTCCATCTGGCTTGTTTTTTAACTCATTTACAGTAACTTCAGGACAACCAATTTTTCTGAGATGTGTGCGATAGTTTGAAAGTTTGTATTTTAGACTCACTTTCCAGCCTCCATAGCCAGTGTCTGAGCCCCTCTCTGCTAAACATGGATGCCTCTTCGTGAGTGCATCTGCGACTTGTTCAAACTCCCTGTCTGTGACATAGAGTTTGTATTGAACAATTTTTTGGATCAACCCCTCGAGTATGTCAGACTTGAGTTTAATATCAGGGATAAGTAGTGTTCCTTTTTCTCTAAAGACACCATTGGCCTGTTCAAGTTTATATTCTGCATCATAGGAGAAATGTGGAATGCTAAATGTATCAGGCCAAGATGATCGTGTGGTGGACTCTGGAGAGGAGAGGATGATAGTAGTGGAAGAACAGGATGAGGGAAGTTCAGAATGTCCTGGAGCAGAAGTATCGGAAGAACAGGATGAGGGAAGTTCAGCATGTCCTGGAGCAGAATTTGAAGTGTTCATTGTGCCAGACAGAGGTGTGAGGGAGTCAGTCAAGTGTATTATCTTGATTGTGTCTTTGTTTTTTATTTCATTAACTGAAGTTAAGTTCATAAACTGGTCCTCAAAAAGTGTGTCCATGAACTGCAGGCGAAAGGCACTTTGAAGTTTACACTGACTCCTTACCACATCCTCCAGTTCAGTCAATGTCTCAGGCAAGCCAGTTGGAAAAACAACTCTCTGGCAGCTGTCCTTGCCTAAAATTACTCTTAGTACAGATGTCGTCATTGTCCAATGTCTTTGTCTGTATAAAGAGAAAAACAAACAAATGGTGAACACATAAAATAATTGTGGGCAAACCAAAAAAAATCATGTTGATGGTGAAACAAGTTTGGCCACAATATTCTTTTCAACATTTTTTATATATAGGAACTAAAGGAAACAGAATCATAAAACAAGGGTCCACATGACAGAACATAAACCTGACAATAAGCTTGTTGGGCTTTTGTTTGTCTAACAGTTCCGATCCTTGAATCTGACTATTTCACCAGTATCAGCACTGCTTGTTCTATACAAGCAATTAGTTTTAGTTAGTACAGGTTACATCTGCGTTTGGCACGTGAGCAGCACGTATTTTTTTCAGCGTGCATGTTAATCAATGAGTGCATTCAGAGCGCGAGCAGGAGTCGCGTTTGCTGCTGTAGTGATGTAGTTGCAGTCGGTGTGAACCGGCCGTTAGGCTATTTTTTTTTTTGCACTCATACGGAAAAAAACGAGCCTATCGCGCCGACCCCAGGGGGTTAACTGAAACTAATTTGTTTAAAAAGTAGGCTATTGCCGGTAACAAGGCAGGTTTGCATAAACTCAAAATGTATCCTGATTCCTACCGCATTTATCTTATTTTTTAGTCTAACGAGCATCTGGTTTGGCAATGCAGAAATGGACTGTCGTGCTTAGTTTTTTCTTCTTCCAATTAATATGAATTAGAAACTATCTAAAAAAAAAAAAACGACAAGAACATGTTCAATTAACAGTTTGATGACAAATTGATGAAATTGCCTCACTTTCTGTCACTGTGAGAATGTGCTTTTTTCCCCGAACGATATTCTTTTGCTCCTTGATTTTCGAATGGCATTTTTGGCAGAAATTCATATCCCTATTTATCATCCATTGTCTCACAATATATAAATATATATATAGATTTATTTAGTTTTTAAATATATTTTTAGGTTTCGATTTCTTACCTTTACCACAGACAAATCTCTTCAGTGTTACCATCTGCACACGTCCAACCAAATAGTCAGCCAAGGGGTATTCATCAGTTAATTCACTGACTTCTACAAGACTAAGTGCTTGCGTAGGGGACTGACTTAGCTCGTAAGCTCTGTAATGTTCTCGATACCACCCACACAGCTCTTTTAAAATGAAGAACAACTTCTGATGCAAAACACAAATTTGTTCAATTTGACCAAATTCAGGTAATCCGCCTTCAGATCCATGAACTACAATCATTCCTGTCCTGTAGTTGATACCCTTGCTCCAAACGTTTTTTGTGATATGGATTTCAGAAAGATGAGGATATCTGTGCCTTACAACCTGAGCTATTTCGTCCTTCAAAATATGCACTGGGACTGCAGATGCGCTTGACACATCTAGCTCTGACTTATCAAGACTTGGCAATGTCAGCTGGTACCCAATCATTAGCTGATGTTTTGTAGCCAGGGAGAGTGGGACATTTTTAAAACAACTGGTATGTCTAATGACTCGTTTAAAGAAGCTGTGCTTTGCTTCAAACCTGATTGTCCAATATCCCACAAGAGGACCAAACAGCCTGATTATTTGCGGGTAATGCTCCAAGTAGTGGTGTTTGGGCAGCAATCTCTCTTCAGAAAATAACTCTTTATATCTTTGTCTGTGCTCCGATATTTTACATTCTAGGTATGCAATGGACTCGTCATTGTGAACTGGGGCAACAACGAGTTCTACAATATCTTTCAATTCCAAGAGAATCTGCCATGCAGGCTCATGTTCAGGAATCTGAGGACCAATTATAAATGGAAGCAAACGTAACAAGCTCCAGTTCTCATGAGCATTACCTCCTATTGTTTTTCTGCTTGAGAGATGTTGAGGCAAAACATGTGGCTTATTAGTCTTATCAGTCCACTTGTATGGGAAATCTAAAATTAATTTGTTGATTTCATTTAAAGTAATGTACTTCTTTGATATTATCAATGTGAGACACTTTGCAAGCTCAACAGGTACAATACCCTCAAAAATATCATGGGCAATGTCTGGAGGGTATCCAGTTAGAACATCAAAATGTGAAAGAGCTTTAGTTAGAGGGCAAGCTTTTTTCACTCCAAAACAACTAGTACTATTATCTTCAGCTGACCTCACGTGAGCAATGTGGAGATCTTTTGTTCTGAGGCTGAAAGCACCTGTTCTTACCTCTTTTGACTGAATGTCTAGTTTGCTTGCAGTACAAAATCGACAAATATAATGCCCTGAAAAACTTTCATTAAAGCCTGCTAAAGCATGAGCTCCTAAATTGTCTGCAGCAACAAGGATAACTGTACCCTTCAGTGATTTACCTAGCTGTGGTATAAAAATTCCATTTTCTTCCAAGGATTTGAGGTCTTTTAGGAGTGGTTCTAACACTGTGTTATAGCCATATGTTTTGACATCATCAGTTTTACATAGTAGGGCCAAGTATATGGAGGACAATGATGAATTGGACCCAGGAGGTAGGTTACTCAGCACCCAATAGACTGCACAAAGCTTGTGTTTTTTGCGGGATGTCCCCAGGGGGTTGCAGAGCTCAAAATCATCAATATATAAACCCACAAACAGTCTTAAGTCCTGTCCTGACAAGAAGCTATTTTGCTTAAAATGAAGACCATCTCTAAAAGACCGATATAGACCTTCCGCCTCAGTTTCTTGTGTTTTCAGATCCTGTGATATGTTGTCTAAAATATCTTTCCTATTTAACAGAACTTGTAGGGAATCAAGAATAGGAATGTACTGAAAAGTCTTTTTGTTTTTAGCATCTAGGATATACTCAACTGGATCAACTACATTAAAGTTAGCCTTATAATACTGCCTACGCTGATAAGCAGAACTAAGGGAGCCACCTTTTTGTATAGCTTTGTGAATAGGGTTAACTGTGCACAGTGTAGTAGCTATTTCACTCAGGACAGATTTCTCAACTTGAAGATTATGCTTCTGAAAAGCATCACAAAGAACATCCGTATTAAGAGGAATTGATAAAGTGCTATTTAGATTGTAAAGCTCTTGTAAAAATTCATCAATTTGTGAACTTGGTACATGGGACAAATGTTCAAGCTTTAACAACGCTGCTGCAAAATTGTGTTTGATTATATTTGGTAGGTCCTTTGTGGAACAGACATCAGAAGCAGAATCTATATCATGACATGCCTCTACCTCATCATCCTCTTCAACATCTGATTCCTGTGAAACTACTGTGGTAGTAGTTACTATCCCAGGTTTAAAATCTTTAAGTGAAAAAGAATTATGTTTTCTGTTTTTATGAGATTTAAACGTACCACAGATGTTTGTTTTAAAGTTACAATGTAAAAACATGCACGTTATCAATTCATTTTTTTTCAAATGTGCATTAATATGAGCCCAATAATCTTTCTCGGAGTACAGGTCTCCACAATTACATATATGGCAATTAAATATGCTATTTTTAGACTGTCTCTGCCTAGTTTGAGTCACATGGAATCTATTCAAATGAATCTTAAGAGCATTCCACGTTCTAAACGAGCATGGGCAGTTTAAATATACACATGGAAAACAACTATTACGTCCAAAATGTCTATGTTTCAGCCTATAATGCTGCAATAGTTTCAACCTACTTGTTACAACTACTGAACAGGCCTTGCAAGTCCACATGTACAGCAAATGTTACTGAAAAGAGAGAAATACAAACAATTAGTCATGAATAAAAACAATAATAAAATTATATAATCATAAGATATGACAAAAACATATTAAACTAGGTGAGTGTATTATTGACCGTTTGCAAAGACCCGCCCCCCTTAGTTACTGTCCGACAAGCTAACTTACGCCGTTCTCACGCCACACCATGTTCTCACGCAGTGAAAAATACATCGCGGCACGCTGACAGACAGGACAGACCAGGTTACTTTTCAGTTACGTTTGATATTAAACATATTAAACAAAGTCTCACCTTTCAAATTTGGTCACTTTTTAAAGAAATTTAAACAATAAATACCGTTTTGTGGCTCTTTAATGTGTCGTGACAGATCGCTGTATAGAGCATCAGTTAAGCTGCTCGTGAACCGATCATCTCTTCTTTCTAGTTAATTTATAGCCTCAAATAAACATGAACAAACATAATGAATGTTGTTTTAACCACGGAAAGGCGTCAGTACACTCCGTTTTACAAGTTCAAATCCTCCTATGTTAATCTACTAGCTGCTAACTCTCCTGACTGCTTTGTCAGACAAAATGGCGGATGGCGAAGTATGATTGGTCAGATCACCTGTCAATCAAGCTCCCTGCGAAAGGTCAATTCAGCAATTCTTGAATAAATCTGACAGTAATTTTATAAAATCTTCACATGTTAATAATAAAATACAAATTACTACATGTATACTTATGAAATACATTAAAGAAAAACAATTTAAGTTATATTGCTGTTTGCAATGTGCCCATGGAGTCACAGTGCGCATTGAAAAGTATGAAAAATACACATCCTAGTGTATATCTATCCAACAGTTTACAGATTATTTGTTTCTTTACAGTTTTAAATTCCAGTTATTCTGCTTATGATGCCAATTAAAGTATTAGTGCTAGTGTGATGGACTGAAAATCTGAACGAGGCCTAACAGACACCGGTAGCAGTGACGACATCGTTTAGAAACCGTGCTACACTTCAGCAAGACGAAGTAATTTTATGCAGATCCACAGCCCTTTATATACAGATCAAGCATTATAATGGGATTATATCATATCAGAGAGAGTTTTACCGTGCTGACTGTCGTAACGTTAACCGTATGAGGCACGCTGGAATGCTGCAGCTGAACGGAGAATGATTGGCAGCCACAGCAGACGGAAGACAAGTTTCCTTGAACTTTAATTTTAGGATGTAAATATTCTTCTGTCCCTCACATTAATCTATAGAATGGCTTTCGATAACTTTGAATATAGTGGGACGAACTTTTATGGAGTCGGTCAGGCGGAAAACCTCGTAGTTTTCTATGCAGGACAAACCCTGACCAAGCGGCTAACGTTACAACACTCGACGAAATAAACAGTCGACATGATTTAAAAAGTGTGGGATTATCTTAAAAAACTATTTATTGTATTTAAAGTTAGATGGACAGATATTTTCAGAATATAATATTAAATTTGTAAGGATAATCTTACCTCATAAAGTCAATCCCCTCAGATGTCCTTCTCCAGACCAACGGTCCTGTCGTATATTGCGCGTGCGCGGCCGCTCTAGTCCAAATACTCCCGCGCACACGAATATTTAAAAATAAAAAAAAACTCAAAAAAGACAGACCAAAAAAAATATATATGCGGGGAATTTTTTTTCCTTCCTTTCTTCAATAAAAGCCAAATTGACTTTGTGGGCAGCATTTCAACATAAGTCTAAAAATATGCTTTTTTCCCCAGCACTGAAATGACACATAACGTTACCCAGAAACCCGCATTTGCTAAATTTTCAGATTGAGAACGCATGGAAGCCAAATCGCCTTGTTTGCATCATATAAAAATTATAAAATAAAATAGAATAAGCTGAAACAAACATGTACCTCTCTTTTTTTTAATGCAGTTTCAGAAATACACTGATGCAATATTTACATGTTGCAACAACTGAATTAGGTTAATTATACATGATGAAATTAAGTGCCAAAATACAACACAATTGTGTTGTATTAGCTCGTTTTAATTAAGTAAATTCGACAGCAGTAAAATCATTTTGAGTGAACACCATCTGTTTGATGGTAAATTGAGTCTTAATTGATTTGAACATATTATTGCAACATGATCATATCACTTTTTGATGACTGTGTTGAATTCTCTTGGAGTTTATGCAATGTAATTATGTTTGCATCGCAAACATAAATGTATTAAGTAGATTGTAAGTGTATTATTTTAGTATTCTCAATAAAGCTGCTTTCCTTTTTTTTCAGTGTAGGTAATTTCCTGTTTTTTTTTTCTGTCAATGTGTGGGAGTCATTTTAAGAATAAATGCAATGTGACTTTGTAAATGTAAATAATTTATTTAGTTTTCATCAGTTTTGACGAGTAACTAACTAAAAGCAGCAACGCTACAGTTTGGCATAGAGGTGGGTGAACCAACATCTTAATTCATGATGAGTAATTTAATATTTTTTTATGCAATTTTATATAACAATAAAGTTATTTCATTAAATGATTTATCTTTTAAATATAGAATGATGCACATTACAATAAATATGACAAATACAATATAAGAAAGATACAAATGAAA
Source organism: Scardinius erythrophthalmus (assembly GCF_964197995.2). Lineage (NCBI taxonomy): Eukaryota > Metazoa > Chordata > Actinopteri > Cypriniformes > Leuciscidae > Scardinius > Scardinius erythrophthalmus. The sequence continues at coordinate 11,179,492 of NC_138234.1, forward strand.
TAAACAGTGCTTTAAATGTTGTTGTTTGATTATCAATGACACAGACAGCAGGTTTATTAGACTGCAGTCTCTTTAAAGGGATAGTTCATTTTGAAATTAAATTTTGGTATGTTTTAGCTTACCTCAAGGGCATCCAAGATGTAGGTGTCTTTGTTTCCGCAGTAGTTTCAGTTTTGATATTTTTAGGTCAAACCATTTTTGTCTGTCAGTCATATCATGCAGGTCTACGGTCACTGTCTCAAAGAGCATGCACAAAGTCCAAATTAAAACAATTCCCCATCGTCCAAATTAAACAATTCCCCATCGTAAGTACACATTGATGGCCTAAGACACAAAACGAGCGGTTTGTGTGAGAAAACGAACAGTATTTATATCGTTTTTAGCTCTTATACACGTCCAAGTGATCTGAGGGCGCGCGCATCCTGGTGTGTGACGTGTACGCAGACTGGTGCATAGATATATACACTAGATGTCGCCTTAAAGACATTCGTTCTAATGAACTGCCGTAGACAAGGCGACATCTAGTGTATATATCTATGCACCATTCTGCATACACATCACACACCAGGATGCGCGCGCGCCCTCAGATCACTTGGAATGTGTATAAGAGCTAAAAACGATATAAATACTGTTCGTTTTCTCACACAAACCGCTCGTTTTGTGTCTTAGGCCATCAATGTGTACTTACAATGGGGAATTGTTTAATTTGGACTATGGGGAATTGTTTTAATTTGGACTTTGTGCATGCTCTTTGAGACAGTGACCGTAGACCTGCATGATATGACTGACAGACAAGAACGGTTTGACCTAAAAATATCAAAACTGAAACTACTGCGGAGAAAGACACCTTCATCTTGGATGCCCTTGAGGTAAGCTAAAACATACCAAAATTTAATTTCAAAGTGAACTATCCCTTGAAGACCTGATGCACGGATCCAATACATTAGAACACACCTGATTTCTTTCTCTAAAAAGTAATTTGCGTTACTTACCCCCAGCACTGTGCACAATATTGTGGTGTTGTTGAGATGCAAGACAATTCATCAGACGAGTTTAAGGGTAGTAGATCAGTTTTATTGAGGATTACAGAGAGGTGGAAAAAACATCTGTGTCTTTCTCCCCTCATCTGTTTTTGATCATTCACTACTCTCATTAAAAAGTGTTTTAATGCACAAAAAGTGTTAACAGAGTGCTTAAGAATTCAGTAGACTAGCTGATTCTTGCACATTATAAGCACAATTACACACAGAGACATGCATGAAGAAGTGCAGGATATAACATTGTAAGCTCACGCTCGATCAGCCCAAAGCTGGCATCCGGAAGGTTACGTGTCTCTATGTGTTACTGTCTTTTCTCGAGGCAAAGTATTTTTTGATTACATGCAATACATTTGAATATGTATTCTCTTGTTATTTCAATCAAATGTAACAATTTATTATGTCAGGTAAATGTATCATGCCAATTACATAATCAATTCAAAGATAATCAATACAAAACATCAAAAGCTCTGGAATAAAGAGAAGAGATGCAAACCCGACATTAAAATACATGATGCGGAAGTCTTTGAGATCCTTTAACATCATGGGCTCATCTGAGTAACAGAAGGCCCCGGTCTTCTCGTTGCATTTCCTTATATAGACAGAAACTTCTTTCACATGGAATGGAAATTTACATTCAGAGGTTACACCTTTTGGGGGTGTGAAACCATTTGTCTAGAGACCACCTTCCTTTGTGTGCCAGCTATCTCTAAACTCTTAAAACCGTATTACCTTTTGTTTTACTTGTTTGGAAATGAGACCTTTGTACCAGTCGCACTGAGACATTTGAAATGATACCAAACACTTATAAAACCAGATAATTGTTATCATTTAAACCATATAGATTGTGTGTAAATCTCATAATTTTAGCATAAGAGAGAGAGGGTGGGGGAAGAGGGAGAGAGATGTATTCTGAGGTGAGACTTTTGTCTCAAATGGTGAGTTCAATTGGTAATTTCCTTTGTTCTCTCAGAGAGTAGCTCTCTGACAACATCAATTTAAAGAAATAACGTAAAGTCATTTTAACATTATGCTCATTTAATGTAAATCATGAGACAGTGGAGATATTATTGTGTGCTGCTCTTCAAAAAAAAAAAAAAAAAAAAAACCTTCGCACTGATTTTGCACAAAATATGAGCACAAATATAATTAAGTACAAGTATAAATCTGTTGTGTTGTGTCATTATACTTTGCTCTCAAACTGTGTTTGTCATGTTTACAGCACATGTGAAGAACTTTTTTTTTGCTTCGTAATTGATTCTCATTGTGTTTTTTTTTCTGCACTTGAAAAACAAAGAAAGACAGAAAATGAGAAGTGAACAAATGATTAGAAAAGTATTGTAAAGCTCTGTGAGGCTCTTTTCAGTCTGTCATCTATAAATTAAGTTTGCCGTACAGGCCAGCCTAGTTAACACCCCAACACAACGTAACGAGTGGACCTCTTCCCTCTAACATATTCACATCTCTCGACCCACTTTGTAATTTGTACGTGATCACAGGAAAAGGCTGGTTGCTCTTAAACAGGTTACCGCCCTGTGGAGTTCCCCCTCTGCCACAAACTGCTTTTCACAAGTTCACACTTACATACAATTAGAGAGGGTAAAGTTTAATGCGTATTTGGCATGCTGTCTGGGGGGAGGGCTCCGAGCTCGGAGTTCGGCCCAAACCCAGAGTAATCCCCCCCGTATGTAAATGGTTATGGCTAGAAGTGTGGAGAAGGGGTGGTGGAGGGATGCTGCTAAACTGTCAATGGATTGAGGCGAGACAGCTGAATATATATATATATATATATATATATATATATATATATATATATATATATATATATATATACCTCTTATCATTGATTGCTGAACTATATAAAACATCATTAATATTATTTGAATTTGCTTGTATGAAGGTGTTGACATCTTTGCAGCCATTTTCAATGATGTCTCTCTTTCTCATTTCACTGTCACACTTCTGCTCACTCAGGACCGAAATGCAGAATGAGTAATTTTTTATGAGTTTTATGAACTCCATGACCTGGTGAACAATACATACATCAAAACACCTTTACTGACATTTGACTTATAAAGTAGTTTGGTTGTGATTAAGAAAATACTGTTGAGTATCACCTTTTTTTTTACTTGCACATATATTAGTTACTTTAACCCAGCTGTGCACTGTTTCGTACACACACAGTTCCGGTTCCTTTTGTTTTTCTGTATTTGTGTTAAAAAATAAAATATTGTATATCTTGCTGAGTAAAGCTCTTAAGCCCTTACCTTGTTGTTGTGGGTAAATCAATATTTTGCTGTCTTTTTTTGCCTGAAGGCTTTACGGTAATCAACATTACGGTAATGAACAAACCTTAGAAAATACCGATGAAACTTGCTCCAAACACAAGTTTAGACTCCACTGTTGTCTGTCAGTATTGCTGGAGTTCTTATTTCAAACCCAATGTGACCTTTAAACACTGGACAGGGCAAACATGATCTTGATTGATGGGAATTTCATCACCATTATTTGTTATTTGCAAATATTCAAAAAGGAAAACATAACAAGTCCAGTTTCTACCACCTGAGCTCCTTTATTCAGTTTTTTTTTAATTATGTCAAATATTGTGTCGTGATTCACACTGTTGATTTGATTGTTTTACTCTACATTGGTGGTTGTCAGATCGGGTTTGTCACAGGGTAAGCCTGTGACTATGCACGGACTGAATACGCACACACACACGCACATTTCATACACCGGCGTCATGTTAACACGGTCAGTTTGCCGGCACTGACAATCATGTATACACGGACTTGTGTAGAATTTGATGTTATTGTATGTTTAAAGGTGTGTTGTGGTTAAGGATGGCTGACGCGAAACAGTCGTTCCGAAGCTTTGCGAGATCCTGAAGCGCAGACCCGCAGATGTTTCGAAACACTGATCCGATGCGTGATTCAAAACACCTATGTCACGTGACTATGGCCAAACGAAGCCTCGAAGTGTTTCATCAGTGGTCCGCCGAATCAGCGTTTGATTGACACGGTCGGGAACAGACCACACAGTCGCACATCTGTATAAAAGTGAAATCAACGCATCTTGACCTCGTGGGTTTTTGTGAGAGGAGTTTGATTTTGAGATTGCGGATTTTTGGTGATATAGTGACATAGTGCGATTTGATTAGTTATAGGCTATTTAGGCTTGCATTTAAATTTAACTGGAATTTAAATGAAACTGGAAAGAGATAGCAGTAATCTTTCCTCATTTGTATGTCCTAGCTAAAAAATAACCCTGCCGTCGGCGCCTATGGCCTCGTGGTCAGTGCGCCGACATGTAGCGTATTTGCACTCGGGCGTCCCGAGTTCGAGTCCCGGCTCGTGGACTTTTCCCGCCTCGTTTTTTTGTCATCTCTCTACTGTCCTGTCACAATAAAAGGAAAATCACCAAAACTATATATATATATATATATATATATATATATATATATATATATATATCTTTGCATGCCAGCAACAAGTGTCCCTTGTGAGAGGATTTTTTCAAAGGCTGGAGAAATTATCTGTAAAAAAAGTAGTCTAAGTCCTTCCACAGCAGAGAAATTAATATTTTTGAATAAAAATCTCTAAAAAAGTGAGACATTGTGGCTTGATTTCTTTTATTAATATTCATTTTGCAAGACCAAAATAACATTATGCACAGTGAGGAGCCTATAGGTTACAATCTTCACATATTAGAAAATTATAATAATACAAAAAAACAAAACAATTTTTTTTAATGGCTCGTCAAGGTTGTTTCAGATCAACACCTGCAAGTGGCCACTAGGTGTCACCGTTGAGACGGGTGTCGGATTGATTCGAAGCCTCGAAACAATATGGCACATTTGGTTCAACTGTTTCATTGCTTCACGAGGCCTCGATCTGGCCATCACTAGTTGTGGTACGTCCTCTATGTTGGTACCTGGTTTACGTGAGTTATATGGTGAATCAGTGGCTGTAACATCAGTGTATAACATGATAGGATGTTGTCTTATGTACAGAAATAAATCACCTCACCATTATTATTTGGTTTATATGGTTTATTAAAGGGACACTTCACCCATTTGCATTAAGCTTTGTATTGTTAGAAACCCAGTCATATATTATAATAAACGTGGATTTTTCGTTCATTTTTCCCTGAGATGGGAGAAATAAGGATTTAAGTGTTTTACTTCCTGCTTATTATGACGTAAAAATCATCATTTTGCGTCATAATAAGCAAGAAGTCACATTTCATTGAAAAGTGTAGAGACTACAAACACTAGCTCCTCATTATTCCAGGGGGCGGGACCCGCTCACGCTACAGACCTATTACAGATCAGTGGGTGGGACTTCACTTTCTGAAACTGAAAGCAATATCCTCCATCTTGTTTGGAAGCTAAGCTAACAGGCACTGTGGAGCCAGCTGTGAAAATATGACAATAGCGGAGGGTAACGTTACTCAATATGATGTAGAAGAAGAGGATTTCGGAAGTCTGCTGCTCGAATCGGGTGTTTGTGGCTACCTTTACAAGCCGCATTATAGCGAAGAGCAGCCGAGGCGGAAGACCTGCCTGTCGCGGACGAGAAGCCCAGACTGGCTCGAGTTAGGGCGGACTGGTGGCGCCGGTGATCTCACTATGCAACTACGAACCGCTACGAACACAGAGATAGAGTCCGTCTGCGGCAAAGAATTTCTCCTAGACGAAATCTCTGAATCAGACGAGGACACGGACGTTTGTGTTGTGAACCATCCTAGTTTCGCACCGCATCTGACTGAACATCCCGGTAACGTTACCATGCAATAATTCACCATTTCGAAAGAAATACAAATGAGGAGTAATTCATTAATGAGTTCGCCAAATAACTAACGTTAGACATTTTGTGTGAAATGAATTTCAAGCTCCGGTTGTAGGTAGCTAGCCTTATGGACGGATGAGTAATTCATATGCTGTTCTGGATTAGTGGGAGTGGCTTGCGCAGCTGTGCAATGTGGTGCATTGTGGGAGTTGTTGTCTTTCATACAAATGCGTCCTGAAGTTACTTTCTTTCTTTCCTCGGTCAAGAAGGCACCAAATTCAAAATTTATTTTACATTTCGACTACATATATGACCCACTTTCAATGAAGATCAATGTTCCCATGGGTGAAATGCTCCTTTAAGTACAGTGTTAAGAGTGATACAAATATACTTACGACATTTGACGAGTCATTTGCCAAACCTGTTCAGTTAAAAATCCGGTCTATTTATACATGGTGTTCGCGCCATCTTGGTAGTCCGTGTGTGTGACGTCACCGGGGGTTTCCATCCTTCATAGCTGTATATATATCAATATAAGAATGCAGAAAATGCAGTAGGGTCTAATGATTAGACACACAAGGCTATAATAAAACTTTGTCAGAAAGGAGATTTAGAACATCCCAAATGTAAAATATGTTTTACACAGTGGGGTGATGTACCACATGAGGGCGCTCCACATTATGAGAACCATTTGCTCTAAATACACAAAATGTGATTCTTAGTTATAAAACAATTCTGTTCATGAATATTGATTTATCCATGATTTATTGATCTCAATGTATGGACATGAAAATGAAACAAAATATCAAAGTGCTGGCATGACTGTACTTCTCACTTACACTTTTAATTATAATAAAACTAAACAAAATGATTTTCAGTGTGGATGGATGTCCTTCTTACCTTTGTTCAGTGAGACGAAAGTCACTGTGCGGTCCCGTGGTGAAATGATGTCCAACCTAGTGGTCCAGGAGCGAACCGTTCCTATGCTTTGCATTCAGGGACGGTCACAGCTTCCCATTTGGGCTGTCCATGTCGCCCTGCCACCCTTACCCCTCTGTGGGAAGTGGGTGTTCGCATCCTCAACTATATTGATGACTGGCTCACCCTGGCCCACTTGTGAGATCAGTTGTGTGAACACAGGGACTTGGAGCTAAGACACCTCAGCCATCTGGGGCTTCAGGTCTACTGGGAAAAGAGCAGACGTGCAGAGGATCTCTTTTCTCGGTATGGAGTTGGACTCGGTCAACCGGACAGCTCGTCTCACGAACAGGCGTGCTCAGTCAGTGCTGAACTGCTTGAGTTCATTCAAAAGCAGGACAGCGGTCCCACTGAAACAATTTCAGAGGCTCCTGGGGCATATGGCATCCGAAGCCACGGACACACTGCTCGGATTGCTTCATTCAAGACCATTTCAACAGTGGCTACACAACCGAGTCCCACGAGATGGGCATGGCACTGTGGCACAATCCGGATGACTATCACTATCGGGCTTTCAGCCTGCGGTCAGACCTTGCTTTACTACGGGCCAGAGTTTCTCTACAAGTGTCCAGGAATGTTGTTGTCTCAACAGATGCCTCCACCACCGGCTGGGGTGCCGTGGTCAACTTGCATGCAGCCTCGGCCTCCTGGGCGGGACCTCGACTGCAGTGGCATATCGATTGCCTCGAGTTAATAGCAGTATTCCTTGCCCTCGGTCGGTTTCTCCCATTGCTGCAGGATGCATATACTGGTCCGGACGGGCAACACATTGACCATTGCGTACATCATTCTCGAAGGTTGTCTACGCTCCCGTCGCATGTTGTAACTCGCCCACCATCTCCTCTTCTGGCTTTTGAGCTCAAATGTGCAGCTGACGCGCTCACAGCAGCTCACACTCCCAGGAGAGTGGAGACTCCACCCCCAGTAAGGTTGCTTAAAGGCGCTTTGGAGTTGCTCAGGTGGACCTGTTTGCCACTACGGACACGTCCCACTGCCAGTTGTTCTATTCCCTGACTGAGGGGATCCTCAGCAAGAATGCACTGGCACACAGTGGCTCCCAGTGAGCCTATACTCGCACAGACCCTGTGCAAGATCAGGGAGGATTGAAGAGCAGGTCTTGATGGTTGCACCATACTGGCCCACCCGGACCTGGTTCCCAGAACTCAAGCTCCTTGCGACAGACCTTCCTTGGTGGATTCCCCTTTCTCAGGAACGGAGCATCATAAGGTGCCCACGTTAAGACTTCTAGAACCTCTACGTGTGGTCTCTGGAAAGGACGCAGAGGTTTTTAGTGACCTACCCTCAGTGGTAGTAGACACTCTCACTTCAGCTAGAGCCCCCTCTACGAGGCGTGCTTATGCTTGGAAGTGGAACCTGTTTGTTGAATCGGGCTCTTCTCACCAGGAGGCCCCCTGTAAATGTCCAATCAGAGTCATTCTTTCCTTTCTGCAAGAAGGGTTGGAGTGAAGGCTGTCTCCCTCCACCCTGAAAATGTATGTTACTGCTATCATCTTACATCACAATGCAGTAGAAGGTGAGTCGGTGGGAAAGCACGACCTGTTAATCAGGTTCCTGAGAGGAGCGAGAAGGTTGAACCCTCATTGACCTCGCCTCATCCCCTCTTGGGACCTCTGTCTTACCGGCCCTGCAGAGAGCTACCTTTGCAGTCAATTGAGATTCATATCCAAAATATAAGTAATACAAATGTTAGTAGTTAACTGCATGAAACAAGTTGACTGTTGATTAACCAAGCTCTCCATTAAACGACCCTAACAGCCCTAAAATTGAATAAAATATAAAATATTATAGACACTTCATATTTGATAGTTTTAGATGATAATTGCATTTAACAGATTACACCTTCAATAAAACATTTGCAATTGTTTTGTAAAAAGTGTTTTTTATGCATGTTTGGACTGAGTTTTCCCTGCATTTACACTGTTCTGACCAGCAGGGGTCACCAACAGTGAATCATTTTGTGAAGCAAAATGAAAAGCTTTGTTTCTCCCATCATAGCAACAGATGGCAAACTGTCTGAGGCAGGACATTGTGAGAAGAGAAACCTCCAAATCTCTTCTTGCTGTGCTTCTTTGGCAGCAGCACAGAGGAAAACAGAATAGAGAGGGAGAGAACAGACAGTAAAACAAACTCAGTCGCCCATCGATCATGACATTACAACATGTTGTTGACGTAACAACAACCATTATAAAGTTGCTATAAAGTAGCATCAGTGTTGAAATCATTTATAACGCAATGTATTATATATTATATATATTATATATTATAACTTATATTATATCAATATTATCAACAAAAATATTTTAAATACATACAGATTCCAGCCATTATGAATGAATTATGTTTTAAATAAAATGTATCACATAAACATGCAAAGATTTTCAAGTTCATTTCCTTGTTTCAGAAAAGAAAACCATCCTCTATTAATTCTATTTACATATTTACAATGAGCACCAGAAAAAAAGAAGAAAAAAAAATCAAAAATTTGGGACAAGAATGTTGCCAAAAGAAAGAACCAAGAAAAACTGTAAGTCTAAAGCTAAATGCTAGACTGAACAGAGTATTTAAGTGAAGGCAATCGTCTCAAAACAGTGATAATAGTCTAGAAGACAAACACAAAATACAATATTTAAAAAAAAAACAATCACATGTCAATCTTAACACAATAAAACAGCACCTCATAAAATTTCACGTTATTTTCACAACTTCAGGTATAGGAAAACGGAACGTTGCACATTTCAACAAACAAGTCTATATTTCTACCAAATAAAGACTTTAATTTAATTACAATCTTTTATCAAGTATACAAACATTTGTATGTTACTATATTGCTGTAACACTCCCGACAAACGTCACATCAAGTAGGCCTAGTTTCAGGTTTAATGCCAGAGACATTAAACTTTTAACAGTCTGTATCATATATGCATTCAATTACAGGCATTTATCAGAATAAATACATTTAGCAAAGTGTTTTACCAACTTTTAAATAAATCAATGAATTTCAAAGCTTATTAAGGCTGGTTTTTGGTTCCAGTGTAGCTGCTGGAGAGTGTTTTCTGATGAAGGTAGATAAGTACGAGTTAATGTTAGTGTTTAAACCATAAATATTAGCAACATAATTACGTCACACTTTTCCAGGAACAGCAACAATACCAGTAAAAACCCCTACAGAATCAGCAGTGCAGAATGTCCTTGTTATCCTGGTCATAATGCCCGCCTTGAGGTAATTGTAAAAAAACATATGCAAATAGCCCCGCCTCCACTCATTCATTTACACCAGCTCACAGATTCTCTCTGCCAACTTGAGGTAAACTCTGCACAATGATATCGCTCTCTACAACGTCAGACACATAAGGGTCATTTATGATTCGCCTTTTGCTTGACTATTGTCAAACAGCTGTGTTACTAATGCTACACAAACCATGTTCCCGTTCGCATCTCAGAGTCAGAAAGCTGCCTCAGTATCCGTACAAACGCTTTGAACAACTCAGAACATCAGTGGAGAACGGCATATAATTCATCGTAACATCATAATATACATCATACACCTGCTATATTGCTAAATCTATTTGATTTTTCCTATCTACAGTAAAATATACTGGGACAACCTGTCATCTCTCGAGACTTCCCTTCTAGTTTGCTGTTAATGATATGCTAAAGCCCGCCGGAGCGTTGATCTGATTGGTTACAAGGTAGTTTGTGACGTCAGAAGCACCAGCGATTTCAAACCGTGTTTTTGAGACTGTCTTTGGTTCACTGCAGTTTTAAGGAGAAAATACTCAGCAATGGTGTTGACTTATGAATTTACACATGGTTTGTCTTAAAGCATATTAAAGACACCACATAGACATATTAACAACATTAAAAGCTGCATTTTAAATCATTATTTTTTATATATATATAATTCTAACAAATCATTTTTGGATGTGATATTTAAATTGGTATGTAATAGGTGAAATTTTACTGGTATTGGTACCGACTGCTGAAATCCTGGAATCGCGACACAGTTACTCCGTGAACGAAGAGAGTTTCAGCTGATCATCTTTACTTTACTAGTAAGAAGTTTAGGAACTCTTTACAAGTGAAGTTGTGGAATCTTTGACGGCTAACATTGCAAGGATGATTGATTCTAAACTAGAACTGATTTTGGAGAAAATTCAAGATGTTACAAAAGAAGTGCAGCGTACTAATAACCGAGTGAAAGAATCCTACTTCTTGAAAATGCGGCCACTGGGACTGAGAGTCGAGCTATAGAGATTGAAAAGACAATCGATTCCCAAACCAAGCGATTAGATGGTCAGGAAACAGAGGGCACGTCGTAATTTGAGGATCATTGGCCTTCCAGAGAAGATCTGGCTGTGGTCAACTTTACGGAAAAATGGATTTAGCAAGATTTTAGGAAATTTTAGGATAGCACGCATTGCAATTTATGCGCGAAAATGAGTTTAGTAGTGTTTAGGTTTAGTAGTGGTGTACTGTATGTATCTAATCTACGCTTGGCTAGGATTAGTGGTGTGGAGTGCGTGTGTAATAAAGTGCTTATCATACGCACGCAAAAACTCATTTTCGTTTATAAATTGCACGGAAAACAATGCATGCTATGCATTTTCATGCGATCAGGCTGGGAGACAAAGCACAGGCAAGTTAAACTGGAACAAGCACACAGGATTGGCACCATAGGGCCAAGAGGTATAACTTTACTCATTTCCTAATTCTCTTCAGTGTCCCTTTCAATGAAAGTATTAACCAGCTAAACTATGTTTTACTAGCAGCCTCAGCCTGAATCTGAAGTATGTGTCCTCCTCCTCACAGATCAGGTGGTAAGCAATCAGGAATCAGATCAGGTATCATCACCCTCCTGTAAGAAAACAGATTCACAGAAGGTTAAAGTGATGAGATACACAACAAACACAAACACACTACAGACTGAATTTTGTTTTTTCCTGTTGCTTGTGAGAGGTTTAAATTTCCTAAATATTGTGTCAAAACACTGTCATAAGATGCATCACATCTTTTGTGCTACAGTAATATAAACCTGAAGTATTATGATTTCAATATCACATTGAAAATGCTTAAAAAATTCTGTCATCCTATACTCACCCTCATGTTGTTTCAAACCTGTATGATTTTCTTTCTTCTGCTGAACAGATATTTAGAATAATATCAGTAACCAGACAGTTTCTGGTCTCAATGACTTCCATAGTATATATATATATATATATATATATATTTTTTAGTATATGTTTTTCCTACTATGGAAGTCAATGAGACCAGACACTGTCTGGTTACTGACATTCTTCTAAATATCTTCCTTTCTGTTCAGCAGAGGAAAGAAATTCATACAGGTTTGAAACAACATGAGGGTGAGTATATGATGACAGAATTTTTATTTTAAAGTGGAGTATCCCTTTAAACTGTTGTATTGGCGTTTTATAATAAGACTGAATAAAAATAATAACTTTGGTAGTTATTGGTGTTTTTGATTGTTTAGTTGTTTCACTAGTGAATATTTGCTTCTGTACTATTAAAAAAGATCACTTTGAAGTGTACATTTCTGCTACACACATAATTCTAATAATATAAAAATATATTCATACCACTGTTCTTTTAAAGGCATTTTTGCCCAGTAAATTTCTTATATCTTGTTAAATCAGCTGTATGTAATACTTACTCTCTGTGGTACTGCTGCATGGCTCTTGCGGTGACGATAGTAAATCACAGCAGCAGCAGTTACAACAGCAAACACCAGCAGAACAGCAACTATTCCTGCTACAGCTCCTGAAGACAAACCTGAATCTGAAGATAAACCTGAACCTGGAACAGCTACAGAGAAACAGACATTATTACGAGAGTGAATGATAATACATCCAGTATTTAACAAAACAGTAATGATTTAATTGATAAATGACACCATAGCAACAGCAGTTAAAATAGCATCAGCACTGAGAGATCAACTGGAAACACTGTTCACAGGAAAACTGCATTTTCATGGTAATAACATTAGTTAAAGTGCCATTGAGTCAAAACTTCAGGTTTTTAAACAGTCCAAAAGCCAACATTTATTGGGTTGACTTAAAAATACTGAACTGTTTTTTTAAACTCCTCCAAGGAAAAATGCATTGAAAGATTGAATTATACACTCACCAATGACAGTACGATTGAATCTCTTCACACTAGTGATGCTGAAGCTGCTGTTGTTGATGATGATCTGTAGTTTATAGAGTCCAGAGTCTGTGTTTGTGGTGTTTGTGATGGTCAGAGATCCAGTCTGATGATCCAGCTTCAGTCTGTCTCTGAATCTCTCTTTACACTGAACATCTGTACAGATCTCACTCTGATTTCCAGTGATTTCAGCGACGAGAATGTCATTAAAATACCATGTAATCACATCATGTGTGTTTTTTATTACACCAGGATCTAAAGTAACAGATTCTCCCTCGTTTGTCTTCACTTCATCTATTTCAGCAGCAGGAACACCTGAAACACAAACCGGAGGATGGAGGATCTTTTGCTGATGAAAAAAACAACAACAAACCCTCCACAACATGAAAGAACTGTGATCATGAATGCGAATGCACAAGCTCTTTCTTGACTTTCACTCTGAAATAGAAAGTTTGTGCTTTTAAAGCAGATTTTACATCCTTATTTGATATCAAATCCTCATTTAAACATATAATAATAGAAGTCAGAGATGGCATGATTATACCTGACATCTCTATTTGAACTCAACTGAAGCTTCCTGTGAAAGCTAATATATTTATCATCATAGGTCTTTATAGTTATTGTTCTTGTGAGAATGGGCCTTTAGTTTTATATCAAACTAAGCTATTTAATGATGTAAAGTGAGATAATTCTATAAACTGCACTTGTATGTGTCCAAGAGTGTGAAGAATGTGTAGAATGTGAAGTTTTAGCTCAAAATACCCCACAGATATGTTTATATAGCATGTTGAAATTGTCACTTTTTGAGTGAGTAAAAACACACCATTTTGTGTCTGTCCTATAAATGCAAATGAGCTTCAATAACGCAGACACACACTGAAACCTGGAGGAATGTCTTGTAGTCTCTACCAGCTGTTTGTTGTATTCCTTAAAAAGCCATTTCTTCAAAAGAAAATATCTCCAGCATTTGCTTTGAACTTTGAGCGCTGTAACTTTGCAGATGTTGTTTGTGCTCACACAGCAACATTACACACTAACTAAAGTTAGAAAAGTGAAATCATAATCAACCACCCCTTTAAACATTTATAAACTGTATTTAAACATTCATTAAATGACTCACCAGTGACAGAAAGACTGAAGATCTTGTCACTGCTGCTTTTGCTGCTGATGATCTTCAGTTCATAAAGTCCAGAGTCTGTGATATTTGTGATGGTCAGAGATCCAGTCTGATGATCCAGCTTCAGTCTGTCTCTGAATCTCTCAGTACCTTCATTACACTGAACATCTGTACAGATAAAACTGAGATCTCCACTGATTTGAGCTATACGAGTGTCCTTAAAGTACCATTTAATATCATCTTGTAGGCTTGTTTGAACACCAGTGTGAAGAGTGACTGAATCTCCCTCTATCACTGACACTGACACTTCATCTGATCCAACACCGAAAACACCTGAAGAAGAAACACAAGCCACACAAAAATATACAATAGTGCTGTGAATTTTTTCTACATATGACGATTTTGATTTAAGAAATATGTCTGAATAACTTTCTGACTGTATCTTCCTAACCCTTAAAGGTCCCGTTCTACATGATCCCATGTTTCAAACTTTAGTTAGTGTGTAATGTTGTTGTTAAGTATAAATAATATCTGTAAAATTATAAAGCTCAAAGTTCAATGCCAAGCGAGATATTTTATTTAACAGAAGTTGACTACAAAAAACGGCTCGATTGGACTACACCCCTCTACTTCCGTCATTAGTGACATCACCAGAACCGTGTTTAGACTAACCTCCACCCACAGGAACACAGGCGTATTGATGGCGAAATGTCAACAGATGGTTGATGTTTATCTATAATCGGATACCGCAAAAGTTTAATTCGAAGTTGTTAGTTTTCTCTGTCCATTTCACCACGGACTGTTTTTCTAACCTGGGATAATATCAAGCAGGCTTCTCTCAGTGTTTCATACTGACGAAGGGGACAATTTCAACTATATTCCAGCAAGCGGTAAGTACAAGTAGTGATTTAATATGGAAGTAGCGATCAACTTCACATCGTTTCTCTTAGTAGAATGAAAATAATCTAACTTAAACTGTGATTAATATACAGAAAGCGATCAAAGAACAATCCCTTTCCAATCGTCCAAGCTGTCAATCACACAGCGCGAGTTTATCTGACACTTGCTAAAACTCGTTATGAAATCAATGACGCTGTTACACTGCACAACGAAGCTCTTACTGTATTTATATGCCTCATGTTTGCATTGGTGAAATCATTAGTGAGTGCAGAAACTGCGTTGCAATGATAATATCTTTTTTCACGCGATCAACAGGCTGTCATCTGCTCAATGCTCATCACTGCAATTTTTTATGTGACTGAAAGAGATCTAAATACTTAAAAAACTTCTCACGATTCGTTAATCCCGATAGCTGTAATAGTAAAAACGTATAATAGCTGTAATAGTAAAAGTTTTCCAGATAGTTCCACATGTAATGCCAGATATTTCATATGCAAGCATTTCAGCCAATCACAGCAGAGGGCGTTTACACTGAAGTCTCACAGCAGACACGCCCCTTCAAACAGAGTGTTCAAACCAGGGAATGAAATCAGGCTAGGAAATATGCCTTTTATTTCTAAATTATAAAAAAATTTGATCTAAAAAACATACTAACATTATAAGGGCACCCCTGGAAACATGATAAAATAATAAAAATAATCCATGGAATGGGACCTTTAAGACCATGATTAGCTTGTTCAGGTGTGTTTTATTAGGGTTAGAAACCTTAGTGTTTACACAACACCTTTTTCAACTAAAATCATAAAACTTTTTATGCGTTTTGGACGTTAGTTTACACTACAACTGCGTTTTGGGTGCCTGAAAACACAAAGTTTTGAAAACGGTATCCGTGTAAACAGCAAACATACGAATCTCTGAAGATGATGACGTCATGCACATGCGTATTACGTGTTCAGATAGTGTTTCATCGCCATCTAATGGCCTGGTAGCAGAGTACTTAATCGGTTTCACGGATCCGTGTGAATGGGGATTGTTTAGACAATGGTTTCGTCTGGCAAAGACTGAGCTTCTCGTCCTCCCTGCCAATTCATCTCTACAGCACGACTTCACTATCCAGCTAGATTCATCATCAATCACCCCATCAAGGTCGGTCAGAAATCTTGGAGCAACATTTAATGACCAGCTGAACTTCACAGATCACATTTCAAAGACAGCTCGATCATGCAGGTTTGCACTGCACAACATCAGGAAGATCAGGCCTTTCCTAACTGAGCATGCAACACAACTTCTCGTCCAGGCCCTGGTCATTTCTAGGCTTGACTACTGCAATGTTCTTCTGGCTGGACTTCCATCATGTGCAACTAAACCTCTGCAAATGATCCAGAACGCAGCAGCTCGTCTTGTCTTCAACGAGCCCAAGAGGGCCCATGTCACTCCTCTGTTCATCTCTCTGCATCTCTCTTCATCTCTCTTCATCTCTCTGCCTAAGGGGCAGTCAAGGACTAGTGGTTAGGGAGTTGGACTGGTAACCCAAAGGTTGCTGGTTCGATTCCAGAACCGGTGGGAAATGACTGAGGTGCCCTTGAGCAAGGCACCTAACCCCTAATCGCTCCCCGGGCGCCACACAAAAAGGCTGCCCGCTGCTCTGGGTGTGTGTATCCACGTTTGCAGTGTGTGTGTGTTAACTACTCGCTACTCTGCTCCTAATGTGTGTGCATTAACTTGGATGGGTTAAATGCAGAGGTCAAATTCCAAGTATGGGTTACCATACTTGGCCTTCACGTGTCACTTTCACTTTCACTTTCTCTGCACTGGCTACCTCTCGCTGCTCGCATCAAGTTCAAGGCATTGACGCCTGCTTACAGATCTGTCACAGGCTCAGCTCCCTCCTACTTTCACTCACTCCTACGAGCCTACATCCCTACCAGAAGCCTACGATCGGTCAACGAGCGACGTCTCATGGTTCCATCACAGAAAGCCACAAAATCACTTTCCAGAACATTCTCATTCACAGTTCAATGCTGGTGGAATGATCTCCCTACAGCCATCCAGAATGCAGAATCCCTGACATTCAAAAGACAGCTGAAAACCCATCTCTTCCGTGAGCACTTAACCTTATGAAGGGGGTGGATTGGAATCCACTGCTGCTTCAATGTATATGTAATGAGTGATTACAATCAAGGTATTAATCAATATTTTTCCTTCTAAATATCAAATGAGCTGAATGACTTCTCTGGAGATTTTATTTTGTTATTGAAATTACCAGTGTGATAACTGAAATGTTATTTTCATGTATTATTTTTGATGTCAGTATTTGATATCTGAATGCAGTAACAGTGCTTGCTTATTTATCCCAGCTTCCAGAAATTAAATAGGAACTGATTTTGTGTTTGAGAAAGGTCTTCAACATGTTAAAACACATAGGGGTCATTGAAGTCTATAGTTTAAGGGACCATTTGTCAGTTAAAGCCTATATTTTCCATTTAGACCAAAGTGTCCTATCCTGAGAGAAAGAACTTGTTATCTTGATGTTTTGAGA
The DNA here is from genome assembly GCF_964197995.2 of Scardinius erythrophthalmus. NCBI lineage: Eukaryota > Metazoa > Chordata > Actinopteri > Cypriniformes > Leuciscidae > Scardinius > Scardinius erythrophthalmus. The sequence continues at coordinate 11,197,033 of NC_138234.1, forward strand.
TGAGACTCTTGTTTATAGTTAGAGTCTGGCCAAATCCAACCTTGGAACAGATGTGTGTCGGTGTGTGTGTTAGTCTTCTTGCTTACAGGTTAAAGGGATACTTCACTTTTTTTGGAAATAGGCTCATTTTACAACTCCCCCAGAGTTAAACAGTTGAGTTTTACCATTTTCGAATCCATTCAGCCGATCTCCGGGTCTGGCAGTACCACTTTTAGCATAGATCATTGAATCGGACAGGACCATTAGCATCTCTCTCAAAAAAATGACCAAAGAGTTTCGATATTTTTCCTATTTTAAACTTGACTCTTCCGTAGTTACATCGTGTACTAAGACCGACGGAAAATGTAAAGTTGTGATTTTCTAGGCTGATATGGCTAGGAACTATACTCTCATTCCTGCATAATAATCTGCTCCCATACCATGAGTCCAGCAGGCGTAATGATATGACACAGCGCCTGAAAATAGGTCTAATAGGTTAGACAAACTTAGTCCCGGTCTCTCGTAAATCTCATAAATCTCTCGTCTCAGGGGGATACTTTCTACATGGTATTTTCTACTAATACAAAGCTTAATGCTATATCCTGAAGTATCCCTTTAATATTGTGTGTTGCTACCTGGATGATCAAAAGCTGCAAATGTTCACTGATGCTCTAGGCAAAAAAAAAAAAAAAAAAAAAAAAACACAATAAAGGGATAATTCACCCAAAAAGTCAAAATTAGCCCATGATTTACTCACCTTCAAGCCATTCTAGGTGTATATGACATTCTTCTTTCAGATGAAAACAATTGTAGTTATATTAAAAATGTCCTGGCTCTTCCAAGCTTTAAAATGGCAGTGATCGGGCTGTATATTTTTTGAAGTCCATCAAAGTGCTAGGCTGGATGGCAGTCGAACTTAGCCCCGCCCACAACATTTTTAGGTCGGGAAGTTCGGTCTGGACTTGATCCGTTGTGGTGCTATTATGTCCGAACAAAAGCTGTTCGGACCAATCAAATTGTCAGGGTGGGCTTTATACGATGATGGACAGATGATCAACAGTAACATAATCATCCATGTCACCAACGAGTGCTTGGGTTGAATTCGTTTACAACTAAGATGACTGCCGCTGGAGAATTGAGATTTCACGAGTTCACACTTACAAATAAGTCAGATAGGATAAATGCATATTTGGCGTGCTGTCCGAGGAGAGGCTGCGGGCTCGGTATTCGGCCCTAAGCCAAAGTGGATGGATGCAAAACAGAAACAACCACTGCCATTTTAAACCTTGGAAGAGCCAGGACATTTTTTTTAATATAACTCAGATTGTATTCGTCTCAAAGAAGAATGTCATATACACATAGGACGACTTGAGGGTGAGTAGATCATAGGCTAATTTTCATTTTTGGCTGAACTATCCCTTTAAAAGCCAGTGGGTGAAAACCTTTGAATAGGAGGATTGGAAATGGTTCTTATTTAATTTAAAGATCTTATTTTTTAGTACTGCCCAGCAGAAGTTACATAAAGTACTTACAGATTTTACAGAAGACAAAATAAGAACAATTTAACCCCCTACCCTGAAAAGTTTACTGTAAAATGTTGACCTATATGTAAACATCTGTTATTTAATAAAAGATTTGTTGCCGTGCTAAAATAAACACAACATGTAATCTATGATCTCTCATTTATTTATTTTTTAAATTATTTATATTTTTCAGATTCTGCAAGGTGTAACTTATGACTTCAGCTATTAAGAGAAACAAAGTGCTATATGCTGATAAAATATTATAGAGCTGAGCATGTATAAGCAAAACAGGAGAGAGATCAGTTAACAGGTGTTACACCCCATTCTGTGACTTTAGGCGACAGTAACCAGATCCATAATCCCAACAATAACCTGAATCCCTCCATCTCTCCAACGTCTACATTCACACAAACACCGGAAGAAAGATTGTAACAAGCAAAGGTCTTACCATTGTCGAGTAAAAACAAGATCACTGCGAGCAAATTAAAGAGAAACTTCATTTTCCCAACTTTTTCCCTCAGAAAATGAATGCAGATTCTGATTCATTGGAGACGTAGTTCTTTCGCTGTGTATTCCATTGCTTATTCCTAACTATCAGGAAGGCAGAACTCAGGTGAAGAAGAAGAGGGAAAACCATGAACAGAGTCCTGATGGAAAAAAGATAGCGTCTCCTTTTGTCCCATGCGCATCTAGTGATAGATATTTAACTATACTCAATGTTTTAACTACACACTCTCACTTTGGGAAGCATCATTCTTATTTAATTTCACGATTCACTAGTTCGACTGCCCATTCAGACTTGAAGGTTAATAGTAAACTAACCTGTTTAGGCTAGGCTACTATTAGTCTCCCTCCCCACCCCCACTGTTTAACTCCAAACCGAGAGAGAGCGAACACAAAACAAACGCCACCTGTCAACCAATGCAAATAGGGGAATAAAAGCTAGGCTTTGTGTTGCTTAAGATAGGCAGGATATTTCGGACCCTTTAGATACTTTTGCACTGAACTCCAAAAGATCTCCAAACCGATATTCTGATAAATAGGCTGCACAAATGAAAGAAGCATACATAATTGCAAGTGCAAACAGCAAATCTAGTGAAACGGGGGAAAAATATTCCGATCATCAGTCAAAAGGAATTGTTGTCCAAACCGGTTGACCAGAAAAACTTCAGGATAGTAATTCATAATAAAGATGAAACATTACTAAAATCAGCAGTACAGGCTTAATTCAGTACCTTTACCTTCCTACAGTATTTCTTGTAGGGGAAGATATTTTTTCATGTAAAAAATACATTACTTGGGTTTATCTTCCACAAAAGTGTAAACATTGAGCCTCCCCAGCACCATCTGTGCTGCGCTTCACACAGATCTGTCGGCCGATAGCATGATTTTGTGGTGTGTGTACTTTAACAGGCAGAGCCAGACAGTGTCAGCCTCTGTGGTTACAGACGTGCAAGACAAAATTAGCTGCATTTAGAGCTTCAAAGATTAAACAGGTCATAAACATGTTAAAGCAAATGCAGCATTATGATGAAATGTGCAATAAATGGATGCTTCAGTATCAAACCGCATCATCCTGTTCATAGTGTTTACTTTGACGTGTACAGTGTAGACAGACTCAAATAGTTGTGGTGCCTACGCAATGTTTGAGTTGGAGGTGCAGTGTGTTAAGTCAACTAAACAAAATGAGTTAATAGATAAATCTGCTATACCTTGTAAATGAATCCTGTTGATCTACTGTACCTGATATCTGAGATGCCTAATGAAGCAGGAAAGAGGAAGAACAGAAAGAGAGAGGTACTTCAGTGAACAGCGATTTTTCAACTTGTTTATGAATACTGTTGTTTAAAGCCAGAGACACACCAACACACAAAGCTGAGTGTGTTGTTGCCTCTTGTCGGCTGCGTCTCGGCTAGAATGCTGCGCTTAAACACACCAAAAGAACTAAAGGCCCTGATATACTCACAGCGAACCTCTTTCAAAATACGTGACGAGAGATATACTGTAATTGAGCATCTGATGCCGCCCACACTGCTGAGAGCGACGGGATATGCAAATATGTGCTGCGCTTCTCTCCAGACAACATAACAAACATACATACAACAAACCTGAGAAAACAGCTAGCATTTTAATAAAGCACACGAAAAGCATCTGATTATCATAGCTTTTCTGTAGCTTAAACAGCAGGTCATGGGTTCAATTCCCAGGGAAAGCAAGAATTGATAAGAATGTAAATGTGTACCTTAAAATGCAATGTAAGTCGCTTTGGATAAAAGCGTCTGCCAAATGCCAAATAAATGTAAAGCAACGTGGATATGTTTGCACAAGCTCTGCAATTCCCCACTCCAGTAAAGTCACGTCACGTTTTTTATTTTATTTAGCACTTAAAATCAAGCAGTTTTACCGTATTAAACATAAAGTGTACAACTTAATTTTCTACTATAAACAGCTGTGTGCTTATGTTTTCACTCTCAGACGTCTGACCTCCACGGCCTCCAACTGAGGAAATGAACTGGAAAAACATGAAAGAGGGCGGGGCCTTCGCGCACACCTACTTATTACATAATTGCCACGGACCAATGGCAGTACGAAGGTTCAAAGGAACTTTTCCAGAAAGTTCGCTCTGGCAAGCGGTTTCAAAATCCCAAAACGAACTCCAAACGAAGATAGTTTTGGCCTGATTTTGTTCGAAATGACCTCACATCGGTTAGTTCTTCGATTTCGTTTTAAGTATTTAGGGGCCTTAAAGGCAAATATACTTATAATATAATATACATATAAATGTCTATATCAGCAGGTAACAATAGTCTATATTCACCACTCAGAAAGGTAACCTGACACTAGGTCTGCAGATGTACAAACCTTAAACAAAGCAGTTCTTGCTTATCGTTTTGACTATCAATCATGCAGATTTTTTTAGCCGACTGACTGTGCTACTAGTCCAATAACAATCAGATTATTATGGTCCATGTAAATACAGCTAATGTGTCTCTCTCTGTCATTCACTGCTTACAGCTCACAGCCAAAAAAGGTCTGGTGTATTATTTATTGTTTTGTTTAGCTGTCAATATGTGTATAGCAAAGCTGCGTGATTGTCTAGTTTAACTTCTGACACTGATTTGACTGTTTTTGATGGATTCAGAACTTTGGCCAACCAAGATTGATTTTAACTTGGTCAACCATAATCAACCAAGGTCGATAATAAAAATTTATTTGATTAGATTTTCTTTCTTCTTTTTTTTTTTGACTAAAAAGCTATTTTGTGAAAGCATTAACTGTGAGATTCATTGTGAAGGTAGTAACCGTGAGATTCATTAAGCAGGACAGGAAGAAGCTCTTTCACCTAGAAAATAAACACACGTGCACTGAATACCCACACTTCATCTCGGAAGAAAACCCACCACAGCAGGTTTCAGTTTAACTCAGAAGATGAGCTGCTAGAGTCACAATGTGAGGTAGCAGACATTAACTAGACTTTAACTAGACTTTTTTTAATTAGACTTTTCACTGAACAATTGAAGAAAATGATTCACATGTTTGTTTTGTTCTGTTTGTGCTGGTGGCATCTGACTGGTAAGTTATTTTATTTTATTTTTTTTTTATTTTTTTTTGGGGGGGGGCTTAATATCAAAAACATTCTTCACAGATGTTAAAAAGTCGTGGAAAATAATGTACATTGCTATGATGAATGTAGCTTCATCCAGTGGAGACTTCTCCATTATGCTACTTTCAAATCTCAGGCCAGGCCCAGCTTGCATGACTTGGGATGGGGCCCGGAAATCGCAATGATTAAATTACCTGATATTTGCAGGTTTTCCCTGATAGTGTATCAATGTATCAGTGATGCTTTGACTAGAGCCTCAAGCTAAATTTTGAGCCAGTTGCTTCGTGTGAGAGTCAGTGGCTGTTCTGAGAAGCGATCAGACACGAGGTGATCGGAAAGCCTTAGAAAACTGTTTAAAAAGAGCTATGAATGTAGAGCGGAAGCAAACCGTAAAGAACGATGAAAAGTGCGAAGCATGAGAGGGAGAGTTGTGAAGACACACGCCACAAGGCAGGCTAAAGAAATGTGCCTTTTATATAATTAAAGATATTTTTAATATATTTAAAATATTGTATGCTATCAAAAATTAAGCATCCTACGAATGCTTGAGCATCATATGAAGCTCATAGCTTCATACAATTATTGTGATCTAGATAACAGATGTTTAAAACTCAAGTTCATATATCAGAAGTATCAATCTGTGTAAATCTGTTTGTTCTCCAGGTGTGTTTGGTGATTCAGTGTCAGTGATGGAGGGAGATTCTGTTACTCTACACACTGATGATACTGAAATACGTGAAGATGATGATATACTGTGGAAATTTGGAGCTGAAAAATCTCTAATAGCTAAAATGAATAAAAAGAAGCAAATCTTCTCCACATATGATGATGTTCCTGATGGGAGATTCAGAGACAGACTGAAGCTGGATGATCAAACTGGATCTCTGACCATCACAAACACCAGAACTGAACATGCTGGAGTTTATCGACTAGATATAAGTGGAGCGAAAAAATCATCAAAAACATTCAGTGTTTCTGTCTATGGTGAGTAGAGACGTCATTTTGTCCAAACATTCATATTCTTGTTTTATTAAAGAAATATTCCGCATGAATTAAATTCAATCAACAGCATTTATGGCACTGATTATAAAAAAATGTAAATGCAAAAAAATTCCTTTAATTTTTTTTCAAAGCAAAACTCAAGGTTACGTCAATGGGATTTTTGGAGGACTTAAAAAAAGGCCCTTCCATTAATTCTTGTGTTAAACGTTGTGCATCAGGTCTCTTATGAGGCTGCTGAGAGCGACGAGCCGGTCCCCAATCTTAGCGAGGGGGAGCGTGACTCGCCACACTCTGATTCTGCGCCTCATGTCTCTGAGCAGGACTGGGTTTGGGCCGGGTGGTCGACAGCCCCTCCCCTTGAGTGGGGCGAGAAAGGAACTGGAAAAACGCTTACTCATGTCTCTTCACCTCTCATAATCTGATGGCAACTGTGTTAACTGATTCGTCAAACATCCCAGAAGGTGAAAGAGGGGCATTGAGCAGAAGCGTCCTTTCTCAGTCTTTGATGCCGATAGGTTCAACCACAGATGTCTCACTGTGGCGACCAGACCACCATTAAACGGTCGCTTTAGTTGCATGGAGAGACAAATCTGTGGCTCAGAGAATGACTCTTCGTCGATCGAACCACCCGCTCTCAAATCCTTCCACAGGTCAGCCTGGTACAACTGTAACTGTGCAGTGCAGCACCAGCCTGACCTGCCACCTGACCCGTCTTTCCCCACCAGTGTAGAGGTTGTTCAGCACGGCTTAAGTGGGGAGGTGGTTTCTTTGATGATACTGCAGACTCTACTACCTGAGGCATCATCGTATAACCGCGTGCATTCACACCCACGCTAACCGAATATGTCGACTTCGAAGGCACAAAGACACGCGATGTGTAAGGTTTCCCCCAATAGTGAGTTAACTCACTATGAAGGTCCTCAAAGAAGGGAGAAGCTGCTGAGCTGGATGTCTAGCGAGGAGCCACAACTCCATCCCTCCACCCCATTGGACGTCCACTCTGCAGTGAGTACCATGTGAAAGAAGGGGAGAGCCCGAAGTTGAGGTCCCTCCTCCTGGCCACCAGACAGAAATCTGTTCTCCAGTCTAGAGTGTTTGGGGGGCTCTTGTTCCCATGGCTTGTCTAAAGGTGTGTTCACACTTGTAGTTCGGTTCGATTGGTTCACTTGGTCCAGACCAAAAAAGGCAAAGGGATTCATTCATAACCTGATTGGTCGGCTTTTATTACTAATTGCCTATTTTAAGACGGAACTTATCGGACATCCAAAACTATGCTGTGTGCTGGGATAAACGCACTCTTTGTTTGTGCGTGGCCTGCATATGATGGTATTCTGACCAGCTGAGAACTCGTGAAGAGCTTATAAAATGTGTAAAGGAGTCATGCAAACTCCTGGTGGGAAACATCGCAACTATGACGGGAAAAAAGTTTTTGGTTTTTTTACATGTATCTGGTCCATGTTGCGTTGATATTTCAGTCGAACCGAACCAGGGTTTGTTTGGAAGCTGATCGAGACCCATCTTTTCGATGGCCTCGGTCCGCTTGTTTGGTGGCACCAGGATTCAGATGGCAGCACTAACAGAGCAATCGCACCAGGTTTCTTTTAAATCCAACCAAACACAACCTAATGGTAGTCTGGACACTGCATGAGTCACAACCTCAAGTCATTCCTTTCGCACTTTATCACATGAGAAACAAGAGATTTCTCCAGTGTCCTCCCTCTGAGCCGATGAGGTGCCAGGGCATGCTTTGGAGTCCGGCAAAGGGACATCCCGATCTGGAGAGAGAGAGCGGGCAAAAGGGACAGACCCATCTATTCGCCTCTCGCCCAGAATGACACACAATCGCATTGTGGGTGCTAGCACTTGGAAATAAGCAAATCGAGCACGAAGCACTTTAACTGTAAACGACAACGTTTCACAACGCAACCTTGCTCAAACGCAAGGGCAGCATGCTCTTCTCCCAAAGAAACTAATTTATTTAAAACTGGTGTGTGTCGTATTCAGGCATTAGCCGTTAACACGGAAGCACACACCGTTTACCTTGAGTGACGCTCATTTTTTGTCTTCATGCTGTAGATGCAAATAAATTTCTGCACACTGCAAGCTGGAAACTAACTCCTGTCAAGAGAGTGACAGAATGAGTGTAACAAACACACACACTCACAGGACAGTCTATGAAGACAAACAAACCTGAAAGCCGCACATGTTTCACATCTATTTGTAGCCTCTGATGAGCAACGCATTCCAATGGCGTCACCGTCAGAGTTTCAAGCTCAAGGCTGATTTCATTGGTGTGTTTGAACACACTCTTCATAGCCGGTCACACACAAAGTGTTCCCATAGCGCTACAATCAGCACAGCATAGATATACGTTTTTGAAAGGGAATCGCTCCGTTGTTTTGATGTGTTGCTCGCTTAAAATTGTAGAAATGGCGCAATCATGTCCCACGGTTTGGATGGAACCATGGCGATCTAACATTTGAATATCACTGCCCTAAACACTCACTCAAAACATTGAGCTGGAAATAAGACTCTATTGTAGATTTATCAATACTCCTCTTTATTCTCTCATGTTTTCCAGCTCGTCTGCCTGTTCCTGTCATCATCCGTAACTCTTCACAATGTTCCTCGTCATCTTCATCAAATTGTTCATTGGTGTGTTCATCAGTGTTGAATGTGTGTGATGCGACTCTCTCCTGGTACGCAGGAATCAGTGTATTGTCCAGCATCAGTGTGTGTGATCTCAGCATCAGTCTCTCTCTACCTCTGGAGGTGGAATATCAGGATAAAAACACCTACAGCTGTGTGCTGAACAATCCCATCAGCAACCAGACCACACATCTGGACATCAACACACTCTGTCACACATGTGCAGGTACCACAGCACCGATGATATATGTGTGTGTTTACTGACCTGATCTCTGGCTTCTGTTGTAGATCTGATTCAAGTCACTTACATTAATCTCTCTTTAGACATTACAACACAGTCTCCTTCTCCTCCTCCAGTCTCAGTGTCTCTGATAGTGTTGATCTCTGCTGCTGCTGCTGGATCTCTGATGATTGTAGTTGCAGTCGTGATCTGCTGCATCTACAGGAAACATAAAAAATTAGGTCAGGAGATCAAACACTTAATGCAAATGCTAAAATATTTAACTTTTATAAGGCAACAATTTCAATATTAGATTGGAAAATGTGTTGTTTTAACATGCATGCATTATGTTATTGTTAATGCAGTTCAGACCCGGGAGAAAAACATGAATGATTCTGCATTGTGTAAACCAACAAGACGAAAAAAGGTAAGATCATTCTGTGTTGCAAGAAGTTGTTCCAGTCAGTTAATCTGTTAGTTATTTTTTGTGTTCCATTATGCATCACGGTCAGTGAACAGATGTGGATGGTCAACCGTGTTAATTATTACTTTCAGTAATTTTCCTCCATAACAATTATTATATTCAATGATTTAAAAAAAAAAGTCTTAATTTACTCACCGTACTGTTATGAGTTTCTTTTTGGCAATATGACAGCTTTAGTCACGATTAACTTTCATTGCATATTTTATTCCATACAAAGTGTACTTTACTCCGTTTGCAGTGCGTATATGCGGTGCGTTTTGCTGTGCTTGTGTTGTTGCAGGAGCAGCACGTGCTCTTTCACATATGCTGCGTTTGCAGCGCGCAACCGATTCGCGGCTGTACCACAAACATTTATTCACTATTTTTATTTGAAATCCAAAAGTTTTTTATCAGCAACTTTTATAAAAAAAAAAAAAAAAAAGTTGTCACCATTGCGATTCTCTTTGTACAGACGTAGGCCTATTTAAACACAATTTCAACAACACATTTAAAGCAGCTTCTTTATATTAAGTTTATCTCCAAACTTATGCAAATGATGGGCGATACCCAAAGGTTAGGTCACCTTGGCTACAATCAATTAAAATGTTCAAAACTTAAAAACTGCCCAGTCAAACAAATAATTTTACAGAAACTTTATAGGGTCTTGTGAAGCCTACATAAAATTGTATTATAATAATAATAATAATAAATAAATAAAAGTATTTAAACTGTTGCTCTTGATTGACTGTCTATTGTTCCTTGCAGAAATCAAAGGAGCACGTGTATGGAAATTTCACCTCACAATAGTGATCAAATTCAACATCTCTGCCAGGATGTTTTTCTTCGGACTCTGTTTTGCTTGCTTCACTCTCATAAGCACTAATGTTATGTCTGAAATTGTGTTGTTGTGTATTAGTTTAATTTAGTGGTGAACAAAAAGCACAGCATTCAGAAACTTAACTAAATGTTCTATTTTTAGCTTAACACACATAGAAACTTTATTACATTTTGATCTCAAGATTCGCTGTTCTGAACCACTTGGTCTACTCATATGGAATACATATAGTTTACAGTATCACAGATAATAACACACATGTTCTGGATATTCAAATTCAGCACAAGCACATCATCGCTCTCTGGTGTCCAATTCATAAAATCACTTCTCTCTTATAATAGTGCTACTTTTACCCGAGAGAGTGCGGCTGAGTGCGCTATAAATAAATGTTTCTGTTCTCACAGAGGAAGATCTGAAAATATGAACTAGTGATGGGAGCTTTCGAAACACGCTTCATGAAACTTCGAAACCTTTGTGAATCATTTGTTTCGTATAATCGGGATGCCAGTCTGTCACCTTTTTTTTTCTTTTTTTTTTTTTTTTCTGCCAAAGTCACATGATTTCAGTCAACGGGATTCCGTGAAGTCATAACTGTTCGGAAATTTCAGTGGTTGTCTACATGATTTTTACCTGATCACGGATCGATTTTATACATTTCTATACATTTAATTACACATATGTATAATAAAAAGAAAGAGTTGTAGTTAAAAGTCTCATTGCTCTGATTAACCAATCTCTCCATAAAACAAACAAAACAAGTTTAATAAAATAACACATATTATAAAGACTCTTTTTATTGAATGCTACTATATAATTTGTTAATTGCCTTTAATAGATTACACCTTCAATAAAACGTTTACAATGGGGTTGTAAAAGGTGTTTTTATGGATGTTTGGACTGAGATTGTGTTGCATTTCCACAGTTCTGACCAGCAGGGGTCGCCAGCGTGTGGAGATTCGAGCGATTCGAAACAGTGAATCATTATTTCGAAGCAATGGTTCAATTGATTCAAAGTTTCGAAAAGCTTCGTTTCTCCCAACACTATAACGAACTAAGACATCTAACTGATTTCTGCGCTGCCTCATGATGCCTAATAACTAACTCAATTAAACACAGATTGCTTTGGTTTATTAGGATACAAATAGGCTACATATTTCCACAGAGTTGCTGCAGTGATAGTAGGCCTAAATCACCCCAGAAGAACAGCAACACATTCCAGCTATAGGACCAGAAGACAGACCTGAAGCTGTAATGATAAATACATACAATTATTGTTATTACAGATTGACTGTCTTTGACTCATATTAACTGTCATCACTTTCATTCTCGATATTGAGTGGCGCCATCTGGTGGGTTTTGAATTACAGCAGCTAAAACAGCATTACAGCACAATGCAACAGGTTACTTTAAGACCAAGAGTCATGTGACATATGTGAAGGTGATAGAGATGATCTCAGTTATGTTTTAATACTGAGTCAGAGCTCACGGTATTCATTTATTGGGTCGATTTAACTAAATATTAAACTGTATTTTAACATCCTCAAAGGGAAATGCTGTGAATTACTAAATTATAGCCTACTCACTATGACAGAAACACTGAAGCACTTAAAAAAAAACTGTGAAATAGTTTGTTTTCTACATAAAGATTGTGAGTAAAGAAATATGTCTGGAATCATAATGTAACATACAAACAAATAAAAAGACCATTAGTGATTCACACATTCACTCATCAGACAAACTTAAATTAATCTAATGGATGATCTTGTGAAATGTAATGAACGTCATATAAACCACATCCCGATTCACACCCCCATACAATCAGATGTTCAATAAACCACAATAACAGTTTTTTTCAACAAACTGTAAGAAATTAAAATGGCTGACAGTCGAAAACAGGGTGAGACAGTTGAAACTGAGAGTAACACAAAACATTTTGTATAGGAATGAGCCAAGGTTTTTTAAAGATTATTTTAGGAACTCTCATAGCTACTCAACTAGGCAGTGCCACAGACATAGTTCCTTGTAGATTTAAGAGCTGTTCTGGGCAAAACACCTTTATGTACATGGCAGCAATGGAATGGAATAAACTCCCAGTTGAGATTAAGTTAAGACAGTCAGATCGCTGTTTTAATAGAGCATGTGGTGAATGGTTGCTAAATGATAATTAGATTTTTTTTTTTTTTTTTTTTTATGTGATCTTAAGGAATATTTATTATTGCAGTGTATGTATTTGTGTTTATTTTATTTTGTATTTGGATGTGGTTGAATGTACAAGGTACCTTTAGTCATCTGTAGCTTGCCTGGCCATCTTTATCAGACTACAACTATAAGTTTGTAACTTTCTTGTGTTTATCCTCGACAGTTCTGATAAATGTATAATGTCACTGTGATGGCTTCTTGTTATGCATTTATTTTTGATACTGTCTAATAAATCAAATCAAATAAATAAAAAAACAGCAGGCTCCAGCTGTGTGTGTTCTGTTGCGTTCAGGACTATTATGTTGAAGTTACTCAAGGACTTTTAGTTTGAAATTTCGCTCTTCCTGTGTTTTCTTCCTGTTAATCTGTTCCTTTCTTACCCATTTCACTCACTGGTGTCTTGTTTATTCTGTGTGTAAATATAGTTTTAGTCATGTAGTTTTTCTGCGCACCTGTGTCACAGGGTGTTTCTTTTCTTTTTTTTACCAATTTGATAAATACCACTTTGAAAATGGATTTACGCTTCAACTTTCTCCCTCCAACCAAGCTCTGGCAGACTGTTTTTAGCGATTCAGACTGAAAGAAAGAAACACATTCTAAACTTTTGAACCGTTAAATATGATCATTGTGTTACTGCTACTGTTTCTCTCCCTCTGTGTCAAACAGTTGCTCATCTTGTAGATTTTCTCCAGTAGATTAAAGTGTCTAAAATCTGATAATAGAAACAGGACAGGAAGAAGCTCTTCACCTACAAGCTAAACACTCATGCAATGAAAACACACTCTCACCTGCAAGATGTTTGTCCACCAACAGACAAAACCACACTTCTGTAGAAAACCGACCGCAGCAGTTTCAGTCTGACTCAGAAAATGAACTTCAGTGAAACTGGCACTGTGAAGTGGCAGACAATTTTATCTATGTACTTGTATGTAAAATTTTGGAAAAACATATACATTTTAAAATCACTAGTTAGGCTTTCTGGCATTTCCAAAAAAGTTGCAAATAAAGTCAAGAATCTGTGATTTGTTAATTCTCCAGTCAGATGATTTTAGTCAAATTTTATTTCTTAACAGCATACAATTAAATAATAAATGAAGAGTAAAATGAAATCATCCATAAACAGGATTACAATTTTAATAAAGAAACAGTTTAAAATGAACAGTTAAAATGACTTTCCAGTCCCTCTTTCCTCTGATATTGAGCAGGCACTGAAGACACAAACATATACTGTATGTTCTCACACTCTGAGGTGTTAGCCCGTACACTGCAAGATGTTCAGCTAACATTCGCTCACCACTTTATTGAGACATTCGAGCATTTGTGGTCAGCCTATCGGAAACTTACTGTCTTTTGCCCTTCTCTAAAGAGCTAGTGTAAAAGCTCACCCTAAGTCAATCAGCTATACATTTGAGGCATACAGATTAATAAAAGAAAAGTATGAAACATACATTTCAAATGATAATAATGGTAAACACATCAAAATGGTAGTAATGATTTCTTAAAATATATTTGATTAAATGATAAAACAAAAGCAAATGATAAAACACAAGCAATAAATATATATATTTCTTTTTTTTCTGATTCATCAACCTTCATTTTAACTGACAAAAGTACAAAGAAAAGATTTCCAGTGCTTTCATTGACCAACTTAATATTTATTTTGTAAATATGAAAAAAAAAAAATATTTTGATGGCTGCAACAAACTCTTTTCTCAGTGTTTACCACTGTCACATCACCTTTCCTTGAGTAACAGAGATTCAAGTTGCATTTCTTGATGCATTAGCAGATCAGGGGTCAAAGTTCACACACATTCAATGTGGCAATATTAGAGATTTCTCTGAATCTTTTCACAGTATTATGTATGGTAGATGGTGAAACACCTGAATACTTTGTAATCCTGCATTGAGAAATGTGATTTTTGAATTGTTAGAGAATTCTCTCATGATATTTGGCATAGAGTGGTGAACCATGATACCCTGGTAATCCAGAGTTCTCGCGAGAGCACAAGTTGAATTTGCTCAGCGAGTTACTCTGGTGTCGAGTAATGATGCTCATTAAATATGCCCCTCGATCTGAGCTGCACCAATCACATCGGGTTATCTGATATAGGCGGGCCAGAGGCGAGCTAAACAGAAGACGACAGCGCTGTGACGTGGAAGTCATTAGTAAACATTGCATGATGGCTATGGATGAACACCAGTTTGAAACGGCTTTGGCCGCCACAATGAACGAGTTAGACATGGCTTTTTTATCTAAAACAGGAACAGAAGACGCCGCTCGAATCGTTCCTTTGCAAGAAGGATGTTTTTGCTGTTTTGCTGACCGGATACGGCAAGAGTCTACCGCTAGCTAAGCGTATGGGGTTTATTGTTGTGATTGGTCGTAGTGTTATCCAATTGCGTGCAGTGAGATTTTCAAATGCATGCTTGGTGCCGCCCCTCGAGCTGGGCGATATTCATTAGTTGACGCCAGACCATTAATCTTTCAGATTTAGGTCAGGATTTCCAGGCTAGAACCATGATCCATCTTTTGCGGATGCTTCTTTTTATACCCAAATACGATACCCTCACCTATTACCAGTTCACATACTTATTGTGGGCTGTTTCAAAACCATTTAACTTTTGTTTGGAAGAGGTGTTAGTGAGGCCAGCAGGGGCGCTCACCCTGTGGTCTGTGTGGGTTCTAACGCCCCAGTGTAGTGATGGGGATTGGGGACACTATACTTTCAAAGAGCACCATCCTTCGGATGAGACATTAAACCGAGGTCCTGACTCTCTGTGGTCATTAAAAATCCCAGGATGTCTTTTGAAAGAATAGGGGTTTAACCCCAGCACCCTGGCCAAAGTGGCCCGGTGGCCTCTGTCCATCATGGCCTCCTAATCATCCCCATACATATATATATTTACTGATTGGCTTCATCACTGTCTCCTCTCCACCAATAAGCTGGTGTGTTTTCGTGTGCAATATGGCTGCCGTCACATCATCCAGGTGGAGCTGCACATTGGTGGTTGGGGAGATTCCCCCCTTCCATGTAAAGCACTTTGAGTACCCAGAAAAGCACTATATAAATGTAACAAATTATTATTATATTATTATGTTCTATAATCTTTTCTCTTTCATTTTGCATCTGTCCTAACTTTATTTGAAGTGTGTGCAGCCATCAAAATCCAAATTTATGTTTACAAAATACACGTACGTTTGTCAATGAAAACATTGGACTTCTTTTCTTTGTACGAATTTCTTTGTACTTAATCGACTCTTTGTCAGTTAAACGTGAAGTAAAAATGCCCCAACTTTTCTGGAAATGCGGTTGTACCATGAAATGTAGTTCATCCACAATTCACACAATATTCTTTCACTTGTATCCATTTGTGCTACCCCAGTTAAAGGGTGGTGTGGCGCAATGGATAAGACACATGCCTTTGGTGTGAGAGACCTGGGTTCGAATCCACTGTGAGACACCAATGTGTCCCTGAGCAAGACACTTAACCCCTAGTTGCTCCAGAGACGTGCGACCTCTGACATATATAGCAATTGTAAGTCGCTTTGGATAAAAGCGTCAGCTAAATGAATAAATGTAAATGTAAAGCTTTTGTGCCTTTTTTTCTGAGAGTATCTTACGAAAAGCAAGTTCAATGACAAGAATAAGGAATATTTTACCCATTAAGAACAGTTAAAGTCTTAATATCAGCAAGATGAACTAGTATATTGTGCAAATGCAGGGTTGTGAAACTAGGAGGGTCACACTGTCTCGTGGGAGGATTCACAGAATACATAACACTTCTGCTGTATGTTTAGCAGGAAGTTTCATTAGATCAGACTCAAAACTATAGAACATGTTTCACATGTTTGTTTTCTGTCCATGCTGGTGGAATCTGATCGGTGAGTTATAAAAACATTTATTTCAGAGTAAAACTTTCAAATGTGATTATTTTCATCTGCAGTTATGTATCGATGAATCATGACTATTGTGAAATCTACTAACTTTGAATTCAGTCTCAGGTAATCCGTAAGCGCTTCTGCAATGTTTTCTCTGTTTGCTTGATCTATCTGTCTCTCTGTTACAGTAGCATTTGGCAGTTTACAGTAGCAGTTTATGAATACATTTTACACATTTTATATTTCTTTATTTGAATCAAAGGAATGTCCATATTGCCGTGATATACAGCTATAAGATATACATTTAATTTAGTTCTTATTGGTGCAATAGTTAAGTGATCCAATCAGTGCTAAGTATATTTGAATATAACCATCAGAATCTTTAATCTGTGTAAAATCTGTTTGTTCATCAGGTGTGTTTGGTGAATCAGTGTCAGTGATGGAGGGAGATTCTGTCACTCTAAACTCTGATCTTACTGAAATACGTAAAGATGATGATATACTGTGGACATTTGGAGCTGAAAAATCTCTAATAGCTAAAATGAATAAAAAGAAGCAAATCTTCTCCACATATGATGATGTTCCTGATGGGAGATTCAGAAGCAGACTGAAGCTGGACAATCAAACTGGATCTCTGACCATCACAAACACCACAACTGAACATGCTGGAGTTTATAAACTAGATATAAGTGGAGTGAAAAAATCATCAAAATCATTCAATGTTTCTGTCTATGGTGAGACGTCATTTATCTAAACATGTAAATATTCTATTTACATATTCATACATACATAGACTAAATAATTGTATAGTTTGAGCTGAAAGACACATTTAGTGACTGTTAACGCACTAAACACTCACTCCACACAAACTACAATTCAAAACACCTAAAATAGACTGATTGTTGTGTTCACATTTCTGTCTATTCTCTCATGTTTTCCAGCTCGTCTGCCTGTTCCTGTCATCAGAAAAGACTGTTCATCATCATCATCATCATCATCATCATCATCATCATGTTCATTGGTGTGTTCATCAGTGTTGATTGTGAGTGATGCGACTCTCTCCTGGTACGCAGGAATCAGTGTATTGTCCAGCATCAGTGTGTGTGATCTCAGCATCAGTCTCTCTCTACCTCTGGAGGTGGAATATCAGGATAAAAACACCTACAGCTGTGTGCTGAACAATCCCATCAGCAACCAGACCACACATCTGGACATCAACACACTCTGTCACACATGTGCAGGTACCACAGCACTGATGATATATGTGTGTGTTTACTGACCTGATCTCCGTCTTCTGTTGTAGATCACACTGATGCGTTCACTTCTTTCTTTATCATTACAGAACGGGACGGTCAGTCTTCTCCTCCTCCAGTGTCAGTGTCTCTGATAGTGTTGATCTCTGCTGGATCTCTGATGATTGTTGCTGCAGTTGTGATCTTCTGGATCTGCAGGAAATGTAGAACAATTGACACAGAAGGCAAGTATTACTGCTTTTAAATAAGTAATATAACAAATACTATTTTGAAAATATGCTCTAAACCAGTCAACTGATTTGATCATTTAATTAAAAGTATTCTCGTAATTTTTTACTTGAACTTTATACAAAACCAAACTAATATGTGTAGTTATTCTCTGTAGATTACACTCATATCATAATGCATGTCTATTTCTATATAAACGTCGCTCATCTCACTCGAACAAAAACAGATTTCTCAAACTGCATCAACACAGCGTTAAAAAAATTAAAAAAGCTTTCTCAATTTTACATGCTGGTGCTCAAATTAAAATCTAAATGAATGATGACTTTTGTTGTGCTTGTTGAGCCTAAAAGCTGATTAAACACAAAGAATGTAAAATACTTTACTTTTGTCAAACATCCCATTTGGTTTGATTTATGTGTAAAGAATTTTTTTTTAAGGAACTTTTTGTTTGTGGAAAAAGTTATAGGCCTAATGATAAATTCAATTTGTTAATGCCGTTTTTAAAAACTGCAGTGTTAAACATTTATTTATTTAAGTTTGAAAGCCCTAATAATAACATAAATATTGTGAAGAACCATCTTTTTAAGATTGAATTTTGCGATTTTAATGCATTGATTATTGTTCAAACAGTTGCGACAGTTGAAGATGAGTCCATCACTTATGCTGAGACGACATTCGACAACAGAAGCGCACAGAAATTGGTGAGACCAATAAAATTGAGTATTTGTATAATTTCAGCAGAGAGTCAGATGTAGATCACTGCGTGTGTTTGATTTTGTCTTTAATGAAGCCCATTTCCACCACATAAGAAAAAAATGTATGGTCTGGTAATTCATAATTATGACAAAAAGCCGAAATTATGACATACTAAATAAAAATTATGATATGAAAAATAAAAATTATGATTTAAAAAGGTCAAAAATATCACATACAAAGTTGAAATTGTGGCCTTTTTTGTCGAAATTGCAGTATGACATACTAATTTTGACTTGGTATATCATAATTTTACATTTTTAATGTCGTGATATCGACTTTCTATGTCACAATTTTGACTTGTGTCTTAACTATGATTTACCCGAGCATTTTTTTCTTATGTGGTGGAAATGGGCTTCCATATTATAATGATCTAAATCTCAAACACAACAGCACCATCAGATGTTTATAAAAGTCTTGTTACTTTGAAAAACGTATTATAAACGTATTATTATTATTATTATTATATCTTGTCTTATGCATTTTTTCACAGAAAGTTGAAGAAGAGGAATGTGTGGATTATGCACCAATCGCAATGAGAAGTTGATCAGACTTCAGTCTTTTTCTGAGAACAAGACCCAGATTGTGATCATTTCACTAGGAAGCTCCTGCAACAGCCTCAGACTCTAAGGGCCCTATTTTAATGATCTAAGCGCATGGGCTAAAGCGCCGGCGCGAGCGCACTTATGGCGTCCGAATTCACTTTTGCTAGTTTAACGAGGGGAAAAATGGTCGGCACTCCCGGCGCATGGTCTAAAAGGGTTGTCCCTATTCTCTCAATGAGTAATGGGTGTGTTTTGAGTGTACCGTGCAATAAACCAATTTGAGTCTCATCTCCCATTCCCTTTAAAAGCCAGTTGCGCTCGCAATTTGCGTGTGAAAGACTGAACGCTTGTCCAGAGAAGAAAGGGATCGGCTCGTGCGCAAGGTTAAAGCGCAAGCAGACCATCTAAGGGGAAAAAAGTTTACGCACGTTGTGGACCCGCCTATAGGCGCACATTACAAAAGCGCTCTTTAAAAAAAAAAAAATCTATTTCAGTTGCCTCAAAATAGTAACGCGCCAACAGACCAGACCAGAACGTCCATGGGCACGTTCTGCGCAAATGGCGCAAATGCATTTGCTATTTAAACAACGTGGCGCAGGACGTGTAAATGATAACTGCATCGGGCTGAAACTAGCAAAACACACTTGCGTCGCGCCTGGAG
The DNA here is from genome assembly GCF_964197995.2 of Scardinius erythrophthalmus. Taxonomy (NCBI): domain Eukaryota; kingdom Metazoa; phylum Chordata; class Actinopteri; order Cypriniformes; family Leuciscidae; genus Scardinius; species Scardinius erythrophthalmus. The sequence goes on from NC_138234.1 coordinate 11,216,827, forward strand.
TCGCATTGCGTCGGGTGTATGATGGGGCCCTCAGTCAATGGTTGAGTTTCAGGATTTGGAATGTTTCATCAGGAAATCACAGCAGACGTGCAATAGGATCATCCAGAAGGGCTTTAAAGAATGACTAACAATGGATTAATTAAAAGATTTCAAAAAAAACTTCAAAGGTGAAGGGTCATTTTGTGTTACTGCTCCTATGGACCTCACTACCCCTCACTCTCCATAACATTTAGTGTACTTTCAAGACCCAGCTAAAAACATAACATCTGTTTGATATGTATTTTAAATAATGTGGCTGCATGTGGCCTTATGTGTGTGCATTATATGCATATTTGTAATCTACTAAGCAACCTTAAGAAATGTAAAGGCGCTATATAAATTAAACTTAACCTTGAAAAGCATGGACTTTAAATAAATTATGTTATTATAAGTATCCAATAGTGTGTTTTAATTTTTTACTCTTCCAGTGCAAAATGTAGATGAAACTAAAGGAACGGACACCTTGCTGGGACTTCAATTATGTATGTCTGTACAGAAATGTGGTCTGATCTGCTGGGTGAACAGGTTGTGCACGAGCACATTTCTGCTGCTGGACGTTTGTGTTTGATGTCAGCTTGTGATCGTCTCTCTCTGAGGTGTGAAAAGTGTGCATGTGAATAACATGCGGTTGAAGGTTTTTTTTTTCCATTCCTGCGTACATGAAACCATTTGACTTCTGCTCAACAGAGAAACCACTTTGCAACACACCAGTGATACTGATCCCATCCATGCTGATGTTTGACAAAAAGGTCTCAAATCAAACAGAGATATTGAAATATGAAAATATATACCTTGTGTGCATATGCATCATGATCTTATATACTCATGCAGTGACCGTGCAGTTCAGCAGTGCCAGTTTCAGTCGTTTTTTTTCAGCTGTGACACTTCCTTCTAAGAAGAACTATTCTTGATACCTTTGTTTCGTATAAAGGTCATCCTGTTTTTTGTTGTTTTTTCTGCCATTGTTTTGGTAATTACAGGGCTATGCATAAGTTTAGACACCCATGCTAAAGTTGACTAAAAAGAGGAATAAAAAAATCATCTTTTGGAAATTGAACTTAATGCCTTAATTTAAAAAATTTGGAAAAATCCAACCTTTAAGGACACCAATTTTCTTTGTGAATGAATAATGTATCGTAAATAAATAAATGTTCTTCCTTAAAATACAGGGTGCGTAAGTTTGGACACCCCTATGTTAAATTCCCATAGAGGCAGGCAGATTTTTATTTTTAAGTATTTTTAAGTATTTTTTTTTTAGGATACTATGCATCCTGATAAAGTTCCCTTGGCCTTTGGAATTAAAATAGCCCCACATCATCACATAGCCTTCACCATACCTAGAGATTGGCATGGTTTTTATTTCAGTTAGCCTAATAGCTAGTTTGATTTGCATTGAGAGATGATCTTATGGAAAGTACCCCATGCCAATCTCTAGTTATGGTGAAGGCTATGTGATGATGTGGGGCTATTTTAATTCCAAAGGCCAAGGGAACTTTATCAGGATGCATAGTATCCTAAAATAAAAAAATAAAAAAATACTTAAAAATAAAAATCTGCCTGCCTCTATGGGAATTTAACATAGGGGTGTCCAAACTTACGCACCCCGTATTTTAAGGAAGAACATTTATTTATTTACGATACATTATTCATTCACAAAGAAAATTGGTGTCCTTAAAGGTTGGATTTTTCCAAATTTTTTAAATTAAGGCATTAAGTTCAATTTCCAAAAGATGATTTTTTATTCCTCTTTTTAGTCAACTTTAGCATGGGTGTCTAAACTTATGCATAGCACTGTATCTTAAGAATAAATGCAAGGTATGATTTACAATTTATGTTTGTTAATAATTAACTTTTTTTTATTTTATTTTTTTTTTATCAGTTTTTAGAAGAAACTAACTAACACTGCTAACAGACTTTTTTTTAGAACCATACATTTTTATTTTATTTTCACAGGTAAACAAATAAGGTCCAAACTTAGATAAAATAGTATTGTTCGATGCAATATGACACTGGTGGGTGTGGCCACATGTCAAAGCAGAATTCGCTCAAGGTGAAATATAGAGTAACCCTTTGAGATTCAGATGTTCATTTCTAACTTGAACACTAAATGTAAACTGTACACACTATAACACTGCAAAGAATAAAATGTTTAAAAATTTGTGGGGGGTTTTTTGTAAGGTGTTTAAATATTACTGGCTCACTTTGGCTGAATGTGTTTGATAAAGTGGGATTCAGGTAAAGAGGGCGACCTTTAACCTTAAATTCATTAAATAAATGGGCATTTACGGGTCATTCAGATTTTTTTTGTATGTGTTGTACTCACATTTTAATGTTGTAGAGATCTTTTTCATCACAAAATATTCTATCAACTGTTTTGAATTTTACACATGAATTGAGTGATATCATGAATTTCACTCATATGTTGGGTTTAAATGTAGAAATAGTTCAACCTAACAGCCTCTGTATAGAGTGCCATCTAGTGTTCAAAATAAGACTTCACATCTGGAACAATAATACTAGGGTTCTTTCTGTGTTTGTTTATCGGTCAAACGAGCCGACCTCGAGTCTCTGTGATCTTCTGTCTCTATATAGCTCAGGTCCCTCCTTTAATGCAAGTCTGGGGGATTTTTTCCCACCTGTTTATCATCCAGTAAGTGAAAATGGTGAGAAGTACACACAATGGATGATAAATAATATATAGTAAGCATACTACAAGCCATATGCATACAGCACGATTTAGATAGCAGAACCAGGAATCAGCTCCACCAAAAAAAAAAAGAAAAAAAAAAGAAGAAGCTTTTAAAGTGACAGTTATAATACAAGCTGCTGCTCTCAGACTGGCAACTGTCAGAAAGTGGACATCGACTGAGGCCATACAGCAAGCAAAATCTGTTGGGGGTATTTTGTAGGACAGGTGCAGCAGGGAAAAGGGTTTTTTGGACTCAGGACAAGCCGACCCATATGGTACAAGGCAACATCAGCCCAGAGAAGAAAGCTGGTAGTAGCCGAGGTCCGGCAGCAAGACGAGGAAGAGATGCACAAAGGCATTCTCGCAGTCCAAAAAGGGACAGAGGACTAACTGGGAAAGCCTGGAGAAACGTAAGCTCACCTGGAAGGATCTTTGGGAGATGGAAGGGAACAGACTGAGCTTCATCATCAAAGCCACGATGTTCTTCCCACACCCAAGAACATAAACCAGTGGACTGAAGAAGATCCATTATCCTCTCTGTAAAACCCCTGCAACGCTAAGGCAGATCCTCGTCAACTGAGACGAGCTGAGACAGATCTTTCCCAGCCTTACACCTGGAGGCACAATCAGGTCCTGGGACAACTGGCGATTATCCTGGAAGGAAGGAGAACCTCCACCAATGCCCTTCCTCCTCCTAAGCATGGATTCTCAAAATCCCCTGCCTTCATAAGAGCGGGACAACTTCCAGTGAAGCCAACAAGCGTGTCGCTTGAAGCCAGCAAGTTTGGTCTTATTTATTTATTTGATGCTATAAAAAACGGGAATGTGACGTCATGATTGACGGGTTCTCTAAATGAAGTAGTCCAACAAACTTTTTGGGGGATTTTTTAGGAGGAGATTGGAGCTTCAACTTTAATTTCTACATCTCCATAACTGTTTATTTCACACTGACACAACGAGTTGCTCTGCAATAAACTTTGTACTAACAGTTTCTGTGGGAGTGAGGGCTGGACCTTGATATCATGGCTAAACTTCACGTTCACTACTGAGCAGAATCAGGTCCCAAATCAGTGCAAGATGTCAGCGCTATATTAGGACTTTGGCAGCTTCACTTTTCACCAATGGAAAAGAGTGAAGGGGCGTCATCCATATTTTTTTACAGTCTATGGAAGCCAACTGCAAAAATGTAATCGACCCTGCTGGAAGCTGCCCGGGACTGGAAAATGCAAGTTGATCTAAACCAGAAGCTCAGTTTTCCGCCTGAGATAACCACAACTAACTTCAGGCCGGACCTGATCCTGTGGTCAACAAAAGTCCATGTTCATTGTGGAATAAACTGTGCCATGGGAGGTTACAATTGATGAGAAACCATGAACATGTCGGGAAACAGTAACCCAACAGTTTAATCCAGATGAGTGAACATTAATCAGGTGAGCTGCTTTACTTCCTCATTAACTTCAAGGTTCAAGGTATTTTATTGTCATTCTGTACATGTTTGACACATGAGAACGAAATATGTACTCAGGACCAGCAGCGTAATAAAAAAGATAAATAATATACAATATAACACATAGTAAGACATAGTATTATATACTAAATTTAGAAAAACTTTTCAAAAGCAGGAAGTTTTTAAAAGCAGTGTGTCAAATTCACATATAAACCAGAGCATACTTATGAGACAGTGAATAAGAGGTATAAATTATAAGGAGAGATCAACCCCTAAGGCAGGGAATTCATGAGTCTCACAGCCTCTGGAAAGAAGCTGCATTTGAGTCTTTTAGTTCTGGTTTTTTACGCTTCCTGAGGGGAGGGGATCGAAGAGTTCATTTGCAGGGTGAGTGGGATCCTTCATAATACAGGATGCTCTGCTTCTGCACCTGCTGGTGTAAATGTCCTCAACAGAGGGAAGGCTGTTAGAAGTTATTTTTTGGGCAGATTTGACCACCCTCTGCAATTTCTTTGCAGAACAGTTTCCATACCAGGCAGTGCTGGAAAAGGTTACCACCACACACCAGTAAAAAGCTAACAGAACAGGAGTGCTGAGACCAGTCCGCTTCAACCTCCTAAGAAAATAAAGGCGTTGTTGGGCCTTTTTTATAATGCTGGCTGTGTTGATGACCCATGTTAAATCATTGGAAATGTGTATTCCAAGATACTTGAAGCTCAATACCATTTCCACAGCCACTCCTCCGATGAAGAGGGGAGAGGAGGTGTAACCTCTCCTCCTAAAGTCCATGACCATTTCCTTGGTCTTCCCACATTAATGCAGAGGTTGTTTGCTCTGCACCAGTCCACAAGTTCTTCCACCTCCTGTCTGTAAAAGGACTCGTCATCGTGGGATATCAATCCCACCACAGCCGTGTCATCAGCAAACTTCACAATATGACTGCCCGGATATTTAGCCGAGCAGGACACATCCCTGGGGGGAGCCGGTGTTAAGGATGATAGACGAAGATGAAATGCCATGGACTTTGACAGTCTGTGGCCTGTTCATTAAAAAGTCATGGACCCAGTTACAAAGTGATGGTTTAAATCCAAGTAGCAGCAGTTTATTAACTATAGTCTGTGGAATAATTGTATTAAAGGCCGTACTGAAGTCCAGGAAGAGCAGCCTAACATAGGTGTCCCTGCTCTCCAGATGAGTGAGAGAAGAGTGGATGACCGATGAAACTGCATCCGATGCAGACCGGTTCTCCCTGTAAGCACACTGATGGGGCTCCACATTAATGTTGATGGTATCCTTCATGTGGGCCATAACCAGCCTTTCAAAGCATTTCATAATTATCGGAGTGAAAGCCACTGGATGTTAGTTATTCATGCACGTCACGGCCGAGCTTTTGGGTACGGGATGATAGTAGATGTCTTGAGACACACTGGCGCCACAGCCTGGGAGAGAGAGGTGTTAAAGATGGCAGTCAGCACCCCAGCCAGTTTAAGAGCACAGTCTTTCAGAGCCCTGCCTGGGATATTATCCGGATCTGCTGCTTTGCGTGTGTTAATTCTCAGCAATGTCCTCCTCACATCCTCAGCGGACACACTGAAAGGCAGTTCACCTGGATGGAGTGTGAGTCCAGAGAAGATAGAGGGATTGGATGTCTCAAAGCAGGCCTAAAATGTATTCAGGGCATTGAAAAGTGATGGATCCTGAGGGCAAACAGCATATCTTTTGCTGTAATCACGGATGCTCTTCATGACCTTCCACATGCTCCGGGGGTCATTGGTGGAAAAGTGACCCTGTATTTTGTGTGCATACTTAACCTCTGCCCTCTTGATCCCGACCTCTAATTCCCTCCTCGCCGTTCTCAGTGTAAGTGTGTCTCCTATCCTAAAGGCTAAGTCCCGTGCCTTCAGAAGACACTGCACCTCTCCATTCACCCAGGGTTTCTGATTTGGACAGATGGTGATCTTCCTGGTAGTAGTGACATCATCAATACATTTACTGATGTAGCCACAAACAGATGATGTATATTCCTCCAGGTCCACCCCACCAACGCTGGTTGCCGCTTCTCTGAAGATCTGACAGTTGGTGCGCTCAAAGCAGTCCTGGAGCATGAAGTCAGCTCCACTTGGCAACACCGTGATGGCTTGGTGTCTTTCAGCAAAGGACGATGAGCAGGATTCAGCAGGATGGAAATGTGGTCAGAGAAGCCCAGGTGGGGGCAGGGCACCGCTCTGTATGCTTCCCGTCTGTTAGTATACAGAATATGCATATCCATCAAATTAACATGGTTAAAATCACCTGCTACCACAAAGAAAGCCTCTGGATGTTTGTTCTGTAACGCATAGATATGGTCATGAAGTTCCCCGAGAGCAATGCTAGCGTTAGCACTCGGGGAGATGTAAACAGCCACAATAAACAACTGTGAACTCCCGAGGCAAGTAGTATGGTCGGCATTTCAATGTCAAGTATTCCACCGCTTCAGAACAGTGGCTGCTTACCGGAGAGCAGTCTGTACACCAGTCTTTGCTTCCTCCTTCCCTTTAGCCGGTGTGTATAACTCCTCCACCTCGCTGTGCTCAGAAGCCTTAACCTTCCCAACATTGCTTCAATCTCTGGTTTAATCACTATATTGCGATTATTAAGTGTAAGAAGTACAGATAAACTGTACTTTAACTGTACTTGTTGCCACAGCAACAACCGGGGTACTGAAGGGGTTGGGGGTCAGAGGACAGCTTTCCGACAAGCTGTTGGGTCACTGTCAGAGACTGATGAGCAAAGCAGAAACTGGCAGTGGCTAAATCGGAAGAATCCCAAATGGGCCACAAAATGACCAAGAGGGGTAAAAGTAGAGGGGAGCGCATGGGACACCAGTTGTTGCTTTTGAGCCCTTTGAAGGAGTCGTGGGACTATAAATGAAAAGAAAACGTGAAAATTGACGTCAACTTGACGGTACATGCAAGTCGATGAGATGAATCAATGTAACTCCACAACAACTACATAAATGTATCCACTAACCATTCAGAAATGTCCAGGTGCGTCTAAAAGTTAAACCTCTTCCTGAGTCTCTCTGTAAGGCTGCACTCACTACTGGTTATCTCTGAGATATTGGATAAGTGAGATTATTTGCGTGTTTTGTCATTGCTGGAGTATCCGAAGCTTGTGTAAAGGATCGACACTCTTCTGAATGGAGGTGAGGAGCAGCAGCTCATTTACATTTAAAGTGACACACGCGAAAATGGCGCGTTTTGCTCACACCCAAAAAAGGGAAAATTTAATCAGCTACAATACCTGATCTGTGGGGTATTTTGAGCTGATATTTCAAAGACACATTCTGGGAACACAGTAGATTTATATTACATCTTGTGAAAAGGGGCAAAAAAATGTCACCTTTAAAGAAAATGCAGTGAAAGACTAAATTACACTTACTAATGACAGAAACACTGAAGCTCTTTATAATTCTGATGATCTGTAGTTTATAGAGTCTGTGTTTCTGGTGTTTGTGATGATCAGAGATCCAGTCTGATGATCCAGCTTCAGTCTGTAAATGTAACATATGCAAACAAACAGTAGAAGATCATCATTGATTCATACTTTCACTCTCAGACAAACATGTCTCATGATCTTGAACAACTTAATGCACATTCAACTCACATCCTGATTTCTAAGCATCACAGTGCAGTCGCTAGAATGTGAATGTTTTATTCTTTACCAAATTGAAATAAAATTATATTTTTTTGAAACAAAAGAATAAATAACTTTTACAGACTAAACTTGTGAATGGCAGTGTTAAATATCATTGCGTTTCAATTGTTTTCCTGTCTCTGTGTGAAACAGTTTCTCATCAAGTTTCTGTAGATTAAAGTTTAAAGCTGTTCGTATAAGCAGGACAGGAAGAAACTCTTCACCTACAAACTACCACACACACACACACACACACACACTGAATGCCCAGTCTCACATATAAGATGTCCGTCCAACCAAATGATCAAACCACAAAAAAAAAAGAAGACAGAAATAACCCGCAGCAGGTTTCAGGTTGACTCAGAAGCTGAACGTCAGTAAAACTATGAGATCAGATACGCTTTTAACTTTGTACTTTATTTTTATTCATACACTAAATTTAAGAACTGAAAAAATATATACACAACCATTTTAAAATCAGTTATGTTCTTAGCCATTTAACACAGTTACAACTACTTTTCAAAAAGAATGTTAAATGATAAAAATAAAGAATATCTCACCCATTAAGAACAGTTTAAGTCTTGATAAGGCCAGATGAACTATAACATTATGTCGTGCAAATGCAGCGAGTGAAACTAGGAGGGTCAAACCGTGTCGTGGGAGGATTCACACATATAGACTGAGTGTTTCCAGTGGATAGTTTCATCAGACACTGAACTACTGAATAAAATGTTTCACACGTTTTTCACATGCGTTTTGTTCTGTCTGTGCTGGTGCCGTTTGATTGGTAAGTTATAAAAACATTTTTATGTTTTGATGGTGATACAGTGGCTGCTACACACTCAGAAAAAAAGGTACAAAAGCTGTCACTGAGGTGACACACTTTCAAAAGTAATATAATAATTTAAGTACTAAACCCTTAAGATACTAATAGGCATCCTTTAGGGATTAATAAGTGAAAGGGTCTCGCTCCAGTCACAGCTTTTGTAGCTTTTTTCCTGACAGTGTCTGTTCAAATGAGATTATTTTCATCTACTGTTATGTGTGAAATTAATCATGAATATTGTGAAATCTACTAACTTTGTATTCAGTCTCTGTTCAGAATTTTAAACTGAAATTTTCTGCCATAAAGTTGGACATTTTAACATGGGGGGTTTGTGGGTTGGCTCTCTTTTGGAGCCTGTCCCTAGTGGCCAGACAATGAATTGCTGTTTTAGTCACTTCTGTGTTGGATTCAGGAGAGAGACAGGAAGGTCGCCAAGATCACTTGGTGCAAACACACAGGCTGCATCCGAAATTTGAAAAATTACAGACAGGATAGGGAGGTAGGAAGGTAACAAGGCACAAATCCAATGATCGATCCACATCCATCAGGAGACCTTCATCTGATTGATTTTTGAAGGCAGCATAGATGTATCCTTCACTGGCTTTGATATCCCACAATCCTGTGCATTCCATTCTGTGACAGTTAAATAAAGATTGCGTTTGAAATTTGAGGTCGGAGGTCAGTTTGTGTGTAAAGTGTATATTTTGACCAACATTTCCCTCTTTTGATGACATTTCTAGTGAGAAGTTAGTATTGTAGTGATCAAATATTCAATTTGTTGTCACCAAAGCTCTCTCTATTTTGTCATCGATCATTAAATCGTTACGCTGCCTCAGAAGTCTGTCTGAAATCAGTTGGTGAGGTATCTTTATATGTAAACGCTGTCTGCTAAGTCATAGTCTGACAGGGCAGGGACTGTCTAGGTTTTCAGATGCAGCCACAGTTTGTAGCCTATATATTTACAACACTAACTAACTCTATGAACATGGAAAACAGTGATAAATCGACCTCTCAACCTTATAACTAAGGAGGAAATCCAACGCAACGTTGAGGGGACCAAACGAAACATGATCAGTTAGCGACACTGGATATCAACCACACAGCAAATACTAAGACTTTTTCATATACTGTCTACTTTCTTTGTATAACAGTTCTATCTAATAACGTATTAGTCATGGCTGTTAAACAGATTGTAAACTAAAGACGGAGAATAAGAGTGCTGTGTTATCAGGCTCTGGTGTTCTCAGCACTGTCAAAATAAAAGTCACAACAACAAGCGCAGGGAACCACCCTTTTGGATTGGGTGCCAATTGCCCTATAGCTTTGGGAACATTTAGTTCTCGGGGAACTAGTTTCTAGAACTACCTGGTGTGAGAGCGCCTAATACGTACTAATATGCACCCCCTAAATAAGGTACCATTTGAAAGCTTTTGTACCTTACAAAAAGCAAGTTAAATGACAAAAATAAGGAATATATTGACTATTAAGAACAGTTAAAGTTGAGATGAACTATAATAGTACATCATGAAAATGTGGGGTTGTGAAACTAGGAGGCTCAAACTGTGTCGTGGGAGGATTCACACCACATCAACACTTCTGCTGTGTTTAGCAGGTATTTTTATAAGATCAGACTGAACAACATCTAATCTGTAGGTTATAAAAACATTTTACTACTGTTCAAATGAAATTATTTTCATCCGCTGTTATGTACCAGACGAATCACAAATATTGGGAAATGTCTCTGCATCTCTACAGTGAATGTACATATATTTCTGTAAATCTCTGTTTTCTTAATCTTCAAATACATTTTTAATGGATTCACATCCACATCATGTATCCACAAATAAACTTGCACATTCAATCTGCAATAATTATCAGGTAACTTTATACATTGATCCTGAATTGCGTTCCTTCACATTAAAGAACAGGGTCAAAGTTAATCTTAAAAGTAAACTCCTTTATGAAGGCGTATATGATATGTTGTTTTTGGAAACCTGTCCGCTTTGAGTTCATATCTGTAATTAATGCATTTATGTTTTTTACTATATTAAATAGCCTGTAATATTTAGAATGACAATCCAATGTATTACGGCTTGTTGGATCATTTGCTTGTTTAATATTTATGGTACATCTGTACAAGTATGAATACAAGTATGTACAAGTATGAATAATAATGATAATAATAATAATAATAAGGCTGGCATAAGAATAGTAGCATTAAGCCATTATCTCTAGACTGGCTCCGCTCTCCTATGTACTTCCACTAAATTAATTTTATGAGTATGAGAGTCTGATAAAATCAGGCTAATTATCTCTCCTTTTTTTCCATAAATGATGCTGCTGTATTAGTACATTAATTGATACTGTCAATATTTTTATTTTTTAACATATTTATATTAATTTATAAGCAATTCATAAGCACTACTGCAATGACATTAATCTGTGTAAATCTGTTTGTTCTCCAGGTGTGTTTGGTGATTCAGTGTCAGTGATGGAGGGAGATTCTGTTACTCTAAACACTGATGATACTGAAATGCGTGAAGATGATGATATAATGTGGACATTTGGAGCTGAAAACTATCTTTTAGCTAAAATTAAAAAAAAGAAGCAAATGTTCTACACATATGATGGTCCTGATGGGAGATTCAGAGACAGACTGAAGCTGGACAATCAAACTGGATCTCTGACCATCACAAACACCAGAACTGAACATACTGGAGTTTATAAACTAGAGATAATTAGAGTGGAAAAATCATCAAAAGCAATCATCAACGTTTCTGTCTATGGTGAGCAGAGATAATTTGTCCAAACGTTCACATGTTAATTTTATAGTGAGAAATAAAAGACACATTCAGTGACCGTTAACAAACTAAACACCAACTCAACACAAAATCCTCAATAACTATCATGTTTTCCAGCTCGTCTGCCTGTTCCTGTCATCATCAGTAACTCTTCACAATGTTCTTCATCATCAAATTGTTCATTGGTGTGTTCATCAGTGTTGAATGTGTGTGATGCGACTCTCTCCTGGTACGCAGGAATCAGTGTATTGTCCAGCATCAGTGTGTGTGATCTCAGCATCAGTCTCTCTCTACCTCTGGAGGTGGAATATCAGGATAAAAACACCTACAGCTGTGTGCTGAACAATCCCATCAGCAACCAGACCACACATCTGGACATCAACACACTCTGTCACACATGTGCAGGTACCACAGCACTGATGATATATGTGTGTATATACAGATTCACTCACACTAATGACTCTCTCTCCTTCAGTTCCTCCAGTCTCAGTGTCTCTGATAGTGTTGATCTCTGCTGCTGCTGGATCTCTGTTGATTGTAGCTGCAGTCATTGGGATCTTCTGTATCTGCAGGAAAAAATTAGGTAACGAGATCAAACAATTAATGCATATGTTGAAATATTGATTTTTTATAATTCCAATTTCAATAGATTGAATGTTGTTTTTAACTTGTATGCATTATGTTATTGTTTATGCAGTTCAGACCCAGAAGAAAGACATGAATGATTCTGCATGGTATAAACCAAAAAGACGAAAAAAGGTAAGACTATTCATAACTTTGTTGCAAGAACGTGTTGTCTGTTTGAATTTTTGTAATCAATATGCATCAGACGGTCAGTAAACAGATGTATTGTATTTTTCCACAATAACAATAACATATGATTAGATTCAATGATTAGTTCATCCAACAAAACAGTCTTAAAGGTGCCATTGCATTGATTATTCTAAACCTGTATATATATATATATATATATATATATATATATATATATATATATACAGGTTTAGAATAATCAATGCAATGGCACCTTTAAGACTGTTTTGTTTTGTATATATATATATATATATATACAGTGCAATGCATAAGTGAATACACCCATGCTAAAGTTGACTAAAAAGAGGAATAAAAAATTCCTTTGGAATTAAAATAGCCCCACATCATCACATAGCCTTCACCATACCTAGAGATTGGCATGGTTTTATTTCAGTTAGCCTAAAAGCTAGTTTGATTTGTATTGAGAGATGATCTTATGGAAAGTACCCCATGCCAATCTCTAGGTATGGTGAAGGCTATGTGATGATGTGGGGCTATTTTAATTCCAAAGGCCAAGGGAACTTTATCAGGATGCATAGTATCCTAAATTTTTTTTTTTTTTAAAGGTGCATTGCGCAACTTTTCATGTTAAAAATACCCGTTTTCTAACCCATACATGCTTAAACAATTGCCTGATGGGCTGAATGAGCCCTTCTCTGATCACTGCGATTGCCTCTATAATCCTGTACAGTAAAATAAATAAGAGGGATTCGGGTCGGAATCTGAGACTGGGCGTGACGTCATGCGCGTTCACGGCACGCTCATATGTCTGGCAGGTTTGTGTATGCGCCGACGCCGCCATTCTCCGTAGAAAATGGATTCTAAGAGACCGGCTTGTAGTTCATTTCAAACACCAACGCAAACTCCACGTAAGATAAAAAAAAGAGAACTTTTGTCTAGTGCAACCAAAAGGTCCAAATTGGAGTCAGACAGGCGTCGGGGTAAGACGAGAGTAAACATAGGGAAGGCTTTCAACAAATGGAGAGATCTCCGGTCTGCTCTAGGGCTCAAACGGGATCTCAGTTGGCTTTTTTCTTGATAAAAAGGTAAGATATATCCCATTCTCTAATGTCTGATCCGGCCAATAATGACAATAAATGACGATCCATAAAATGTGTAATGCTTTAGCGTAAGCTAGATAAATGTTAAATCGGAATAGGTTTTACTAACTTACCATTGTCAGTGATCAGGTTCAGAATGATTGTGATATAAAATGCTGATATATAAGTTAGATACTTAGACACAAATTTTGAGCAAATTACTGCTTAATTACGATGTATTGCTATTGGAATATGCTACTTAGCTGATCAATAAAACAGGCTAAACCCCCGCAAATCTTCGGCGGATTAGCCTGTTTGGCTTTTATGGTAACGTCATAGTGCCACTTCATTGTTTATTACCTTGAGACATTTGGGTGTACTTTGTTGACCGACTGTGTATGGTATGGTATCATGATTACTATTTTGAGCTTTTACAAAGTAATAACTTATATTGTTCATGAACGTGTTTCCATAATAATAGTCATAAGTGGATACAGTAAACACATAACACAGTTCAACATGGAGATAGATGGGAATAAAAAACGAAGTTTTCTACTACCCCCATTTTTTCCCTCACACATAAGTGTGTTATTTACTCAATTGCCTTTCCTTTCACATATTTTAAATTACTTGCAGATTTAAAACTTTATTACCTCTGAAGACATTATGATTGTAAACAAAAGATTTGTGCGGCTGATGCTCCTTGGGTTATGACCAGCTCGTGCTCGTGCAAGCGTGCGTGTGCGTGTGGTCCGTGAGCGTGCACACCTCTGGTTGCAGTTTCGCTTGCCGCCAGAGGGGGCGTAGTTCTGCGAAAACTCAGACTCTTGCGCAATGCACCTTTAAATACTTAAAAATAAAAATCTGCCTGCCTCTATGGGAATTTAACATAGGGGTGTACTCACTTATGCACCATGTATTTTAAGGAAGAACATTTATTTATTTACGATACATTATTCATTCACAAAGAAAATTGGTGTCCTTAAAGGTTGGATTTTTCCAAATTTTTTAAATTAAGGCATTAAGTTCAATTTCCAAAATATGATTTTTTATTCCTCTTTTTAGTCAACTTTAGCATGGGTGTATTCACTTATGCATTGCACTGTATATATATATATATATATATATTATAATTATTATTATTTATTATTATAAAAAAGAACTCTCATGCTATAATGGTATTCTATAATGGGGTCCATCAACTGTCTGGTTACCAACATATTTTAAAATATCTTCTTTTGTATTCAACAGAAGACAGTAGCTCATACAGGTTTAGAACAATTTGAAGGTGTTCAGTTAATGACAGAATTGTCATTTGTGGGGTGAACTAACTCTTTAAAGCTAGTGTGCTCCAAAACAATGACAAGATTCACATTTAGATGATATAAGTACAAAACTTAGCATCTCTCACTTCTGCCAATATTAATCGATGATTTTTGAAGACATCACTGCACTTCAGCTTCACATCAGATTTACTGTCCTATCAAATGCTCTCTAGAATCTGAAGTCCCGCCCCCAACATTAGTAACTGGGCTGAAATCAGTCACTTATTCACACAAGTATTATTTTCTACATGGTGAATGGCACACGGTGCAATTGGGTCAAATTAAGTCTGGTTTCACTTTTTTATTTATTTAGCACAAAATCGCAAAGTATCCTTTCACCACACATAAGTGTTGCAGATTTATTAGTAAATAAGATTCTCATAGACGCAAAGCTCTGAATAAGCCCACTAGTTACAAGTGTGTGATTATCAGTGACAAAGCGATCGGACATCATTCATTTGGATAGGTTGATGACTTCTGCCGATACGGGACAGTGACTGATCAACAAGAGATCAAACTTATGCAAATGATGGGCGATACTCAGGTTAGGTCACGCAATCAATTACAATGACTATATTGATTGACTGCATTTTTTTTTTCTTGCAGAAATCAAAGGAGGTCGTGTATGGAAATATCATATACCTACAGTGATCAAATACAGCATCTCTGCCAGGATGTTTTTACACATGCAATATCATTAGCACTATTGTTAGGTCTGCAATTTTGTTGCTGTGTATTAGTTTAATTTAATGTTGCACAAATAACACAGCATCCAGAAGCTTAACTAAATGTTTTATATTTAGCTTGACATTAACACATGGAAACTTTATAAAAGTTTGATATCACCCTTCACTATTCTCGATCACTTGGTCTTCACCTGTTTTATAATTCTCTCTAATAATAGTGCTACTTTTACCCGAGACAATGCGCTATAAATACAGCTGCTGGTCTCACAGAGGATGAGCTGAAGAACAAATATGAAATAATGATGGGCACTTTCGAAAATTTTTTTAATAATTTGTTTCGAAACAATCAGAAAGCCAAAGTCACATGATTTCAGTAGAAGAGGATCCGTTATGTCATAACTGTTCGAAAATGTCGATGGTTTGCCGCTAGGGGGCGATGATATCTGTGAACCCATGAACCAGTGGTTGTCAATATGATTTTTACCATCTTGGATCAATTTTATAAATTTCTAGACATTTAATGACACATTTGTAAAATAAAAATGAAGAGTAGTTAAAAGTCACTTATTGGTCTGATTAACCAAAAGTCCTACAATTTAATAAAATAAAACATATTAAATACACTTTTTAATTTAATGCTATTACATAAAAAATAAAACATACTAAAGACAATTTTTATTTAATGCTATTATATAATTTGTTAATTGCCTTTAATAGATTACACATTCAATAAAAACGTTTACAATGGGTTTGTAAAAGGTGTTTTTAAAGTTTTTGCTGCATTTCCACAGTTCTGACCAGCAGGGGTCGCCAGCGTGTGGAGATTCGAGTGATTCAAAATAGTGAATCATTTTTTCGAAGCAATTGGTTCAATTGATTCAAAGTTTCGAAAAGCTTCGTTTCTCCGGGAGAAAATTAACCACTCTGGCCCAGCCCACAAATACACTCCTTCCAAAACAGTCTTAACGAATGCAAAGTCTGCAACAAATTTGTACAACAACTCACTAAAAGAGTAAAGAAAAGCAATATGAAATGAAAAGAATGTGTGTAATGAAAATAAAATGTAAATGTAAAGACAACTAAACGAACAGAAAATATGCAAATAAGCCTTTAAATAAATGCTCTTCATACCCTTTTGTGTTTTCATTAAGAATATAGTGAATGTTCACAGCATGTCAATGTCAACAAAGGCCTATCATTGGCTTTATGCACAGCTGCACTACTTCCTGAACTTCAGCCAGCTCCTTTGTTTCCTGTCTGCCATTACTGGATCAAACTGATTAATCCAGGTGTGCCTGACCTCAGTAGTCACAACAACATTAATCAAACACACTGGATTAATTAGTTTGTCCAATAATGGCAATAAAGCCAATTGTAGTTTATAAGTGGTTGACAAGTGGTGATTTTAGCTTTCTTGTACACCTGTCTTAAAATGTAAGAGATACTGGAGCTTGGTTGGGGTGGTGGGACTGCTCGCGGTGGGCGCTGGAAAATTTCCCTTATTTTCAAATCCAAAACTTGACAGGTCTACTAATAAACGAAATAAATAATACACGTAACTGTAATGATTCCTGTCTTGTGTTTCCCTCATCTTGTGTGGACTTTAGTTATTTCCTGTTCTGTGTCATGTTTTGTAGTCCTTTGTAGTTTTTCTAGTTTATTAGTATCCCCAGGTGTTTTCTCTTAGTCACGCCCCCCTTGTTATCTTGTTTAGCTGGTTAGTCACTGTATTTATACCCTGTGTCTTGGTTCAGTGTTTGTGGGTTCTTGTCATTTGTGATGTTGTTTTAGTTTGGTTGTTCTGTTCCTGTGTCTTGTTCCCTTATCTAAGTCTGTCTTGTTTCAAGTTTATTTATTAAATCTGTTGCTTTTGGATCCTGCTTCCTCCGTTGATTCAACCCTGCATCGTCACAGAAGAACCCACCAAACAACAAGGATCCAGCAACAATGATTCCCAGGAATCCTGTAGCACGGATTATGTGTCTCCGTCAAGGAGACCGGAAAATTGAGGAGTACGTACAGGAGTTTATCAATCTGGCAAATGTTACCCCTATTGACCCTATGTGCCTCATGATCTTTTTTAGAGGAGGGCTATCAGAGCCACTTGGGTCAACCATGCCACTGCATTCTCCCCACGGCACTTTAGAATTTTATATTAACTTGGCCCTGCAGCTGAGTGATTCGGGATATGCTGTGGGGATCACGGAAGAGAAACGTGGTACTCCCACATTAGCTCTCATTCCAGAGACTGTTCACGTCGCTTCCGCTGATCCAGAGACTGTTCACGTCGCTTCTGCTGATCCAGAGACTGTTCACGTCGCTTCTGCTGATCCAGAGACTGTTCACGTCGCTTCTGCTGATCCAGAGACTGTTCACGTCGCTTCTGCTGATCCAGAGACTGTTCATGTCGCTTTTGCTGATCCAGAGACTGTTCACGTCACTTCCGCCGATCCAGAGCTTCACGCCAGTCCAGCCGAGCCTGCACTTCACGTCAGCTCAGAGTCTTCTTCCCCGCTGGTCCTGCCCAGCTCAGAGTCTCCTTCGCCGCTGGTCCTGCCCAGCTCAGAGTCTCCTTCGCCGCTGGTCCTGCCCAGCTCAGAGTCTCCTTCGCCGCTGGTCCTGCCCAGCTCAGAGTCTCCTTCGCCGCTGGTCCTGCCCAGCTCAGAGCCCTCTTCGCCGCTGGTCCTGCCCAGCTCAGAGCCCTCTTCGCCGCTGGTCCTGCCCAGCTCAGAGCCCTCTTCGCCGCTGGTCCTGCCCAGCTCAGAGCCCTCTTCGCCGCTGGTCCTGCCCAGCTCAGAGCCCTCTTCGCCGCTGGTCCTGCCCAGCTCAGAGCCCTCTTCGCCGCTTGTCCTGCCCAGCTCAGAGCCCTCTTCGCCGCTGGTCCTGCCCAGCTCAGAGCCCTCTTCGCCGCTGGTCCTGCCCAGCTCAGAGCCCTCTTCGCCGCTGGTCCTGCCCAGCTCAGAGCCCTCTTCGCCCGAACTGCTGTCTCCGCCCTGGCCGCCTGAAGGGTCGTCTCCGCCGTGGCCGCCTGAAGGGTCGTCTCCGCCGTGGCCGCCTGAAGGGTCGTCTCCGCCGTGGCCGCCTGAAGGGTCGTCTCCGCCGTGGCCGCCAGAAGGGTCGTCTCCGCCGTGGCCGCCAGAAGGGTCGTCTCCGCCGTGGCCGCCAGAAGGGTCGTCTCCGCCGTGGCCGCCAGAAGGGTCGTCTCCGCCGTGGCCGCCAGAAGGGTCGTCTCCGCCGTGGCCGCCAGAAGGGTCGTCTCCGCCGTGGCCGCCAGAAGGGTCGTCTCCGCCGTGGCCGCCAGAAGGGTCGTCTCCGCCGTGGCCGCCAGAGGGGTCGTCTCCGCCGTGGCCGCCAGAGGGGTCGTGGCCGCCAGAGGGGTCGTCTCCGCCGTGGCCGCCAGAGGGGTCGTCTCCGCCGTGGCCGCCAGAAGGGTCGTCTCCGCCGTGGCCGCCAGAAGGGTCGTCTCCGCCGTGGCCGCCAGAAGGGTCGTCTCCGCCCGGGTCGCCTGCACAGCCTGCTCCACCCTGGTCTCTCGTCCTGTCGCAGTCTCCAGGCCCCCTTCCGTTCCATGGGCCTGGCCCTCCATCCCGCCCCCAGTTCCGCCTCCGATCCACCACCCTCCTGGACTATTGTTTTTTGAGGAGTGTCTGGAATCCACTCCTTAAGTGGGGGGCTATGTAATGATTCCTGTCTTGTGTTTCCCTCATCTTGTGTGGACTTTAGTTATTTCCTGTTCTGTGTCATGTTTTGTAGTCCTTTGTAGTTTTTCTAGTTTATTAGTATCCCCAGGTGTTTTCTCTTAGTCACGCCCCCCTTGTTATCTTGTTTAGCTGGTTAGTCACTGTATTTATACCCTGTGTCTTGGTTCAGTGTTTGTGGGTTCTTGTCATTTGTGATGTTGTTTTAGTTTGGTTGTTCTGTTCCTGTGTCTTGTTCCCTTATCTAAGTCTGTCTTGTTTCAAGTTTATTTATTAAATCTGTTGCTTTTGGATCCTGCTTCCTCCGTTGATTCAACCCTGCATCGTCACAGTAACTGATCACTGCGCTGCCTCATGATGCCTGTTCACAATAATAATAATAATAATAATAACAAACTCAAATTACTTTGGTCTATTAGAATAAAAATACATATTTTCACACAGAGTTACTACTTTTATAAATAACACCAGCAGTCAGCAGAACAACAACATATATTCCTGCTATAGGAACTGAAGAGAGACCTTGAAGCTGTAATGATAAATGGATACAACTATTGTTGACTGTATTTACTGTCACATCATCTATTGTCATCAAATTTATTCTCGATTTTGAGTGGCGCTATCTGGTGGGTTTTGAATTACAGCAGCTAAAACAGCATTACAGCACAATGCAACAGGTTATTTTAAGACTGAGAGTCATGTGACATAATGTGAAAATTGTGTCACTTGACGTGCATGTGAAGGTGATAGAGATCATGTCAGTTATGTTTTAATAAAACTGATTAAAGCTTAAATGAAAAATTAAAGCTTAAAGATTGAAGATTAAAGCTAATTAAAGCTGATGTTTTCATTTATTGGGTCGATTTAACTAAATATTCAACTGTATTTTAACATCCTCAAAGGAAAATGTTGTGAATTACTAAATTATACTTAATGACAGAAACATTGAAGCACTTAAAACTGTGAAATTTCTACATAAAGATTGTGGGTAAGGGGTAAGAAAAATTACTGGAATCATAATGTATCAACTTTCTCCTTCCAACCAACCAATTTGAAAAAAAGAAAAGAAAGAAACACATTCTAAACTTTTGAACAGTTAAATATGTTCTAAAACCAGTTGGGGATATTTTGGGGATATTTAATTTGATTTTATCAATCAATAAATTCCACTAGAAACAAACCTTGTTGTATAATTTTAATTTAATACTGTGAAGCTGCTTTGATACAATCTGTATTGTGAAAAGCGCTATACAAATATACTTTACTTGACTTGACTTAAATATGATAATTGTGTTACCGTTTCTCTCCCTCTGTGTCAAACAGTTGCTCATCTTGTTTGTTTTGATTAAAGAGTTTTAACAAATCTGACAGTATCAGGACAGGAAGAAGCTCTTCACCTACAAACTAAACACTCATGCACTGAAAACACACTCTCACCTGCAAGATGTTTGTCCACCAACAGACAAAACCACATTTCTGTAGAAAACCGGCCGCAGCAGTTTCAGTCTGACTCGGAAGATGAACTTCAGTAAAACTAGCACTGTGAAGTAGCAGACGATTTTATCTATGTACTTTGGGTTTTTCCATTCACTAAAATTTAGACAAAATACACATCATTTTAGGCTTTCTAGCTATCTTCTATGAGACAGCCACTCAACAGTCTGTGGTCATCATTGTCTGATTCTCCTTTTCATGATAGGCCATATATTCAAATTCAAGTTCAAGTTCAAAATGTATTTAGCCATTTCAACATTACAGTTGATAGGAATTTGTCTTGGTATGCTCACATATACAACTTAATTAACAACAATACACTGACACAACAACACATTCCACACATATACCTCACATATACCCCCCAATAACATCAAATACACAGACATGAACAACACATATTGCACATTAAGTGTGTCAGCGGGTTATGAACCAGTCCATAAGTGCTTGGTGCAAAAGGCACAAGGCAAATACTCATAAAGCATAAGAAGTTAAGACTGGGGTAAGTAAGGGTGAGTGGCGGGGTGGAAAACATCTAACTAGTTCATGAACTTAATTTAATATAAGCCTTCAATGTTCTAGCTTCAGACAATGTTTAAATAACGCATGACTTGGGGATAGGTACTATCTCTGAAGCGTGATGTTCTGCTGATGATGCTTCTGTACCTCTTCCCTGAGGGCAGTAGAGTGAACAAGTAATGTGCTGGGTGATAGGGGTCAGTGGTGATGTTTCTCGATTATTCTTAAAGGGATACTTCACCTCTGGGAAGATGAATGTGTATTTAAAATAGGTCATTTAAGTAGAAGAAATTTTTTAATTTGGAGCTTTCTAGACTGAGAAAAGCCAGAAAATGTATTTTTGGCTTATGTGGATGAAAGACAACAACTCCCAGAATGCACTTGCTTCGCTGTCTTAGGAGGCCACGCCTACCGGTAAGAGTGCGCAGTTTAAAACAACAAAGCTAGCCTACGTGATGAGTTTGCGAGGGAAGCTAGGTTGCCAACCGCCAATAAACACCAAAGAAGAAGAAGAAGAAGTTTGCGAGGGATTTAGAGATAGCCCAAAATGTCCGGGATTCGGCTTTTGCGTTCTACAGTCGCCATTCATTCATCATGTTTACTGTGGCGAGCAGGACGAGGCTGACCAAAAAAGGAAAAGGAGGATGGTTACTTACTCAGCTTTCTCCTACTATTCAGCTTTCTCCACAGAACAAGAGCCTGCTAGCTTAGCTTCCAAAGAAAGACGGCTGACACTGTGTACATTCTGTGAGTGAGATCCTACCCTGTATGGGCGGGCTGAAAACATGCGGAACAACGCCATCTACTGGCTGTAGTCTTTAGCCTCTGGCCAGAAAATCCTCCGATGACGCAAAATGACGATTTTTGCGTCATCGGAGGATTTTTTCCAGACAAAAAATACATAAATCTCTTGTCTCAGGGGGATATGAGGGTGGAAAGCACGGTAATTCTAAAATACTACAGGTTTTCTACTAATACAAAGCTTAATGCTAAATCCTGAAGTAACCCTTTAATAATTCTGGAGTCATAGTGTGAGGCTATGGTAGGCAGACTACAGCCAATGATCTTGGAGGCTCTGCTCACTACTTTCTCTAGCTGTTGCTTACCCTGACTGGTCGCATTACAGTACCAGGACAGGATAGAGAAGATCAGCACGCCTTCTATGACGGCTCGGTAGAAATGAGTCATGCCTTTCTGGCTAACCCCAAATTTCCTCAACTGACGGAGACCAACCAGACCCAGATGGGGGTAACAGAGAGTCTATCTGAGCTTCACTGGACTCAAATCAGCATTAGACAGATTATATTATCAGATTATATTATCAGCAACAGACAGATCTGGACTGCAGGTGTAGAGTGTCTAAGAAACCACTCTGTTGTAACACGTGCAGAATGATTGTCTGACAATAGACTTCCCAGGAACAATGTCATCTTGATGGCTGTATGTGTCTCTGTGCAATACCAACACCTCTCCTCCACGTCACCTTCACGAATATGCTGTTTGCACTGATGCACCACCGTACCATTACAGATGTTTGCTTTTGCATCTGTCTCTGATGAAAGTCTGGATGGTCCCTTTCGTCGGTTTGGGACTGAGAACTCAATGTCGTTTTTTTTTCCGAAACATCTTTGCAATTTAGCCATGACAGTAATCTTTTCACTTTTATTTTGCCTCTGTCCCAACTTTTTTGGAATGTGTTACAGCCATCAAAATCAAAATGTGTTTATATTTACAAAATACAGTTAAGTTGGTCAGTCGAAACATAGGAAATCCTTTCTTTTTGGCAGTTAAATAGAATTAATAAAATCACATATTTTGTTTTTACTGCATTTTACAAAATGTCCCATCTTTTCTGGAAATGGGGTCACTGAGGTGGTACCTTTTCAAAAGGTACTAATAGGGACTTTTGCACCAGAAACCTTTTCATAGCTCCTAGAACTATTGGCGGAAGAACCCAGTTTTTGGTGTGTTCACACCCCAAGAACTGGTAAAGACTTTAGTTCTAGGAACTCCTTTTGGAGGAACTAATTTAGCTCCTGCTTCAGATTAGGGTCTAAATCAGTGCTACAGAGTGGTGAAGGTATGATGTCCTTGTAGGCCAATCGGCAGTTAGCATCACACTGGTTCCCTCGACAAATCCCACAATCCTGTGCGTTCCAATCCCAAATGCAAATGCTAAGACTTTTTCATATACTGTCTACTTTCTTTGTATAAAAGTTCTATCTAATAATGTATTAGACATGGCTTTTAAACAGATTGTAAACTAAAGACGGAGAATAAGAGTGCTGTGTTATCAGGCTCTGGTGTTCTCAGCGCTGTCAAAATAAAAGTCACAACAACAAGCGCGGCTTACGTCACTTCAGAGTTCCTAATGGCACTGCAACCAGGAAAATGGCCCTAGCTTTGGAAACATTTAGTTCTCGGGGAACCACCGTGGTGACTAGTTTCTAGATTTACCCGGTGCGAAAGCGCCTAATATGTGCCATTTCGGCAGTAACATACACTTTATGTACGTACATTTACGATACTAATATGCTCCCCCTAAATAAGGTACCATTTAAAAGCTTTTGTACCTTACAAAAAGCAAGTTACATAACAAAACTAATTAATATGTTGCACATTAAGAACAGTTAAAGTTGAGATCTACTAGTACATCATGCAAATGCGGTGTTGTGAAACTAAGAGGGTCAAACTGTGTCGTGGGAGGATTCACACACCACATCAACACTTCTGTGTGTTTAGCAAGTATTTTTAATAGATCAGACACTGAACAACTGAAGGAAATGTTTCACATGTTTGTTTTGTTCTGTTTGTGCTGCTTGAGTCTAATCGGTAAGTTATAAAAACTCTGCTCTACTGTTTAAATGAAGTTATTTTCATCTGCTGTTATGTACCAGACGAATCACGAATATTGGGAAATCTACTAACTTTGAATTCAGACTCTTTTCAGAATTTTAAACTAAATTATAATGTTGAAAGGCATGGAAATTAATGGAAATATTTTTCTGTAACTCTGTTTTCTTAATCTTCTAATACATTTTTTTTAATGGATTCACAACAGAAGTGTATATATGCACAACTAACTTGTATGTTCAATCTGTAATAATTATCATGTATTTGTTTTTAATAAATATGTAACTTTATACATTGATTTTCCTCAATAGCAGATCATTTTAAAACAATTTAAAGTTTGAGGATTGAACTTTGAAATTTATTTGAAGGATAACCCCTTGAGATGTACCATCTCGTTTTCGAGGGGGTCCTTAGAACAAGCCCGAATACAGACAACAGGTTATATTGTATAACACATAATACTTCACATTCATACCAACCTTTAGCTCTTCATAACTATCTCCTCACATACCCGTCCTCTAAGTACATTGATACAATAAGTATACAGTTATCACACATAACATGCAGGTTCGGTGCCGTTCAGTATAATGAAGTTCACGTGATAATTGAAAGTGCGTATAATCAAAAGCAAGAGCATGTATTCTGCAAATGATCATGTAGTAATGGCCTAAAGAGATTAACCGAGGTAATGGATCTGATTGCACTTGGTAAATTATTCCAATCTGATGGAGCTTTAAATTTGAATGCCCGACGACCTACGTCTTTATTAATTTTGGGAACGTAAAAAAATAATTGATCGGTGTGCCTTAAATTATATGAAGAGCGAAATGGAATTAAATATTGTTTTAGATACAGAGGATAATTTAAGTGATAGCATTTAAAAAATAAACTGGAGCCAGTGAAAATGCCTCCTTGAATTTAATGATAGCCAATTTAATAATTCATATATTTGTCAGTGATGCGTTTTGTATGGACACCTCAGTACAAATCTGCAAAGATTATCATAAACAACATTGAGAGGACGAAGATTTGTATCAGAGGAGTTTTGGTAGATTATATCGGCATAGTCAAGGATTGGAAGTATTAACTGAGTAATAATTATTTTTCTAACCTGAAGGGTAAAACAATTAATAGAGGAATAAAGTATTCTAAGTCGATATGATCTTTTCTTAATAACTAAGTCAATATGTAATCTAAATGACAATTGGGAATCAAGCAGAAGACCTAAATATTTAAACTCATAAACTTTTAACACTGGAGTTCCATCTATAAAATTAATTGAGTAGTCAGTTGGTAGTGAGATTTGTTTTGTATTAAACAACATAAGACTTTTTTTTGTTTAGCAAAAGTTTTTTATAAGTAAACCAGTTTTGAACTACGTCAAAGTCAGACTGTAGTGATCGCTGAATATAAGAAATATCAGAGCTAGAAAAATAAATAACAGTATCATCCGCATATAACTGAATTTGACAATTAGAACAAACCTGTGGAAGATTATTTATAAAAATAGAAAACAATAACGGTCCAAGAGATGAGCCCTGAGGTACTCCTCTATCAATAGTTTTAAAATCCGAGCAACTTCCCTGATATAAAACACATTGTTGTCTATGGTGTAAGTATGAATTAAACCAAAGTAAAGAAGATCTTGAAAGGCCAATATCATACAGTTTATCTAAAAGAAGATAATGGTCAACTAAATCAAAAGCTTTGGTTAAATCAATAAATATGGCACCAGGTAATTTATTAGAATCAAAAGAAGATGTAATATCATTGGTAATTTTTATAAGAGCACTTGTTGTAGAAAAATTTGGTCGGAAGCCGGACTGAAAAGGAGATATAATATTGGAATCATTCAAATATTTTGATAATTGATTGAAAATTATTTTTTTCAAATATTTTCACCACGCTATTAATTATTGAGATTGGTCTATAATTATTAATGCCATGTTGATCACCGTTTTTATACAATGGAGTAACTCTAGTACGTTTCCAAGATAATGGGGTAGTGCATGTTGTCAATGATAAATTAAATAAATCATACAAAGGGTAAGCCAGGACATATGAGGCCATTTTAAGGAATTTGATTTCCAACCCATCTGGGCCTGCACTGCTATCCGAATCTAAACTGTCGATAACTTGCCGAACTTCTATAGGACTGATGAGTCTAAAGGAGAAGGAGTTTTCACAAATATGATTAGGAGTATTAAAATTAAAATTGAGATCAGAAAAATCAGAGGGTATAGGACTACCTTTGGTAAAGTATTGATTAAATGCATCGGCAATTTCAAAGGAATCATTAACAATTTCATTATTTATTCGTATGAAAATAGATTAAAAATTTGTTAAATTATTAATTCTGTCCTAGAATACTTTGGGATTGTTATAATCTGTTGCTAGGCAGTCCTTAAAATAATTTGCTTTTGCATTTCAAGTTTTTGTTGTACATCCTCAACTTCTTATAAGTATCCCATTCTGTAGAATCCCTTGTTGATCGGTATTTTCTCCAAGCTCTCTCTATCTTTGAAAAGATTGATTAAATCACCATTTATCCAAGGCAAGTGTCTTCCCTTAACTTTGATTATTTTCCAAGGTGCATGTTTATCGATAATTTTGGTAACTTCTAAATAAAAATAGTTCCATGCATCTTCAACAAATGGGATTAACTGAAATCTATCCCAGTTAATATTAGTTATGTCTTGGATAAAGTGTTCAGAATTCATATTTTTTGATTGTCTGACCCTAATTAATTTTGGAGGTAGTCGAGGTATGTTTATTTTCCAGACACAGTGGTTTATTTTCCAGACTAAATGAGTCTGACAAAACTCCAGATGAAATAATCCTATCTGGATGTGTGACTAGGATCCAGTCTAGCGAGGATGATGATTTGGAATCCGTTCTGGTGGATGTGGATGTGTTGCACCATACGGTTTCATCTTAAATCAAGGTTTAACTAATACATCTGTTGTGCCAAACTTTAAACTGTGAAATAATCAGATTTACATTTAAACCATCATTTTGATCCTGAAGTGCGCTTCTTTACATTAAATTAACAGGGTCAAAGCTAATCTTATAAACTCCTTAAGGAAGTCGTAGGCTATATGATTTAAAATGTTTTTTTGTTTTTTTTGGTTTTGTTTTGTTTTTTGGAAACCTGTCTGCTTTTAGTTCATATCTGGAATTAATGCATTTATGTTTTTTTATTATATTAAATAGCCTGTAATATTTAGTATGAAAATCCAATGTATCACTGCTTGTTGGAACATTTGCTTGTTAAAAATGTACATTTTAAAAAGTATTATTAAGTCAAGTCAAGTCAAGTCAACATTATTTATATAGCGCCTTTCACAATACAGATTGTATCAAAGCAGCTTCACAGTATTAAATAAAATAGTACATCAGTGTTTGTTTCTGGTGTAAAACATCCACGTTTGATAATGCAGATTAATAGCACTGTTGAATCGATTAATCAATTTAAGTATCCCCAACTGAGCAAGCCAAAGGCAACAGTGGCAAGGATATTAAAGTCCTTAACAGTGCATATTAAAGCCCCACTAGGTAGGAATTCCGTTTTGGTCAAACAACGACCCCTAGAGTCGCTGTGGACTAACTGGTATTTAACGTTACTGTCGTAAATACCACTCACGCAGAGCAGTCTCTTCACTCACGGCCTGATCCCCTCCCCCCTGTATACCGTGCTGCGTTCCAGTCCAAAGTTGTCATGCCCTTCACTCGCTAACTTCCCTCCGTCTCGTTCACTCGGATGTACGTCATTGCTTACGTTGCACGAGTGCCCACTACTGACGGAAACTGCAATGGGCTGAACTGGAACGTCCTAAGCCCTTGATCACTTGGAATCAGCTATGGAGTTGATTTATTATTTACATTTTTTTTTCCTTTAAGAATTTGTTTAATGCAGCACCCAAATGTTTATATGTGTGTATGGGTTGTTTTAAATAAAAATAAAAAAATCGAATTAATATATCATAGAGTTGTCTGTTGTGGTGGTGATTAGACGAGATCTGTGGTGACGTCACAATCGTACTGCATTGTGGGACATATAGGTGCCTGAAGTGTACATTTGAAGTAGACTCGCTCCCTCGGTCAAAATCGAGGGAACGAGGGTCTGTCCATATAAACTTCCCACGTCCACTTCACGAAGTGGAACGCACTTAAAAATGGCGGCAGGGATTCCCCCGAGGGGAAGTGCTTAGGGAAGTTCGCAAGTGCGTGTCTAAAAGTGGACTGGAACGCAGCACTGGTCCCTGTTCAGTGGGATCAGAGAATGTCTAATATGGCGAGAAGTTTCACTCTCAGTACACTTCCGGCTTCTGAACTGGTTGCAGTTCCTCTCTGATTCCATATGAGGGCGCTCACAGGACGAGTGCAGAATGAATGGAGGTCTATGGCGCTATACCAATAAAAATCCACTTTTCTCAGGATATAATTTTTTGTCTAGTAATTTGAATGTTGTATTCGAAAGGAGATGCAAATAAATTACACATTGCTGGGTGTTAGATTTTTTTGAGTCACTTATTTGCTTTAAAAAGTCTTTTAAAGTGTCAATGACGTCATACACATGTACGACCAGAGATACTGCTTAACGGCAATCCTTCACTCACTCTGGTGCGTTCGTGCTCTGCACTTTCTTTTCTCTCGAGGCATCGACAACACAGCTGACACAGGTAAACACACGTGCTAGAAGAGATTTTGTTTTGTTTGTTTCTGGTCCCGCTGCGGATGACACGATGCCATCAAGCGGTATCTCTGGTCGTAATCAGTCCTTCACTGACCAATCAGCGTTCATTAGCAGAATGCTAGCGTGTTATGGGCAACAACAACTCAACCTGTAAGATATCGAAAGGACATAAGTACTCGTGCATTCAACTTTAGACCTATAACCCATGTTGAACTTGCAAAATCTACAATCAGATCTGAGATTTCTCAATGGCAGTCGGGTGAAAGAGACAAATTTAGCTGTCTAGCCCCATTGACTCCCATTCATTTTGCACTCATGGCGATCGCCCCCAGTGGAACTCTGGTGGTACTACAACCAAAATTCGGTACAATAGAGCTTAAAGGCAGGGTAGGTAGGATTTTTCTAAAAAAAAAAAACATTCCAAATTTGTTTAAACTGTCTTTATATACCAATACATAATTAAAATGTAAGTACTCTGAAAAAGAGAATATAAAAATCGAGTGACTGTAGACATTTTAATCTGCAATAAACACAGCTCATTATTTCCATTCACTCCCACCCCCTCCCTTCTGAGCTCCTTCCAAAGCCACGCCCCCAAAACACATGAGCGCGCGACGCCAAACGCTCAGGCTCAGCTGGAACAAGACGCATTTATTACCTGAGACGAGTGGAGAGGAAGGAGCGCAGTACATACAGTGACATCATGTCAGAATCACATGTAATAAAATACCTAACTTTATCACTATGAATATAAACAAATAAGATTTCTTTTAGTACTCACTATCAAGCAAGCATATCGATACTGGTAAAGTTTGATTCGGTAACGAGCTATATTTATAGGTAACGAGCTATATTTATAAGGCAAAACTAAAAACAGGTTGCATTGATACACGTTTTTCCATTACCATCAGTTACACTGTGATGGTGAATTTCGTGTAAGATTCATAACATATACAGTGTTTTGCATGTAAGAGTTTCCATGATGAAAACATTGTTCACTCTAATGAAGACTAACGTACACTCCGAGTCCGGAGACAAGTAGCCTACCGCATCGTCGGTTCGAGGACAGGTCCGGGGTTGAGGGCGAAGCAGAGGAGGTTGTTTAAGAGTGCGGGCAGGGTCCGAGGAAGTAGTTTTTGCCTTGTTTGCCTTCGCTGACTGCATATGCAGGTGCTTTGAGCTGAATATTTCTGGGAATGGTGACATGTGATGAGTGCACGCAGTGGGGCGCGGGCACGAGACATGAAGGCATCTGATTGGTTCTTTACACTCGGACCGAGTGGCAGTGATTGGTCAGAGTTTTTACTGTCCTGCAGCTGCTACAGAGGTCTGATTGTTTTCATTCCTTTTTCTGAACACATAATGTATTGACTACTCTCAGGATGGAAGGACCATTTCACCCAGTATAAAAAAAGTGTTTCTGAACAGGATCACCTCTACCCTAGCTTTAATAGGGAGTGGGCAGGCTCTCCGTAGACGGGCGCTGGTGGGATGGAAGCTGTAACGAGTGGAAATAAGGTGTAGCCCCTTTAAGAGCTGCGAGTGCGCGCGCCCTGTTTAACTGTCGGCCGTCTGTATTGTATGTGCGCCTCGATCACCCCGTAAGCGGGTTGTTTCTGTTTGTTGCTCATTCTTGTCCTATTTTTGTCTATCAAGTAATGCTGTGGACGGTAGAACGTGTGACAGACAGTTACACGAGTTCGATTGGGGAATAAACACAACGCGTTACAAATCGTCGGACATCGAACAAGCACAGCTAGCCTCCGAAGATGTCTAAGTTACTAATCCATCAACAAGAACGCCAGGTGCTTTTTAGCTCACACCAACGAGTGAAAGCTTGTCCGAGTGATATACAATATAAGCAATATACTTACAAGTCCAACAGCATGTGAGGACGTGTTGGGGGAAGTGAGGTATGCCGTAAAGCAGTCGAATTTTGTAGTTCTTTTTGTGCGGGGGTTACTACCCGAACCCCGAAGTTTAAAAGTACGATTAAAAACGATACAGACCCCGTCAGGCTATGGCAGACGTGTCATTTAACCTATTGTATGTCGGTTTACCATCACAAGAGTCTTGGAAATATATTATGAAGGTTGAAAAGTTACCTAGTGCTGCTTTAATAATAATAATAATTATTATTGCATAAGAATAGTTGCATTAAATATATAATATATAAATACTGTAAATATATTTCCTAGCAACCTGTAAGCACTACTGCAATGTTTTCTCTGTCTGCTTGATTCAGACAATCTCTCTTTAACGGTAGCGGTGAGAAGTTTACAGTAGCACATGTAAAGACAGTTGATATTTCAGGCTTTGTAAACCATCAGAAACCTTAATCTGTAAATTTGTTTGGTTACACTTTATTTCAATAGTCCACTTTAGACATTCTACTAACTATAAGTAACTTTGCAACTACATGTCAACTAACTAGAGTATTTAGAGTATTTAGAGATTAGAGTATTAGTAGGCTGTAGTAGAATGTCAGTAGACTGTTAGGTTAGGGTTTGGAGAATAGTTGACTTGTTGTTGCCAAGTTACTTATAGTCAGTAGGGGACCAATAAAATAAGAGTTAGCAGATATAGAGCAGACAGTCTACTAACACTCTAATGAGAGACGAGAGTTTGACATGTAGTTGCAAAGTTACTTATAGTTAGTAGAATGTCTAAAGCGGATTGTCGAAATAAAGTGTTGCCATTTGTTTGTTCTCCAGGTGTGTTTGGTGATTCAGTGTCAGTGATGGAGGGAGATTCTGTCACTCTAAACACTGATGATACTGAAATACGTGAAGATGAAGATATATG
The DNA here is from genome assembly GCF_964197995.2 of Scardinius erythrophthalmus. Taxonomy (NCBI): domain Eukaryota; kingdom Metazoa; phylum Chordata; class Actinopteri; order Cypriniformes; family Leuciscidae; genus Scardinius; species Scardinius erythrophthalmus. The sequence goes on from NC_138234.1 coordinate 11,248,233, forward strand.
GTGGACATTTGGAGATGAAAACTATCTTTTAGCTAAAATTAAAAAAAAGAAGCAAATCGTCTCTACATATAACAGTACTGATGGGAGATTCAGAGACAGACTGAAGCTGGACGATCAAACTGGATCTCTGACCATCACAAACACCACAACTGAACATGCTGGAGTTTATAAACTTCTGATAATTAGAGCTGGAAATGCATTAAAAACATTCAGTGTTTCTGTCTATGGTGAGTAGAGATCATTTGTCCAAACGTGCATATATTCTATTTACATATTCAAATATGTATATCATTTTATAGTTTGAGATTACAGACACATTCAGTGACCATGAACACACTAAACACTCACTCAACACAAAATGTATTACTATTCACTACAATTCACAACACCTAAAATAATCTGATTGTTGTGTTCATATTTCTGCTCATTCTCCGATGTTTTCCAGCTCGTCTGCCTGTTCCTGTCATCATCAGAAACTGTTCTTCATCATCATCATCACACCAGAATTGTTCATTGGTGTGTTCATCAGTGTTGAATGTGTGTGATGCGACTCTCTCCTGGTACGCAGGAATCAGTGTATTGTCCAGCATCAGTGTGTGTGATCTCAGCATCAGTCTCTCTCTACCTCTGGAGGTGGAATATCAGGATAAAAACACCTACAGCTGTGTGCTGAACAATCCCATCAGCAACCAGACCACACATCTGGACATCAACACACTCTGTCACACATGTGCAGGTACCACAGCACTGATGATATATGTGTGTATTTACTGACCTGATCTCTGTCTTCTGTTGTAGATCAGACTGATGCATTCACTTCTTTCTTTATCATTACAGAGCTGGAAACACAGTCTTCTTCACACTCTCCAGTGTCTCTGATAGTGTTGATCTCTGCTGGATCTCTGATGATTGTTGCTGGATTCGGGATCTTCTGGATCTGCAGGAAATGTAGAAAAATTGACAAAGGCAAGTGTTAGGGTAAGTGTACCCATTAAGCCCACCAAAATCTAAGTCTAGTTTTTTTTCATAGATATTGACATAGTTTATAAGAAAAATTATTTGTTAAAATGCAAGATTAATCTCTCATTTGAAATTGTATTAATTAGTTGATGAACATTTTAGAATATAAAATTAAGATAATTTAGGAATAAAGTCAGAAGTCTGGCATGGGCTTAATTGGTACTTTTGGCACCATTTAAGCCCGCATGTGTTCCAAATAAGCCCACATCATCACTGATTCACAAAATATAAAAAAATTAAATGATTTTAAAGAAGTAAAACATCAATATATTTATTTAGTGACAGGGAAGTATTAAAAAAAAAATGTTTTTTGCTAATGTTTGATTAGAGCCCTGGGTATGATGGGTTGGTGTTAGTGGTCGGTGGTCTGGAGCTTTAAGTCGGCTTGACTGGATTTGTAGCTGGAGTCAAGCTGGAAGTTTGACCGGGTGTATCTCGGGAGCCAAGCCGAGTTAGGGCTCCATACTCTGGGCTTAGGGGGGCCTCCTAGTGGGCACCCCACACAGGGAGTCTGGAGCCTTAAGCCGGCTTGGCTCCCGAGTTATGCCTGGTCAAAGGTGGAAGATAAACTGGGTGTATCTCGGGAAGGAAGCTGAGTTGGGGCTCCAGACTCTGGGGTTTCAGAGGGTCTCCTAGTGGGCCCCCCACACCGGGAGTATGCAGCCTTAGGTCGGCTTGACTCCGAGGACTGTGGGGAATATAGGGTCCCTCTGGGAGCTCTCCATGCCCGGAATATCAAGCCTTAACTCAGCTTGGCTCCCGAATTATGCCCAGTTATACATAAAGGACTTTAGGACAAAACGGGCTCTATCTCATTTGAATGTGTGTAATTTGTGTGTAAGTAAGGTAAGGGTAAAAGGTTAGTAAGATAAAAGCACACAAAGACACGTTATCATTAAACACTTTCAGAAAATGAATCAGTTTGCAATTAGAGGGATTCCTCATTGAAACACATCAGGTGGGCTTAAATGGTTCCACAGTGAGTAATGGTGAAAAAAGACAATGTTTTTCTTTAAAAATGTATTTCTTCAGGGGGGGCACCGGCCCCTGAAATTCGATTGGCCACCCCAGGTGCCCCCCCTATAAGATGTCTTGTGATTGGTTCATTTTACAGCCAATCAGTTTATAGACTCTACTGAAGTTCGCGATTCAAAGAAGTGCAGCGCCAGAGAAACAACGGTCGCAAGTTGTGAGTAAGTAACCCATCTTAAGTACACAATGATGGCCTAAGACACGAAACGAGCGGTTTGTGTGAGAAAACGAACAGTATTTATATAGTTTTTTACCTCTTGTACACATCCGAGATCACGTCCGGCTCTTTCCGGAGCTAAGCCAGAACGCGCGCACACGTCACACACCAGGAAGCGCGTGCGCCCTCAGATCACTTGGACGTGGTTGTGTAGAGGTAAAAACTATATAAATACTGCTCTTTTTCTCACACAAACCGCTCGTTTCGTGTCTTAGGCCATCAATGTGTACTTACGATGGGGAATTGTTTAATTTGGACTTCATTGTGCATGCTCTTTGAGATAGTGATCATAGACCTGCATTATATGACTGACAGACAAGAACGGTTTGACCTAAAAATATCAAAATTGAAACTACTGCGGAAAAAAAAGACACCTACATCTTGAATGCCCTTAAACATACGTAAGCTAAAACATACCAAAATTTTATTTCAAAGTGAACCATCCCTTTAACTCTGAGTTACTCAGCTTTTTTGTAAATGAGTCTGAAAGAAATGCTGAATGAAACACTGATGTTTTGGCCAAACCATTTGAATTATTACAGTGGGGGGAATTTGTTTTTATTTTTTTATTATTATTATTTGAAAGAGATTGTGAATAAAACTACTGTATATTGTAATGGCCAAACTAATTAAAAGAAAATAGTTGACATCGTTTCTGCTTCTGGGTTTTTAAAATGGCTCATTATTAAAATTGCTTTTATTTGATAAACTTGTTAGTTTTATGAAAACACAAAAAATAATAAACACTGGCTCTCAAATTTAACTTAATGGATGCAGGGATGACAAAAAACTAAATTAATCAAAAATGTGCTTTATTACTACATTTGTTTACAAGTAACTTTATTCAAGTTAAAAAAATAAAATCAGTAGGATTTACGTAATATAGGCTACTGTAGAATTTAGCTTCTTTTTTTTTGTCACTGGCGGCCACCCCGTTTGGAGGCAGTGCCCCAGCATGGCCCCCCCACTGAAAATGCTCTAGACACGCCCCTGGTGTCGAGCATCGGGATGATTGGATTATCCTGCCCTCACAGGGCACATCCACTCCACTCGTCACGGATGATTGACAGGCAAAACAGCCAATCAGCACGTTACCTGTTAAAGTGTAATTATAGAGAGACACAAGGAACCGAAAAGAGAAACACACACGAAACACTCTAAACATCCCTAAGGAAGAAACACTTTCTATGTCACAATTTTGACTTGTTATGTCTTAACAATGATCTACCAGAGCATATTTTTCTTATGTGGCTGAAATGGGCTTCCATATTATAATGATCTATCACATAAATCACGACACACAACAGCACCATCAGATATTTATTAAAGTATTGTTACTTAGAAAAAACTATATATAACATTTTATATTATATCTTATCCTATGCATTTTTTTTACAGAAAGTTGAAGAGGAGGAATGTGTAAATTATGCACCAATCGCAATGAGAAGATGATCAAACTTCAGTCTTTTTCCGAGTACAAGACCCAGATTGTGATCATTTCACCTCCAACGTCCTCAGACTCCGAGTCAATGGCTGAGTTTTGAGATTGTGAGAATCACCACGTTTCATCAGGAAATCACAGCAGTGTAACGACATGACACATGACATGTGGTCATGTGGAAAAGCAGAGGCCATAGAAAAGACCCACAGCCCTTAAAACAGACTTTCCTGCATTCATTTATGGACAAACTGATCTGTAAATGAGCATGCACCCCAGGACATTGTACAAATGATTATTACTGTCTTGTGTAATGTCTTTTGATACTATGTATTTTATGATTTAACCTCACCTATACCATGTTTGGCCTCTATAAATTGGTACTTTGAAGATCGAAATGGTCGTGTATATGATATGTTGATGGCTGCGCAACATATTACATGTAAAACATGTAAAACTTGGGCCAATTGAAAAATTTAGATGTTACCAGTCACTAGAAAATTTTGAGTTAGAGAGGTTAGAAATTTTTTACAGTGTAGTATTACAATAATCTTTAATAGTTTCTTCTTCAGCAACCAATCATTGGCCATTGGTCAAGCAAACCTGGACTGCAGTCTTTCCCAGTTAACACAGAACGTTCCCCTAATGTTATTTTTTGGTTATTTTTTTGGGAACCAAATACTTACGTTAGGGGAACGTTCTTTTTTGGTTTTATTTTTATGTAACAATAAAATAACGTTCCCAGAACGTTGCTGGGTGGTTACCATAAAAAATAACGTTCTGGGAACCATAAACTAACATTCTGAGAATGTTCTGGGTACCAAAAACTAACGTTATGGGAACCAAAAATTGTTAGCTGGGTTATTAGAGCCAAATTCACAGTGACCCCCTCTCTTCTGGCTTCTACTGCGGCTTCTTCAGGCTGATGTCTGTGGGGAACCTCACCGGGGCAACGGCAGGCCTTGAGCACAGCCTGCTATATCTTCACTCACCCAACAGAGTCAGGCTGTAATTTCTTCAGAGCTTCATTCCCTGTTTACGGTTTCATTCTGTCACTTTGCATTTCACCCGTGTATGTGTGATTGTGTGTATGTGTTTATGTTTAGATTAGTTGTGTTCGTGTATTATTAATAAACTTGTGCACAATACATATTTGGTTCTGAATCTCTGCTTGCAATAAAGTTTCAGTGTCAGTTTGTGATTGTCTCTCTCTCTGAGGTGTGAAGTGTGTGTCTGTGAATAACATGCGGTTGAAGGTGTTTTTTCCATTCCTACTTACATGAAACCATTTGACTTCTGCTCAACAGAGAAACCACTTTACAACACACCGGTGATACTGAACCCATCAATGCTGATGTTTGACAAAAAGGTCTCAAATAACAGATATTGAAATATGAAAATATATACCTTGTGTGCATATGCATCATGATCTTACAGTATATACTCATGCAGTGATCGTGCAGTTCAGCAGTGCTACTTTCAGTAGTTTTTTCCAGCTGTGACACTATTCTTGATACCTTTGTTTCATATAAAGGTCATCCTGTTTTTTTCTGCCAATGTTTTGGAGATTATTTTAAAGGGGTGGTAAAATGCCCTTTTCACAAGATGTAAAATATATCTATGATGTCCCCAGTGTGTGTGTGTGAAGTTTTAGCGCAAAATACCCCACATATATTTTTATATAGCAAGTTAAAGTTGTCACTTTTTGAGGGTTTGCAAAAACGCACCGTTTTGTGCCTGGCCCTTTAAATGCAAATGAGCTGCTGCAGAGGGCGGGGTTTCAAGAGCTCGTGTGTTAGCAGCTGCTATTACCTCATGCAGACACACTAAAATGACAAAAACTGTTCTGCCTTTAATGTTAAAACAGAGTCAGACAAAGATGGAGAGACTAAAGAAGAAGTGAAAACATGTAGCATGCAACAGGACGTCTCTGAATGGTTAGTTGATTAATTTATGTTGCTGATGTGGAGTTAACTATCTTCAATTAAGATATTCTGTCATGATAAATCTATAAATCGCTCATATAGGAACTGTTGTGAGATGCACACAGAGGGACTTTCTATTGCACGTGAAAAGATGGATGCTAAAGTTTGAGCTGACTCACAAATGTACTCTTATACAACAACTTTTCCTCTTCTCAACCCCGTGTTCCCGGGGGCGGGGTTTATGTAAATTCTAGGGTTAGTGATTTCACTAACCCGGGAGGAATGTCGTGTAGTCCCTACCAGCCGTTTGTTGTAGTCCTTTTCTTTAAAAGCAAATATCTTCCTTTGCTTTGAACTTTGAGCGTTGTAACTTCGCAGATGTTGTTTATGCTCAAACAGCAACATTACACACTAACTAAAGTTAGAAAAGTGAAATCATAATCAACCACCCCTTTAAGAATAAATGCAATGTATGATTTACAATTTAAGTTTGATAGTTGTTAATAATTTACTTTGTTTTCATCAGTTTTGAGGAAAAACTAAGTAACACTGCTAAGAAACTTTTTTTTAGTAGCATTAGTGCTCCTGTCCACAGATAAAACAAATAATGTCAAAACTTAAATGAAATAGTTCTGTTTGGTGCATTATGACACTGGTGGGTGTGGCCACACGTCAAAGCAAAACTCACTCAAGGTGAAATATAGAAAAATATTTTAATTCCTAACTTAAACACTAAATGTAAACTGTACACACTATGAACATCACTGTACACACTGAAACTGCAAAGAATAAAATGTTTAAAAATGTGTCCGTTTTTTTGTAAGGCGTTTAAATATTGCTGGCCAACTTTGGCTGAATGTGTTTGATAAAGTGGGATTTAGATAAAGTTGGTGACCTTTAACCTTCAGTAATTATACTCAAATTCATTAAATAAATTGAGATTCACTGGTCATTCAGGTTTTTTTAGCCTATGTGTTGTTATATGCGTTGTAGTCACATGTTAATGTTGTGTTTATTTATGTTCTATCAGTCGATATGTTCTATGTTCTATCAGAATTTTACACATGAATTGAGTAATCTGGTGAATTTTACTCATGTTTTTGGGTTTGCTAAATATGCTGTTGAATATGTTTGTTTAATATATGTTACAAATTATGTGTTTTGAATTGGAGGAGAATCACTGGTGAAACATCTGCTATAATACTATAAACAAATAGTTTTAAATGTAGAAATAGGCCTTTTCCTATACATAATGGTGTAGTTAAATCTAACAGCCTCTGTACAGAGCAGAACCACTGAAAGATCTAAGACATTTTCTAAAATAACTGAAAATATTTTCGTCTGAAAAAAGATTGACATATGCATCTCGAACGGCTTGAGGGTGAGTAAATCATGGATTAAATATCATTTTTGGGCGAACTATCCCTTTATGAGGTATAAATTATAAGGAGAGATCAACCCCTAAGGCAGGGAATCCATGAGTCTCAGAGCCTCTGGAAATAAGCTGCATTTGAGTCTTTTAGTTCTGGCTTTAACGCTTCCTGAGGGGAGGGGATCGAAGAGTTTGTTTGCCGGGTGAGTGGGATCCTTCATAATACAGGATGCTCTGCTTCTGCACCTGCTGGTGTAAATGTCCTCAACAGAGGGAAGGCTGTTGAGGCCTAAAATGTATTCAGGGCATCGAGAAGAGATGGATCCTGAGGGCAAACAGCATCTCTTTTGCTGTACTCACGGATGCTCTTGATGCCCTTCCACCTGCTACGGGGGTCATTGGTGCAAAAGTGACCCTGTATTTTGTGTGCATACTTAACCTTTGCCCTCTTGATCCTGACCTCTAATTCCCTCTTCGCCGTTCTCAGTGAAAGTGCGTCTCCTGTCCTAAAGGCTAAGTCCCGTGCCTTCAGAAGACACTGCACCTCTCCATTCAGCCAGGGTTTCTGATTTGGACAGATGGTGATCTTCCTGGTAGTAGTTACATTATCAATACATTTACTGATGTAGCCACAAACAGATGATGCATATTCCTCCAGGTCCACCCCACCAACGCTGGTTGCCGCTTCTCTGAAGATCTGACAGTTGGTGCGCTCAAAGCAGTCCTGGAGCATGAAGTCAGCTCCACTTGGCAACACCGTGATGGCTTGGTGTCTTTCAGCAAAGGACGATGAGCAGGATTCAGCAGGATGGAAATGTGGTCAGAGAAGCCCAGGTGGGGGCAGGGCACCGCTCTGTATGCTTCCCGTCTGTTAGTATACACACGGTCCAGCATGTTGTTTCCCCGGGTTGCTATGGAGACATGCTGATGGAACCGGGGCAGAATATCCGTCTGTTGGCCACTCTGAGCCATATTCCCGAGCTCCTCACGAGACTCAGAACAAGACCTCGGTGTTGAACCGTCTGCTCTAGTAGTCAATGGACGGGAATGAGGATGCCCTGAAGACTCCATGGAGCTAGGACAGCATAGGGGATACAATACTAGGCCGAATGGAAGAATCCAGAACTGATGTGCTTTTCCCCCAAAAGCGGATCTCGGAAACTTCCTGTGATGGGGTTAGAAGGGAATGAGGAGTTAAGGAGCTTGTGGATCTATCACGACAGACCAGTCCTCGGAGCTGGTCTGACTGACAGTCGGTATCTTGAATCTGAACCCCCTCGGAGGTTGATCCACTACCATGAGATCCGAAACAAGGCCTAACTCCCCTCCCCTCACAGGAACTATGAAGTACCGGCTGTAGAACCCGGGCTCCCGTAACCAAGGAAGAGCCCACTTTGAGGTTTCCTGTGTTAAGAGGGACTAGACTTCCTGTTCCAAGAACCGACCCTGCTCGGGGCTGGCCGACATGTGAACCACCCTTAGTAGAGAATATTTGTATATTAGCTCCACTGTAAGCAGGACCCCCTAGGCTATATTTTGAAGACCCCTCGGGGTGTCTAAATATGCCATTATGGGGATCAGTCCCTCGAGACTGGCCTCGGCTATAAATTTCCGAATGGCTTCGGTCACCTGAAGCAGCTAACTGGCAGGAACTAACCAAAATATGCTCTCTACAGACCTCCTGAGAGGCGGCGAACTCGACAGGGCTGCAACGTTTTCGGGCAGATACTGCGATTTGTGTTCGCTGGAAGCCGATGTGTCCCGAAGCGCCATCGGCGGCGGGAAGCAAACATCGATTTCCTAAGGGCTGCATAAGGGGTCGAGACTCCTGTACTCGCTCTCCTGGGGGAACGCCCATAAGGGTCCGCGTGTTACGACAAGACCTCTTAGTTGAAGCCATCTTAGCCCGAGAGACAGTCCTCAGACCTGTCTTCGGTATAGAGGGCTTCATGCGAAAATGTTTATTCTGGCCCCAAGCCTTATACGGGGGGGCACGAGAGGAAACCTTCTCAAAATATAAGGAGCTGGCGGCTGTCCCATGAGTCTGCCCCTGGCAGCAACCCCATGAGACCTGGACTGACAACTGGGGATAGCTGATTGTCGCTCTGCCTCCTGAAGCCTCTCGACAACGGTTCTTGCCGCGTCGCCAAAGAGGCCAGAAGGCGAAAGGGGGGCATCAAGAAGGAAAGCCCTGTCTTTCTCCCCGATCCCCAAGCGATTAATCCATAAATGTCTCTCTGAGATGACTAGTGCTGCCATAGAACGGCCAATTGCACGGGCCGTCTCTTTAATAATACGGAGAGATAAGTCAGCTACTCTATGAAATTCAGTAATACCGTTGAGTGAGACCTCCCAGTTATCATCCACCTCTTTGAGGAGGTCAGCCTGGTATGCCTGTAATAACCCCATCGTGTGTAGGCATGCACCGGCTCGACCCACCGCTATATATGCTTTCCCTAACAAATTCGATGTACAAGATTTGGAGGGAAGTGTCTGAGCTATGTCGCATATGACGCAATGTCGGGGAGAAAATATTTAGCTAAATATTCCTCAACCCAAGGCATCACCTCATAACCATTCTCATTAGATTCCCTAATGGATGAGTAAATATATACATTGTCCAATAATTGAGATGAACATGGATTTTTCCACGATCTTGATACCTCAGTATGGAGATCAGTGAAAAAGGGAAGGCTCTGACACGAAGATTGTGACTGGGTCTGCAGGAAGCGCTCATCCATTTTATTTTTCTTAGTCGCTTCCTGCTTATTATATGGCCATTCAACATTTTATTTAACCACTGCCCTGGTTAAAACCTCCAGCAACTCCTCAATAACGGGAATATGGAGTGGCGAATCCCCATATCCACGTGATTCAGTGTTGATAATATCTAACTCCTCGGAGCCAGATAAATCAAACGTTGTGTCTTTAACACAGTCGGAAGAAGCCGCACCGCGGGCTTCCAAACCGTGCGTGAGACCAGTGGAGCTGGTTAATAAACACTGAGAAAGGGTCGCAACCGTCTCAGTATTATATGCCAGGGTCATTTTATAGCTTCCGGATCACCGTCACATGCAACGTCACGAGTGACGAAAGACACAGCACCAATCAAGATTGGAATAGTTCCATTACAGACTTCAGACGCGTCATGCCGAGGGCATTCCCCAAAGCATCGAGTATCGATGCAGCGGGAGTTCCCTTACGAAAGAGAACACTAAAGAAGAAGGGTGCCAACCTGATGACCCAAATGAAGTGATTACCCCCCACTCAAGATGTTAAGAAAGTGCTGATTATTTTAAGGGATTGCACTAAAGTATCAAGTCCTATACGCTCAACACACAGTTGAATGGCTAGTTAATTTGAGTAAAGGTCAAAAGTTGAGGTCCTTTGATATGTTTGATACTTGATATTTTTATGCATTAATCATTAGTTGTATGATATTTATATGATATTGAACTGATTAATGGCTCCAACTGGTGTGTTTTTGAAGAACAGCATCATCACTGTGAACTCAACAGGAAACACTATTATAGTGATGATATGTGTGACCCATCAGGATGTGCGTCCAACACTGTATTGTTGGATTTTAACATTCCTTAAAGGGTAAATATCATTTAAGTGCTATAATCTGGTCCCCGGGGGCATCTACCAACCCAGAAAACGTGAAAATTGACTTGTGTAAAAGTAAAAAATGACGGTACATGCAAGTCGATGAGATGAATCAATGTAACTCCACAACAACTACATAAATGTATCCACTAACCATTCAGAAATGTCCAGGTGCGTCTAAAAGTTAAACCTCTTCCTGAGTCTCTCTGTAAGGCTGCACTCGCTACTGGTTATCTCTGAGATTTTGGATAAGTGAGATTATTTGTGTGTTTTGTCATTGCTGGAGAATCCGAAGCTTGTGTAAAGGATCAACACACTTCTGAACGGAGGCGAGGAGCAGCAGCTCATTTACATTTAAAGGGACACACGCGAAAATGGCACGTTTTTGCTCACACCCAAAAAAGGGCAAATTTAATCAGCTGCAATACCTGATCTGTGGGGTATTTTGAGCTGAAATGTCAAAGACACATTCTGGGAACACAGAGTATAGTGTTACGTTTGTGACGTAATGCAGCTATGTTTTGTCTGTTGTGGTTTCTGCTGTCTTCTCCTCCCTTCTCCTCCTTTAGGATTGGTCCTGGACATAATGAGAAGCTACTGCTGGTTGGACCAGAGAAGAGGCCTGGACTATAAATTCCCAAGAATTCCTCTGAATGGAGCTCTCTTCCTCTTTGACTGCACTTGTTGTTGTACTGTGTGTTAGCTGGTGAACATGTAGCATAATAGATTGTGATTGCTGTGCTCCTTTGTATGTTAACAGAGTGCTGTTAGCCACTTGTAATCTGTTCCTAAAAACATCAAGGCCTTAACGATCCCACCTGTAAAAGTGTACTTGTTGTGTGAAGCAGTAGGGGGTGAGTGCCTTGTTTTTCTTTGTAGGCCAAAAGGCCGTTACTTTTTCTCCCGTTTTGGTTAAATAAGGAGATAGGGTACGTTATTGTGTGTTTTGTTTCTTTCATTTTATGATTCATAGGGAAGTTAGTTTTTTTGTGGGAGAGTAAATTTCTGTTTGTTTATTGTTTTGGCATTAGCTCACCCCTGAAGATTTTTGCTTCAAATCTTTTCTTTGTTTGTTTGTTTGATTCTTTCTTTTCAAGAGATTGTTTTGTAAAAATTTGAAGTACACCGCTCTGAAGACAAACAAGAGAGCAAGAAAAGACAATAAAAAAAGTCTAACTAAAAGTATTGTTTCGTTGTTTGTTACATCCCTGACCTAGACCAGGGATCGTAACATAAATAACGAAACAATACTTTTAGTTAGACTTTTTATTTTATTTTTTATTGTCTTTTCTTGCTTTCTTGTTAGTCTGTGTTTCTGGTGTTTGTGATGGTCAGAGATCCAGTCTGATGATCCAGCTTCAGTCTGTAAATGTAACATATGCAAACAAACAGCAGAAGATCATCATCGATTCATACTTTCACTCTCAGACAAACATGTCTCATGATCTTGAACAACTTAATGCACATTCAACTCACATCCTGATTTCTAAGCATCACAGTACAATCTCTAGAATGTAAATGTTTTATTCTTTACCAAATTGAAATAAAATTGTTTTTTTTTTTAAACAAAAGAATAAATAACTTTTACAGATTAAACTTGTGAATGGCAGTGTTAAATATCATTGTGTTTTCCTGTCTCTGTGTGAAACAGTTTCTCATCGTGTTTCTGTAGATTAAAGTTTAAAGCTGTTCGTATAAGCAGGACAGGAAGAAACTCCTCACCTACAAACACAAACACAAACACACACAATGTCCGTCCAACCAAATGATCAAACCACAAAAGAAGACAGAAATAACCCACAACAGGTTTCAGTTTGAGTCAGAAGCTGAATGTCAGTAAAACTATGAGATCAGATACGCTTTTAACTTTGTACTTTATTTTTATTCATACACTAAATTTAAGAACTGAATAAATATATACGCAACCATTTTAAAATAAGTTATGCTCTTAGCCATTTAACACAGTTACAACTACTTTTCAAAAAGTATGTTAAATGATAAACATAAAGAATATCTCACCCATTAAGAACAGTTTAATTCTTGATAAGGCCAGATAAACTATAACATTATTTCATGTGCAAATGCAGCGAGTGAAACTAGGAGGGCCAAACTGTGTCGTGGGAGGATTCACACATATAGACTGAGTGTTTCCAGTGGATAGTTTCATCACACACTGAACTACTTAATAAAATGTTTCACACGTTTTTCACATGCGTTTTGTTCTGTCTGTGCTGGTGCCGTTTGATTGGTAAGTTATAAAAACATTTTTATGTTTTGATGGTGATACAGTGGCTGCTACACACTCAGAAAAAAAGGTACAAAAGCTGTCACTGAGGTGACACACTTTCAAAAGTGATATAATAACTTAAGTACTAATATGTACCCTTAAGATACTAATAGGCATCCTTTAGGGATTAATAAGTGAAAGGGTCTCGCTCCAGTCACAGCTTTTGTACCTTTTTTCCTGACAGTATCTGTTCAAATGAGATTATTTTCATCTACTGTTATGTGTGAAATTAATCATGAATATTGTGAAATCTACTAACCTTGTATTCAGTCTCTGTTCAGAATTTTAAACTGAAATTTTCTGCCATAAAGTTGGACATTTTAACATGGCTCTCTTTTGGAGCCTGTCCCTAGTGGCCAGACAATGAATTGCTGTTTTAGTCACTTCTGTGTTGGATTCAGGAGAGAGACAGGAAGGTCGCCAAGATCACTTGGTGAAAACACACAGGCTGCATCCGAAATTTGAAAAATCACAGACAGGATAGGGAGGTAGGAAGGTAACAAGGCCCGAATCCAATGGCCGTGTCATTTTCCTGTCTTCATCCTTCATCCGATTGATTTTTGAAGGCAGCATAGATGTATCCTTCACTGGCTTTGATATCCCACAATCCTCTGCATTCCTTTCTGTGACAGTTAAATAAAGAAGGCGTTTGAAATTTGAGGTTGGAGGTCAGTTTGTGTGTAAAGTGTACATTTTGACCAACTTTTCCCTCTTTTGATGACATTTCTAGCGAGAAGTTAGTATTGTAGTAATCAAAATATTCAATTTGTTGTCACCAAAGCTCTCTCTATTTTGTCATCAATCATTAAATCGTTATGCTGCCTCTGAAATCAGTTTGGTGAGGTATCTTTATGTGTAAACGCTGTCTGCTAGGTCATTGTCTGACAGGGCAGGGAGGCAACAAGTCACTGTCTAGGTTTTCAGATGCAGCCACAGTTTGTAGCCTATATATTTACAACACTAACTAACTCTATGAACATGGAAAACAGTGATAAATCGACCTCTCAACCTTATAACTATAAGAGGAAATCCAACGCAACGTTGAGGGGACCAAACGAAACATGATCAGTTAGCGACACTGGATATCAACCACACAGGAAATGCTAAGACTTTTTCATATACTGTCTACTTTCTTTGTATAACAGTTCTATCTAATAATAACGTATTAGTCATGGCTTTTAAACAGATTGTAAACTAAAGACGGAGAATAAGAGTGCTGTGTTATCAGGCTCTGGTGTTCTCAGCGCTGTCAAAATAAAAGTCACAACAACAAGCGCAGGGAACCACCCTTATGGATTGGGTGCCAATTGCCCTATAGCTTTGGGAACATTTAGTACTCGGGGAACTATTTTCTAGAACTACCTGGTGTGAGAGCGCCTAATACGTACTAATATGCACCCCCTAAATAAGGTACCATTTGAAACTTTTTGTACCTTACAAAAAGCAAGTTAAATGACAAAAATAAGGAATATATTGACTATTAAGAACAGTTAAAGTTGAGATGAACTATAATAGTACATCATGAAAATGCGGGGTTGTGAAACTACGAGGGTCAAACTGTGTCGTGGGAGGATTCACACACCACATCAACACTTCTGTGTGTTTAGCAGGTATTTTTATAAGATCAGACTGAACAACGTCTAATCTGTATGTACCAGACGAATCACGAATATTGGGAAATGTCTCTGCATCTCTACAGTGAATGTACATATATTTCTGTAAATCTCTGTTTTCTTAATCTTCAAATACAAATACATTTTTAATGATTCACATCAGAAGTGTATCCACAAATAAACTTGCACATTCAATCTGCAATAATTATCAGGTATTTGTTTTTAATAAATATGTAACTTTATACATTGATTCTGAATTGCGTTCCTTCACATTAAAGAACAGGGTCAAAGTTAATCTTAAAGGAGAACTCCGGTCAATTTTAACATTGAGCTCATTTTTTTGTACATTTGGAGTGCTGTCAATACAGAGAACAACGACAAAAATCGGTGTTGCCTACACCGAGTTATTCTATTTTTAAAATTGGCACCCTGTTGACTTCAATGGGGCAAGTACTAAACCTGCTTTTAGCCTCTTAACATCCTTGATGTGTCATACAAGTGCACAGAATATGTGAGTGATTCCTTCAGAGTGAACACGAGCACAAATACCTGTGTTTATGGTGCGTTCAAGTCATCTCGTATAGATCGTATTTACGAGTTGAATGCACATGAACGCCACCACAATGTCGTAAATACCAGTGGGGAGCTCGGGATTTTCTTTAAGCCCCGATCTGTACGAGTTGGGGGCGTGTCAGTGAGAAACATGGCGGAATCAATGAATGCAACGTCTGTAGTTGAGCAAAGTGATAGTAAAATATATCACAATACTTACAGGTATTGCAGTGACATTGTAAGGCTTTTTCATTTATAACAAAGTAAGCTCTCTGCACAAAATATGATATAGCCTACTTGTAATATAACAATTATATGTATATACTAATTATATAATGATACAGTTAATTTACATTGGCCTCATAAGTTAATTAAAAACATAAAAAGAAAAACACACCCGATGCGCATTCTTTGTTCTTCATTTTCTATAAGCAGAGTTAACAAAACTTGCTATATTTTCGTGTTATTCATTAAAAGAAGGTACACCACCATCTTGCTCCGACGAAACTGACTTGAACGCACCTCACGTCGTCAACACGACTTCCCACCTCGTACGTACGAAATTCCCAGGAGGACTTGAACGCACCATAACATCCTGTTTTCGGTTGAAGTCCAAAGTAGTCGATGGCCGAGTTCACGCGCATAGGTTTAGTTAGCTATGATCACGCGCGTGAACTCGGCAATCGACTACTTTGGACTTCAACCGAAAACAGGATGTAAACACAGGTATTTGCGCTGGCTTAAATAACATCATTTAATACATATCTTTCACATCTACTGCAGTCAGATTCACTCATGTTCACTCTGAAGGAATCACTCACATTTTCTGTGCACTTGTAATGACACATCAAGGATGTTAAGAGGCTAAAAGCAGGTTTAAAACTTGCCCCATTGAAGTCAACAGGGTGCAAATTTTTAAAATAGAATAACTCGGTGTAGGCAACACCGATTTTTGTCATTGTTCTCTGTATTGACAGAACTCCAAATGTACAAAAAAATGAGCTCAATGTTAAAATTGACCGGAGTTCTCCTTTAAAAGTAAACTCCTTTATGAAGGCGTATATGATATGTTGTTTTTGGAAACCTGTCCGCTTTGAGTTCATATCTGTAATTAATGCATTTATGTTTTTTACTATATTAAATAGCCTGTAATATTTAGAATGACAATACAATGTATTACGGCTTGTTGGATCATTTGCTTGTTTAATATTTATGGTACATCTGTACAAGTATGAATACAAGTATGTACAAGTATGAATAATAGTAATGATAATAATGATAATAATAATAATAATTAAAGCTGCAAGCAGCATTTATCGGGGTTCAAGCAGTTAAGGCCTTTAAGGCCTTTAAGCACACAAGCATCAAAAGACATTGAGTTTTATTTAGCAAGCATTTAACAACTGCCATCATAGATGAAAAAGTCAATTTACAGCCAATACAGGCAGTTTACCATAGGAAATATATGGTTTTAAAGAGCATCTTGCATGTAAAAAATTTTTTTAAATGAATATATAACCATGTATGAAAATACCATATGAAAAGATAATGCAGGATTTAAAATGTTTTAAAACGACATAAGGACACCAATTTAGTAGATAAAGTGAGCGTTTCTTTGCCTGCTCGTACAAATCGCTTTTTTTCAACATCGCGTCATTTTACGTCACACGAGGGAGACACGTGCTGTGCTCTGCCGCAGCTCAGTGCAGAATAGGCTGGTATTCAGTAAGAGCGGTCGTGAGTCAGTGTGTTTTCAGTAGGTTTTGTATTTCAATTTATCATCGTCATGGTAAATTTTTGTGTTTGTGGAGCTTGCAAAAACTCCAGCCTGTCAGGACATCGAGTCCACCGGTTTCCTAACAAGAAAAAGGACGGTGCTATCTTTCGTGCCTGGGTGCGGTTTGTGCAGGTGAAGAGACGGGATTTCTCTTCCGCGTCGGCTTCGGAAAACGCGGTCGTGTGTAGCGTTCACTTCAGTTCGGAGGATTATCGTCCCTGCGATATGATGGAGTTCAACATGGGATACCGAAGTAAGAACCGGGTGAGACTCAGAGCTGGTGCGGTTCCTTCAGTGCACGCATCTTCGGGTTCTCCTGCCGGATGTAGGCGCGAACACAACATCAACTGGCAAACGCAATGTAAGCGGAACGAAACTGAGCTACTCGTTGTTGTGTTTATGTGGACCGTTTATCAGTTTGGACCAGTGCAGCGCGAGCCTCATCAAGCAACACTGTAACTGCGAGATCCAGTAAATAAAGCATTTGAATTCGCCACTGAAGTAATAACATCGCTGCGAGATCTAGTGAGAAATATTCACATTTCTCCGTTATTAACGGATCAAACAGCGCTGACGTGGAAACCAGGAATAAACATTGTGCAATGAATGAACGAACTATCCAGTGTCCACAGATCAGCAACATTCACCATGGCTTTACTGTAGTAACACTAACTGCAACCATGGAAGTTTGGCATTTTCCACTAAGGCCCAGCTGTATGCATCCACCTCCCTGCGACACTGACTTTCCTCAGCTGTAAACATTGCCTCGCATTTCCCACACAAGCACCTATGGACCAAAAAAATTATCAGGAATAAATATCTCTCTGTCTCTCGATGAGAAACCGCTAAGTTATATCACGTAACGTTAGTCTGGGCGGATATTAATGAGCATGACAAACGCCTGATCAAAGCTTAGTTTCTGTTATTGTAAGTTCCAATATGTTCTGTCTAACATTAATCCTGGCCTGTCCCTGCTCTCTTGGCAGCCTAGCAGGCTCATAATTGTATGGCTGTGGTCAGGGTTCGAATTATGATTTCATCTTTGTGGGGGTCTCTTTAAAAAAAAAAAAAAAAAAAAAAAAAAAAAAGTAGCCTATGAGCAGACTTATAGCTTAATAATGTAATATAAAAATATAAAAATTTGTAAATATAATACAAATTTAATAAAAAAAAAAAAAGCGTTGGTAACACAATTCAATTTAAATAGTACATTTGGTTTAATTTGTCGTTTGATGAGGTCTAAGATGTTGTGAGTTGTAGAATTTTCACGTGAGTAAATTAATAGATCCGACAGGTTTAAGTGTATACTTAAGTGGTCCAGTGGTAGAACTTTTGCCAAGCGTGTCAGAGGTTCTGGGTTCGAATCCGTACTCATATATATATATTTTTTTTTCTTTTTATCAAATCCGATTATGTTTATCAGTGGTTGTATATCAGGCAGAGACAGACACGTTTGTGTGCATTTTGTTTTGTAATTTCACTGGAACGAATAGGGAGTCTCCACAACGGATTGAAATGAGTGAAGACTGTGCGCGAGCCACAAACAAACACAGTATCCGCGCTACTGATCGCAGCGGCAACGAGCACTTTGATCACTTGATTTAAGCATAAGGATGTAGTGTGATGACAATCTGAGTCCGAAGGAAAAAGTGCTTTATTTGTAATTGAAAATAATGGTGCTGATGATTTTTAGAGACCCCCACAGGTGTATGATTTTACTGCTTTCATGGGAGCTCATCCTCTCTCTATGGGAGCTCAGCTCCCACTGGCTCCCACGTAATTCGAACCCTGGCTGTGGTCCATCAACAATTTCCTCAGCGTCCGAAATGTCATTGCGATCCATTTTTCCCTGTTGTTTGAATCGACCGCTCTCCCTCGCGCTACGTCACGACTCTCGCCCGTCACGCCCATTTTCAGATGCGGAAGTAACATTTTCTCACAAAAACAACTCCAGAAGCCACTAGCGTATTTATAAAAAAAATTTTAAGAAAATCTAGTTCCTACATTATTTTTCTATACATTGACTTGTTGTGTCTTCTAACCTGCAAGATGCTCTTTAAAGCGTTTTTACAGTTATAGCACCTTTTGCCTAGTCTTCTTATAGTCTTGCCTGATCTCCACCACTTTTATTAGTAGTACTCAAAGTGTGCCCATATATATGTGTCAGATTTGTTGTAAATATTTAATTTTGATAAGGAGTTTAGACAATTATATCCAGTGGCGTAACGAGCCAACACCGGGCCCTTAAGTAGGATTATCAAGGCGGGCCCCTTGATGACGCAATTGATAACATTGATGACGCAATGTCCGCGAGTAGGCTACCATGAATAGGGCAGGATATGATCATACACAGCATATAAGAGATGAGATGACTAACAAAATCAGGAGTAGCCTACGCTCACCAAAAACAAAACAAAAAAACAATGGGGACAGCGCACTATAAAACATTGTTAGGCTTAAAGGGACAATAAGTAGCTTTTTAGGTAGGCCTATTTTATTATCTAAAATCAATATTTTTATTCATAAATATGCCCTCAATGGTGTACAAATACCTATGCCAATGATCAGACTAATCCTCGTAAACGAAGAATTTATTATCTTTATATACATGGGACGGGTAGGTCCACGGAGGCTTCCATGTAGTTCCGCCATCTTGAAAAACTATAATAGCAGAGAGGGACAAAAAGTACTAGGCCAACGCGTTTCCACAACGCGTTTCGTTCAGAGCCAGCGTCACATGACTGAAGCCAGCAGAAGCGGAGGAGCAGAGCAGTTGAGAGGCGCTTGTCACTGCCGCGGCAAGTTTAAAAGGCTGCACTGTACGGTTATTTATACACCGTTCATTCATACATACATATGAGTCACAGGATAAGGAGTCCTCGTCATCGAAAAAGTCCAAAATAGACCGTAAAAGGAAATGTGACCGGAGATTACAAAAACAAGGGTTAATGTCGGGATAGCTAATGCAGGAGAAAGCTTTCAAAAGAGATGCTGAAGTTGCCTGCTTTCTTCTCGACAGGTAAGTCAATGTTACGGTCTTAATTACAAGCTTTTTTTTTTCATTGCTTTGCTGTGAACTTTATTATATAGACAGTAGAACATTTATAGTTATATCTATTTATCTATTCTATTCATAGTAAGTTAAACAGGCTCTTTGATGAATATCAGCTATTGAGTAAAGTAACGTTAGAGAAGGCACAGATGATGATGATATCTAACAATGCACGTACTTAAAAAAATATAACGAATAAAGGCGGCATTACTGCTAACTACCATAGTTAATGTTTTTCACAGTCAGTAATTTATACTGTAATATTCTTTTTTTCGTTGATTCAAGTTTCAGTTTGTTTTAAATAACAAACCTGTTCACCCGAAAAAAAACTCGAAGTGCTATTATAAGACTTCCTGTCATAGCTTTTTGGTACATAACGGCAACCGTAGGTGCAACGCGCATTTGGAAAAGTGAGGCGCTGGAGAGCATTATTCGTTTGAATGCAAAATACAGTTTCACCACTAGATGGGAGAAATTCCCACTTAGTGTCCCTTTAAGTCCAAATACATGAAAAAGATGCTCTCTTACATTATAGCGGGATTTTCCGGGCTCTCTTATGTGCAACTAGCCTGGGTTTCCCCATGCTGCCTTGAGCGCAGCTGCTAGGCAGCCTGGATACCATGGACCAGATTTTCGCCTCAGCTAGGGAACCAATCACAGAACGGGGAGGGAGCAGCAAGACGATGACGACATAACCGCACGCGCGATCTGCTTGCAGTCGTCGAGATGGATGCTGTGGAGTTGAAGAAAATAATAGCTAGTGGAGATTGTAAAGTTGTCGACAATACGTCATCAAAAATCAAGTCCAGTGTGTGGGAGAAATTTGGAGTTATATGAAGAAAATATTGTGAAAGGCTTTGCTGCAAACATTTTCGTGTTGGATAGCCGCAAATGTGGAACTTCATCCCTGAGGAAGCACGCAGAAACTGTGGTAACAAAGCAGTTCTATCGAACGGTATTTTTCATATTTAACACTGTCAAGTATGTGTGGTGTGCAGGGCGTGTTTGAGGCCAAAATGGTCAGATGTAGGCTAGACGAAATTGCGTGGCATATAGTGTTGTAGCCGCGTCTGTTCGATTGGTAAAATGTTATAAGGCTACTCAGTTTTGTGGTAACGTTAGCCTTGTTCTTCATGTATCGGCCTTTTGACAGCTTCGGCTGAAGTTGGCCTTGTGTTAATTGTCGTGTAATAACTTCTGTATGACCTGGCAATAAACATTTTTGTAAGTGTGTCTGTCTAAACTGATTTTATTTCGGGTGCGGGTCGGGTGTCGGTTCTATTTTAAGCGGGTCGGGTGCAAATTTTAATTAGAGCTGCTGTTGGGAAACGGGTCGGGTGCTGTTTTAAGCACTGCGGGTACGGGCGGGTGCGGATTTACAAAATCGGACCCGTGCAGGACTCTGGTGTACACATAAATCTCTGACCCATCGTCGTCTTCTTCGTTGAATATCTGTTGCTCTACATACATCATCTGGTATAATTGAAACGATTGGCTATAAGCTACGTACAGGCGCATTTGATAAACATTTGTAGCGCCCAATAAACGGCTCTGGGCATTCGTAAACCACGCCTCAAATACGAGAAAATGAACATGTGGTTCCCAGACCACGTCTCAAAGAGAAAGAGGTCTGACGTTAGCCAGGCTAATGTGCAACTGCAAAGTTGTCGATTAGATCAGGATTGTGCGCACAGGCATTCTCAATTGACCCTTCGCAGGGAGTTTGATTGACAGGCGATCTGACTAATCATAATCCTCCATTTTGTCCAACAAAGCAGTCAGGAGAGTTAGTAGATTAACATAGGAGGATTTAAATTTGAAAAACAAAGTGTACTGACGTCTTAGCACTTTAAAACAACATTCCTTTTATGTTCATTCATGTTTATTTTAATGCTATAAATTAACTAGAAGGAAGAGATGATCGGCTCACAAGCAGCTTTAACTGAGCCTCGAGTCTACAGCTATCTGTCAGACACATTAAAGAGTCACAAAACAGTATTTATTGTTTAAATGTCTCTAAAAAATGACTACATTTGAAAGGTGAGACTTGTTTCATATCAAAAGTACTTGTCTGTCAGTGCACAGTCTTTTTTCTGATCCGCAATGTATTTTTCACTGCGTGAGAACTTGGTGTGGTGTGAGAGTGGCGTCGCTTGTCAGACATAGCAACAGTAACTAAAGTGGGCGGGTCTTTGCGACCGGTCATTGACAGTATGGACGGGGATTCGCCAGTCCCAATTCAAAACAAATTTCATCACAATCCATCATTTTTCGTTTCAAACATGTGAGAGCATCAAAATGATCCATGGGTGAAATTGATTGGATTTAATTAATTTTTTTGTCAGTTCCTATCATAATTTTAACATTTTGGCGTTATTGTTTAGCTATTTAACTATGTTTTCAAATTTCCTTTGTTTTTTTGTTGTTGTCTAGATCAGACTAACGGCTTTGAAGATAACCACAATTTTTTAAAGCTCTAAATGACACTTACAAAAACCATAAGGCGAAACCTGGCATGTTTGGTATTGTTGGACTCGGCAAGGATTCTTAGGAGGTCACTCCTGTGAAAAAAACACGGGCTTCCTTGAAACTTCTAAGGCTCCTTCAAGGCTTTGTGCCAATGACGTATACGTAAACGAGTTTTTTGAGATACACCAATGTTCTCATAGACTATCATGGCACCTTGGACAAAGACACTGCATGCTTTTTTTCACTGTTATAGCACCACCAAGTGGCCAATTGTCATGATTTTTTTCATGTCAACTCAGATTGAGCTTATGAACATGTGTCCCAAGTTTAGTGAAAATATCTCATTCCGTTCACAAGTTATAACCATTTTACAGCGCCATCAAGTGGCCAATTGTCATGATTTTTTTTCACGTGACCTCAGAATGAGCTCATGAACATGTGTCCCAAGTTTTGCGAAAATATCTCTTTCCGTTCACAAGTTATAACCGTTTTATAGTGCCACCTAGTGGCCAATTGTTGAGATTTTTTTCAAGTGATCTCAGATTGAGCTCAGGAAGATGTGTCCCAAGTTTAGCAAAAAAATCTCTTTCCGTTCACAATTCATAACCGTTTTAGTAAAAGTGGCCCTGGTGCCATCAAAGATTTTGGTTCCCCTAATCAACCGTTAATTGAAATTTTGAATTTTTTGGATGATTATTGATTGTCAGACTCCAGAGAATATTCTTGCAGTGGTTTGGTTCCGATCGGGCGAAAAACCAAGGAGAAGTTCGCAAAAATAGGTTTTTCAAAAAAAAAGCAATTTACTCGAAATTGGCGCCTGAAGGGCGAGCAAATCGGAGATAGCCATTTTATCCGCCTCGACCCAAGGATTCCAACGATATAAGACACTTGATCCTGGGACAAGCGGTCTAAGAGTTATGAGCGATTTTGAACTTTTGGTTGCTGTAGCGCCACCTATGGGCCAATCGGGGTCATACTCTGTTAGGTTGTCCCAAATTGAGGCCTACCATCTGGCCAGGTTTCAAGTCTCTAGGCCTTACGGTTTGTCCTGCACGATGCGTTTTACGAATCCTTACAATTACAATAGGGTTTCAGCATTTCATGCTTGAACCCCTAATAATAATAATAAGTCTTGCATAAGAATAGTAGCATTAAGCCATTATCTCTAGACTGGCTCCGCTCTCCTATGTACTTCCGCTCAATTTAAATTTTCCTTCAGTATGATTTATGTAATCAATGTATGAGAGTCTGATAGAACCAGGCTAATTATCTCTCATTTTTTTCCATAAATGATGCTGCTCTATTAGTCCATTAATTGATACTGTAAATATTTATATTTTTTAACATGTTTATATTAATTTATAAGCAATTCATAAGCACTACTGCAATGTTTTCTCTCACTGCTTGATTCAGACAATCTCTCTTTAACGGTAGCGGTTAGAAGTTTACAGTAGCACATATCAAACGGTTGATATTTCAGGCTTTGTAAACCATCAGAAACATTAATCTGTGTAAATCTGTTTGTTCTCCAGGTGTGTTTGGTGATTCAGTGTCAGTGATGGAGGGAGATTCTTTCACTCTAAACACTGATGTTACTGAAATACGTGAAGATGATGATATACTGTGGACATTTGGAGCTGAAAACTATATTTTAGCTAAAATTAAAAAAAAGAAGCAAATCTTCTACACAAAAAATGGCACTGAGATATTCAGAGACAGACTGAAGCTGGATGATCAAACTGGATCTCTGACCATCACAAACACCACAACTGAACATACTGGAGTTTATCAACTAGATATAATTAGAGTGGAAAAATCATCAAAAACAATCATCATCGTTTCTGTCTATGGTGAGCAGAGATAATTTGTCCAAACGTTCACATGCTAATTTTATAGTGAGAAATAAAAGACACATTAAGTGACCGTTAACACACTAAACACCAACTCAACACAAAATTCACAATAACTAAAATAGACTGATTGATTGTTAATATTTCTTTCTATTCTCTCATGTTTTCCAGCTCGTCTGCCTGTTCCTGTCATCATCAGTAACTCTTCACACTGTTCTTCATCATCAAATTGTTCATTGGTGTGTTCATCAGTGTTGAATGTGTGTGATGCGACTCTCTCCTGGTACGCAGGAATCAGTGTATTGTCCAGCATCAGTGTGTGTGATCTCAGCATCAGTCTCTCTCTACCTCTGGAGGTGGAATATCAGGATAAAAACACCTACAGCTGTGTGCTGAACAATCCCATCAGCAACCAGACCACACATCTGGACATCAACACACTCTGTCACACATGTGCAGGTACCACAGCACTGATGATATATGTGATTATGTACAAATTCACTCACACTATAATGACTCTCTCTCCTTCAGTTCCTCCAGAGTCAGTGTCTCTGATAGTGTTGATCTCTGCTGCTGCTGCTGGATCTCTGATGATTGTAGCTGCAGTCATTGGGATCTTCTGTATCTGCAGGAAAAAATTAGGTAACAAGATCAAACAATTAATGTATATGTTGAAATATTTATCTTTTATAAGGCCAATTTCAATAGATTGAATGTTGTTTTTAACTTGTATGCATTATGTTATTGTTTATGCAGTTCGGACCCAGGAGAAAGACACTAATGATTCTGCATGGTATAAACCAAAAAGACGAAAAAGGGTAAGACCATTCATGCCTTTGTTGCAAGAACGTGTTGTCTGTTTGAATTTTTGTAATCAATATGCATCAGACATTCAGTAAACAGATGTATTGTATTTTTCCACAATAACAATAAAATATGATTAGATTCAATGATTAGTTCATCCAACAAAAAAGTCTTACAGGTGCCATTGCATGGATTATTCTATACCTGTATATATATTGTTATTATTATTATTATTATTATTATTTATTATTATAAAAAAAATTCTAATGGTAGTCTATAATGGGGTCCATCAACTGTCTGGTTATCAACATATTTTAAAATATCTTCTTTTGTATTCAACAGAAGACAGTAGCTCATACAGGTTTAGAACAATTTGAAGGTGTTCAGTTAAACGACAGAATTGTCATTTGTGGGGTGATCTAACTCTTTAAAGCTAGTGTGCTCCAAAACAATGACAAGATTAACATTTAGATGATATAAGTTCAAAACTTACCATCTCTCACTTCTGCCAATATTAATCAATGATTTTTGAAGACATCACTGCACTTCAGCTTCACATCAGATTTACTGTCCTATCAAATGCTCTCTAGAATCTGAAGTCCCGCCCCCAACATTAGTAACTGGGCTGAAATCAGTCACGTATTCACACAAGTATTATTTTCTACATGGTGAATGGCACACACGGTGCAATTGGGTCAAATTAAGTCTGGTTTCACTTTTTTATTTATTTAGCACAAAATCGCAAAGTATCCTTTCACCACACATAAGTGTTGCAGATTTATTAGTAAATAAGATTCTCATAGATGCAAAGCTCTGAATAAGCCTACTAGTTACAAGTGTGTGATTATCAGTGACAAAGCGATCGAACATCATTCACTTGGATAGGTTGATGACTTCTGCCGATACGGGACAGTGACTGATCAACAAGAGATCAAACTTATGCAAATGATGGGCGATACCCAGGTTAGGTCATAACAAGCTAGGTTAGGTCATTTAGGACCCACAGGTTAGGTCATAGGCTACAATCAATTAAAATGACTGTATATTGATTGATTGTATATTTTTTCTTGCAGAAATCAGAGGAGGGCGTGTATGAAAATTGATCAAAACAGTGATCAAATACAGCATCTCTGCCAGGATATTTTTCTTCTGACTCATCTAATCTTTCTTTCTTTCTTTCTTTCTTTCTTTCTTTCTTTCTTTCTTTCTTTCTTTCTTTCTTTCTTTTTTTTTTCTTTTACACATGCAATATAATAAGTACTATTGTTTAGTCTGCAGTTGTGTTGCTGTGTATTAGTTTAATTTAATGGTGCACAAATAACACAGCATCCAGAAGCTTAACTAAATGTTTTATATTTTGCTTAACATTAACACATGGAAACTTTATAAAAGTAATAAATAAAGTAAGAAGTAATTTATAAAATCACTGTTCTCCATCACTTGGTCTACACCTGTTTAAATAAATAGAAAATTCTCTAAAGCAGAAAATAACATCTCTCTACTTTTACCCGATACAGTGCGCTATAAATACAGCTGCTGGTCTCACAGAGGATGAGCTTAAGAACAAATATGAAATAATGATGGGCACTTTCGAATTTTTTTTTTATAATTTGTTTCGAAACAATCAGAAAGCCAAAGTCACATATTTCAGTAAAAGAGGATCCGTTACGTCATAACTGTTCGGAAATGTCGATGGTTTGCCGCTAGGGGGCGATGATATCTGTGAACCCATGAACCAGTGGTTGTCCACATGATTTTTACCTGATCTCGGATCAATTTCATAAATTTCTAGACATTTTATGACACATTTGTACAATACAAAGGAAGAGCTGTAGTTAAAAGTCACTTATTGGTCTGATTAACCAAAAGTCCTACAATTTAACAAAATAAAACATATTAAATTCACTTTTTATTTAATGCTATTATATTAAAATAAAACATATTAAAGACACTTTTTATTTAATGTTATTATATAATTTGTTAATTGCCTTTAATAGATTACGCATTCAATAAAAACGTCTCACGTTTCACATAGAGTTACTACTTTTATAGTAAATCACACCAGCAGTCAGCAGAACAACATCATAATTCCTGCTATAGGAACTGAAGACAGAACTGAAGCTGTAATGATAAATGGATACAATTATTATTGACTGTATTTACTGTCACGTCATCTCAACTTCATTCTCCATATCGAGTGGCGCCATCTGGTGGGTTTTGAATAACAGCAGCTAAAACAGCATTACAGCACAATACAACAGGTTACTTTATAAGACCAAGAGTCATGTGACATATGTGAAAACTGTCACTTGATGTGCATGTGAAGGTGATAGAGATGATGTCAGTTATGTTTTAATACTGAGTCAGAGCTCACGGTGTAATTTATTGGGTCGATTTAACTAAATATTAAACTGTATTTTAACATCTTCAAAGGAAAATGTGGTGAATTACTAAATTATACTCCCTAATGACAGAAACATTGAAGCACTTAAAAATGTTAAAGGTTTCTTTTTTTTTTTTTTTTTTTTTTTTTACATAAAGATTGTGGGTAAGAAAAATGACTGGAATCATAATGTATCAACTTTCTCCTCCCAACCAACCAATTTGAAAAAAAAAAAAGAAAAGAAAAGAAAAAGAAACACATTCTAAACTTTTGAACAGTTTAAATATGATAATTGTGTTACCGTTTCTCTCCCTCTGTGTCAAACAGTTGCTCATCTTGTTTGTTTTGATTAAAGAGTTTTAACAAATCTGACAGTATCGGGACAGGAAGAAGCTCTTCACCTACAAGCTAAACACTCATGCACTGAAAACACACTCTCACCTGCAAGATGTTTGTCCACCAACAGACAAAACCACATTTCTGTAGAAAACCGACCGCAGCAGTTTCAGTCTGACTCAGAAAATGAACTTCAGTAAAACTAGCACTGTGAAGTGGCAGACAATTTGATCTATGTACTTTGGGTTTTTCCATTCACTAAAATTTAGACACAATACACATCATTTTAAAATCACTAGAGTTAGGCTGTCTAGCAATTTTCGTTAGGCCCGAATTCAAGGCAGGAAGCACTTACTGAAAGCGCTTGCAAATCACCTACTGAAGTGGCTCAAATGAGGCTCCTTTCATGGCCTCCAGGACCATGGAGAGGTCCCAGACAGGCACGGAGGGGAGTCGAGGTGGGTTTAGCCTTCTGGCCCCTTTGAGGAAGCACACGACCAGGTCCCTTCTTCCCAGTGATTGCCCAGCCACATGAGCGTGAAATGCTGCTATTGCCGCTATATATAGGCTACTTTGAGCGTGGACGGGGAACGCCCCGCGTTTAAAGAGCTCTTGTAAAAAGGAGAGAATTGTCTGTACTCCACATAATAAGGGGGGCAAGTTCCGAGCTGTGTACCAAGCAACAAAGTGAGATGCAGCTGTTCATCTGACTTGCAATGGTCGAACTTCAGGGCTGCGTTCAGCCCCGACAAAACGTTGCACAACGTTTTTTAAACAGAAACGGTGATGCGTTGAACACACTGTTCTGATGACGCAAGAGTTGCAACTATGGCAGCTGAGAAGGCATTCTTTGTGTTCTTTGTTTAGAATTTTCGGAGCCTTATGAAGTTGGTATAAATATGTGTTTAATACTACAAAATATGCCCGATGTTACAGTTACTGCACTTGCCGCCCAGAACAAAAGAGAACATCCCAATCGAGTGAAGGGATTTGTGGAAACTGAAATGGAAGCACACATCTTACCTAATTCAGACTAAAACACATCTATTTAGCCTCACATACTGACTTTATTTGTAGTTCATACTGTTTTAATACCCTGTATTTTCTTTCTCATTTTTAGGAAAAGCACTTAATTACCATTGTTTATTTCTATACCAAATGTCATTCACTTGCAATGAAGCTAAAAATATAAACAACTACATCATTATGTTGATATCCCATATTTTTACTATAAAACTTACGACAAACATGTCTTCTAATATCCTCAGTTGTTGCGTATACCGAGCTGCATCGAACACATTTGTAAATTACTTTCCTTGAACCCATTGTGCGAGTTCACTTTAATACCGCGTGCTTTATATACATGTTGCTGCTGATTGGACTGCAGTTCTGACACACCCACCAAACAAGAGAAAACGTATCTCAAACCCCGTTGCACACCGGTGCACGCCGTTTCCAGGAAACATGACGTTCAACCCGGAAACCGTAGCAAAACGTTGCGCAACGTTTTGAACTTGAACGTGCCCCAGGTTTCTGACTGAGACACAGCAGTACAGACTGATTGGTTTGCATGCATGAGCCGCCTTGTCATAGGTTCGTGCAGTTGCCGCAGCACAGCCAATGACCGCTCTAGGTGCTCAGCTAGGTATCTGCTGTGCAGCTGCACTGCATTTTAAAAACTTCGTGAAAGGGAAATTTGTGACAGGGTTGAGGGTAACAGGGTTGAAGAGACAAATACAGCTTAACATATATTTTTTTTTTTTTTTTTTTTTTTTACTCAAATTCACTGTAAGATTTTCTATAAGCACTGTATTTCATTATGTAACCAAGAAAGACAACGGATATAAATTGCAATTGCAACTGAGTTTTATTGAGCCGACTGCAGGAAAAACATTAGAACATTATAAAATGACTGAATAGGACCTCAAAATAAAACATAACGTGTGCTTTTTATGTGTGTGTGTATTTTTTTTTTTTTTTTTTACATACGCACGCTTCGTGGCATAGAAGTAATGGGGTTGAGTGTGACGGGGTTGTGACTTTTTGCTCAAAAATGGCCACTGCTCTACATGTAGTGAATAACAGGAGAGCACATGGCATGCATGATATTAAGAAATCATGTATATTGTTGAAATAAAGATAATTTTCACAAATAATAGATTTATATCTTTATTTGATGTAACAGGGTTTGAGTCGTTGAGCTTGACAACCACAATATCACAATTCTAAATAAGTTATAGTTACAAAAGAAGGTGGTAACTTGCCTGTCTGCACACAATGTTGTTCAGAAGACTTAAATTATGTTAATTCCTGTTATTGATGTCACACAAGGATACGGTCATTATTTTTATGGGGGGGAATGATTTGTGTAACGGGGTTGAGGGGTTACTGAGGTACACAACTAAATAATGTGATTTTAATTAATTACATGTACACTTTATGTACATACATTTACAATACTAATTTGCACCCCCTAAATAAGGTACCATTTGAAAGCTTTTGTACCTTACAAAAAGCAAGTTAAATGACAAAAATAAGGAATATATTGACTATAAGAACAGTTTAAGTTGAGATCATGCAAATGCAGGGTTGTGAAACTAGGAGGGCCAAACTGTGTTGTGGGAGGATTCACACATCACATCAACACTTCTGCTGTGTTTAGCAGGAAGTTTTATTAGATCACACACTGAACAACTGAAGGAAATGTTTCACATGTTTGTTTTGTTCTGTTTGTGCTGCTTGAGTCTAATCGGTAAGTTATAAAAACAATTTTTTCTCATATTAGAGTAATAAAGCTGCTCTACTGTTCAAATGAAATTATTTTCATCTGCTGTTATGTACCAGACAAATCACGAATATTAGGAAATCTACTAACTTTGAATTCAGTCTCTGTTCAGAATTTTAAACTGAAATACAATGTTGAAAGGCATGGAAATTAATGGAAATCTCTAGAGAAAATGTACATTTCAGATATTTTCTGTAAATCTGTTTTCTTAATCTTCGAATACATTTTTAATGGTTTCACATCAGAAGTGTATATGTGACCCTGGACCACAAAACCAGTCACATGGGTCACTTTTTAAAAATTGAGATTCATACATCAACTGAAAGCTGAATAAATAATCTTTGCACTGATGTATGGTTTGTTAGGATAGGACAATATTTGGCAGTGATACAACTATTTGAACATCTTTAATGTGAGGGTGCAAAAAATCGTAACATTGAGAAATTGCCTTTAAAGTTGTCCATTTATGTTTGCGATTGTGCTGCATTCACTCACAAGAATATTTTTTATATATTTACGGTAGGAAATTTACTAAATATCTTCATGGAACATGATCTTTACTTAATATCCTAATGATTTTTGGCATAAAAAAATAAAATAATAATTTTGATCCACACAACCTACTGTTGGCCATTGCCACAAATATACCCGTGCGACTTATGACTGGTTTAGTGGTGCAGGGTCATATATTTGCACAATTAACTTGCATGTTCAATCTGCAATAATTATCATGTATTTGTTTTTAATAAATATGTAACTTTATACATTGATATTCCTCAACAGCAGATCATTTTATAAAAATTTAAAGTTTGAGGATGCGTTGCACCATATTAAATTAAGGTTTAACTAATAAATCTCTTGTGCCAAACTTTAAACTGTAAAATAATCAGATTTACATTTAAACCATAATTTTGAGCCTGAATTGCGTTCCTTTACATTAAAGAACAGGGTCAAAGTTAATCTTAAAAGTAAACTCATTTATGATGGGAAAAGTTGTTGTTGTTTTTGTAAACCTGTCCGCTTTGAGTTCATATCTGGAATTAATGCATTTATGTTTTTTTACTATATTAAATAGCCTGTAATATTTAGTACGACAATCTAAAGTATTACGGCTTGTTGAATAATTTGCTTGTTAAAAATGTACATTTTTAAAAGTATTAATAAAAATAAAAATAAAAAAATAATTCTTGCATAAGATTAGTAGCATTAAGCTATTATCTCTCCTTTTTTCACAAATGATGCTGCCGTATTAGTCCATTAATTGATACTGTAAATATATTTCCTAGCAACCTGTAAGCGCTGCTGCGATGTTTTCTCTCACTGCTTGATTCAGACAATCTCTTTTTAACGGTAGCGGTTAGAAGTTTACAGTATAGCACATGTAAAGACAGTTGATATTTCAGGCTTTGTAAACCATCAGAAACCTTAATCTGTACATTTGTTTGGTTCCACTTTATTTTGATAGTCCACTCCAGAAATTCTACTAACTATAAGTAACTTTGCAACTACATGTCAACTAACTCTCAGTAGACTGTTAGGTTATGGTTAGTTGCCAAATTACTTATAGTCAGTAGAATATCTGTTGATATTCTGTCAAAAAGTGTTAGCAGATATGGAGTAGACAGTCTACTAATACTCTAATGACAGTTAGTTCACTTCTAGATCACTTCTAAGTGGATTATTGAAATAAAGTGTTGCCATTTGTTTGTTCATCAGGTCTGTTTGGTGATTCAGTGTCAGTGATGGAGGGAGATTCTGTCACTCTAAACACTGATCTTACTGAAATACGTGAAGATGAAGATATATGGTGGACATTTGGAGATGAAAACTATATTTTAGCTAAAATTAAAAAAAAGAAGCAAATCGTCTCTACATATAACAGTACTGATGAGAGATTCAGAGACAGACTGAAGCTGGACGATCAAACTGGATCTCTGACCATCACAAACACCAGAACTGAACATACTGGAGTTTATAAACTTCTGATAATTAGAGCTGGAAATGCATTAAAAACATTCAGTGTTTCTGTCTATGGTGAGTTAAGATAATTTGTCCAAACGTTCATATATTCTATTTACATATTCAAACATTTAATCATTTTATAGTTTGAGATTACAGACACATTTAGTGACCATGAACACACTAAACACTCACTCAACACAAAATGTATTACTATTCACTTAATTGTTGATTGTTGTGTTCATATTTCTGCTCATTCTCCGATGTTTTCCAGCTCGTCTGCCTGTTCCTGTCATCATCAGTAACTCTTCACAATGTTCTTCATCATCATCAAATTGTTCATTGGTGTGTTCAGTGTTGAATGTGTGTGATGCGACTCTCTCCTGGTACGCAGGAATCAGTGTATTGTCCAGCATCAGTGTGTGTGATCTCAGCATCAGTCTCTCTCTACCTCTGGAGGTGGAATATCAGGATAAAAACACCTACAGCTGTGTGCTGAACAATCCCATCAGCAACCAGACCACACATCTGGACATCAACACACTCTGTCACACATGTGCAGGTACCACAGCACTGATGATAGATGTGTGTATTTACAGATTCACTCACACTAATGACTCTCTTTTCCTCTCCTTCAGTTCCTCCAGTCTTAGTGTCTCTGATAGTGTTGATCTCTGCTGGATCTCTGATGATTGTTGCTGGATTCGGGATCTTCTGGATCTGCAGGAAATGTAGAAAAATTGACAAAGGCAAGTGTTACCTACAGCTTTTAAACAAGTATTATAAAAAAAATAATACTTTGAAAATATGCTTTAAACAAGTCAACTGATAGCCCTATTTTATCATTTAATGAAAATGATTCTCATTTTTGTAGTTAACCTTTATATGAAACCAAACTAATATGTGTAGTTATTTTCTGTAGAATACAGTGATTTTGGAATTTGTGTCTTTATAATGGTCCCCAACATCACTCTTTACTCGTCTCACTCGCACACAGCATACACATTGAAAATTCATAAACAGAAAAAAAAAAAAAAAAATACAGCTGGTGCTCAAATTAAAATCTAAATGAATGATGACTTTTGTTAATACAAATAAACAACCCAATTGGTTTGATCTATGTGTAAATGTCTCTCTAAATATGACAAACACATTATTTGTTTAAGAACTTTGTGTGTGGTGAAAGTTAATGCTATTTTTAAAATCGGCAGTGTTAAGTTTATTTCTTTACGTTTGAAAGCCCTAATAATAACAAATATTGTGAAGAACCATCTTTGTAAGATTGAATTTTGCAGGTTTTAATGGATCTATTATTGTTCAAACAACTGAGACGTCTTGTTCAGAAGAGATCATTTATGCTGAGACAACATTCAACAAAAGAAATGCACAGGAATCGGTGAGACAATACATTGTTATTGAGTATTTTTATCATTTCAGATGTAGATAAGTGTGCGTTTGTTTCTTCTGTATAATTTGGAAGCCCATTTCCACCACAAAAGATAAACAATGATGGTCTGTTCATTTATAATAATAATAAAAAATAATAATTATGACAGTCAAAATGCTGATAATAAAAATTAAATTATGACTTAAAAGTTGAAAATATCACATACAAAGTTTTGAAATTGTGACTTTTTGTCGAAATAACAGTATGACATACTAATAGACCTAGTATGCCATAATTTTGTTACGACCCTCCTTTGGCTCTTAAGAAGGGGAACATTAAACCAGTTCGGTCCCCTGTCACCAATAATCACTGTGAATGGGTTGAGAATAACGAGAGACACAAGACAAAAAGTCGAATGAACTTAATTTAATAAACGTAAAGGGATAACTATTTTACATATGAATAAATAAAATCTATATTTACACAAAGATAAATAAACCAACCACGAAAAGAAAACTAAACACACCAGCAAATTTGTGCCAAATAAAAGACAATCAAAAAGGAACTTACTAAACCATTTCAATCTAACTATAAACTAGAAAGAAAATATCAAAGAAAAAGTCTTCAACGACCACGACGTTGTAACTTTACTCTAACCAAACAAAAATAGAGTAGCACAAATCCCTAACCTTGTGTGTATAGACAAAATTCAAGCTAAATGTTTGCCATGCATGTCATGTGACACGCTTACCTAACCCCTCTCCTCCATCCAGCTTAACCCAGCTTTGAAGAGCTGTTTAGAGGTGCTCTAAGTGATGTTGGGTGACGTCACTTCTTGTTGACGTTCAAAGTATTGTCAAACAAAATGGAGGCTTGCTCGACCCTCCATCCTCCTCATCCCGTCCCCTCCCCCTCCCTTCTGTGCTTCCTGAAACAGTCATGAACCATTTAGAAAAACCAAACTG
The DNA here is from genome assembly GCF_964197995.2 of Scardinius erythrophthalmus. Classification (NCBI taxonomy): domain Eukaryota; kingdom Metazoa; phylum Chordata; class Actinopteri; order Cypriniformes; family Leuciscidae; genus Scardinius; species Scardinius erythrophthalmus. The sequence goes on from NC_138234.1 coordinate 11,283,065, forward strand.
GATTTACCCACCTGTCCAGAAAAACAGAGCCACCTGAATGCCGGATTGGAAGCCCTTCTGCCGGCGGCGCCACCTTTTGAACGCTTTTCCGATGTAAATTTGGGACTTCACGCGTTCCTTCTCCTTTTCCCTATTCTTTGTTATTTGTTCATCGGAACGTCGTCTCTTTGGTCGTGTGTCGGCCATATCAAAATTCTCAAGAATATAAATTTTTAATGTTAGTCGTTGTCCAGGACATCTCTCCTCTAGCTAACTTCCCTCTTCATGCTTCTCTCTCCTCCACTCCCCACACCCCCCTTCATGTGCACGCGCACTAACCCCCCAACCCCCCAACCCCCACCCCCAAATCATTCTTGTCGGTTATTGGCTGGTTATGTTTCGTGGTCCAGGCTGGGCCAGTTTGTTTTTCTTGCCGTTTGTGGAGCCTGGGCTGTCTACAGAGACCGTATTTTTTTACAGTGTGTTCAGGGGACAGGCAGCTAGCGGATAGTGAGGAGATGTTTGCTGGATGTGACAAAAAAATGTTTTGGCTTAAAAACGCGTGACATCGCTTAGAGCACACAAATGATTAGTTTTTAGGGCAGTCAAAATAGGAAAGATTAACATGATGGTCAAAGCACTTAACACAACTAAATCAAACCAAGAGAAACAAAACACATCACAAATCAAATTCAATACAAAATGTCTCTCTTGTTCTGGCAGTAGCATGTGTAACAGGTACAGAAAGTGTACTGTTAAATGTATGTATAGTTTCTTAGAATTCTCACAAAATTGTTCGTTTACATGTACCTGATATGTCTGCCTAAGTGAAATGAGTACCTTTCCCTTTAATTAATTGTGATGACGTCATGAGTCAGTATATCTTCCTGTTCTGTCCCCTCCTCTTCCTCTTTGCATTGGTGACGCACTGAAGAGAGCTAAAGAGAGCGAATTTCACTAAGAGGCTGATTACATGTGTTTGTATATCAGGTATGTTTATTGTTCTGTGATTTATTCCTCTTTGCATTGGTGACGCACTGAAGAGAGCTTAAGAGAGCGAATTTCACTAAGAGGCTGATTACATGTGTTTGTATATCAGGAATAAAAGATCGGTGAAACTGCGAATGCTGTCTTGTCCTTCTCATATCAACCAAAACACAACGCAGACAACAGACCAGTGACACTTGGTGCCGTGATCATTTCGGATCATCAGATCAGCGCTTCGCCGATCGCCGTGGTTGCGTGACGGCTCGCACGCTTCGCCGCTCTTCTTCCTCGACGATCTTCCCCATCGCCATCGCTCGCGCACAAGGAGGGCGCGTGTGTGATGAACTGCGTGTGATATCGCGGTCCGGACTGTTGTGTCTTAAAGGGACGGTAAAGAGTTATTGACTTTCTGATAAACTTTTTTTCTCTCTCTCCGGAGCACTTCCGTTGGTCGTTGGTGCATTCTGAACTGAACAACAGAGACTGATAAGCACCGCGGGACGCTTCATTGTCCTTCAAGCATCGTATCCTTTATCTGTACAGTATATAATCAATGACACTTGATGCATTTTGAACAAGGAAAATTAAATAATTGTTTTTGAGAAGAGAAATTTTGTTTTCAATCAGAATTTTGATATTGAAGTGTTTTATTTTGAGTTGTTTGATTTCATATATTTCCTTGAATTATTTGAAGTATGCTTGAACTTTTCATCATTTAAGGTTACACTGTTTGTAACATAATTTGCTTTCATTTTTACATGTTTTATCTGTTTCACTTTACAAATTGAAGCATGTTTGAGGATAGTAGCAAAGACGATTTCAGTCCTGTGAAACAATCTAATGTCACTTTTCCTTTGGGCAGAGGCAGTGGACCTGAAATGTATCGAAATGAGGGGGTTTCTGAATTTACACGTTGTTATGGGAGAGGGAGAGCATTAGCTAATTTGGGACTTGACCATGTGCGCACAGCTGATTCAGCGATTGGTGTTTCTGTAGGTCCAGCAGCTAGCTCCACCCCAATCATACGCCCTGATATTGAACCTGTCGTTACTCCTGAGTCATTAGGGGGCATCATTTCAGATCTGGCTCAGAAAATAGGAGAGAGTATTTCAGCCAGCCTTAACCTTGTGCACCATGCCAGCCCAGTACAGCCAAATCCACCGTGCCAGTCTCAGCACTCCAATGAGGATATTGATAAATCTAGCCTCAAGGTGATGGTACAGCAAGATGCACCACCTCCGCCATTCTTTAGGGGAGATAAGAGTGATTCATTTACTGTGCACGAGTGGGAAGATATGATGTACAGCTATTTGAACAGAACAAAATGCAGAACGCAAACTGATGTCTCTGATCTCATCCTGAGCAGACTGGCTGGCAAAGCGAGAGATATAGTTAAAGTGTCCCTGCGAAGCCGACCTGAACTGAGTGCCAGTGAGCTACCAAATGCAGTGTTTGACATACTCAAACGAAACTTCAGTGAGTTGTCTTACTCTAACATGCCTATGGCTGACTTCTATAACACTGTCCCTAGAGCGGATGAAAGCCCCATGGATTACTGGATACGGCTTAACAAGTCCATAGATGTTGCTAATGAGTGCTTGCGTAGACGTAATAAGAGTGTCGAGGATCCCGCTGTTGAAGCAGTCATGATGTTTATTTCACATTGCCCAGACCCAAGTCTTGCTATGTCTTTTCAGTTTAAGCCAGCTGAGAAATGGAGCGCCGCTGAGGTCCAGGAGCGCTTGGATAGTCATCAGAGGGAACTAAAGAGAGTCTCTTCAAGGATGCAGCACACAATGTCCTTGTCAGCAAGCAACCAGTGCACTGTTATGGCAGGCCCCACTTCCATGCCCAGTTCTCCTCAGCAGCCAGTTTCCATGCCCAGTTCTCCTCAGCAGCCAGTTTCCATGCCCAGTTTTCCTCAGCAGCCAGTTTCCATGTTGAGTTCTCCTCAGCAGCCAGTTTCCATGCCCAGTTCTCCTCAGCAGCCTGTTTCCATGCCAGCCCAGTCACTTACCCCTGTAAGCCATCTTAATCCATATGCTGTTCCGTTCTCTCCAGATACCAGCCTTCAGCACATCGTTGGCATGATGGATAGAGTCCTGTCATTGTGCACTGCCTCTTTAACTTCCAGTCAGGCTCACCCAATTAAAACTCCAGATTTCAAAGCCAACTTAAGTGCTGCATGTAGGGTTTGTAGATCCAAGGAACACACGACGTATGAGCATTGTAGACGTCAAAGGCTATGTCGCCACTGTCTCAGGCCCGGCCACTTTAAGAATGACTGTCCTAAGGCTGCATGCCCTGCGGCTCCCTCAGATACTGCTCAGTTAAACTAAAGAGCCCATGCGACGAGAGGGGTTGCATGGGCAGTTTTCATAAAACCTCCCTCACAGAAGATGTGCAAAATGTTTTTGTTAACAGCTGCAAACTATTGCCAGAAGACAAAACCGTGTTATATGTGGGGTCTCAAAGAGTTGATGGGGCAAGTGAGTTGTTTTATGCTCCTGTGACGGTTAGTGGACGTTACACATTAAAGGGGTTACTGGATTCTGGTAGTATGGCCTGCACGCTTAGTGAAGAGGGTGAGTCCAAGCTGCAAGTTGATGGTCTTCTTCCACCACCTCAAGTGATTGCAAGTAATGTGGTCCTGGTCGGCTGTGGCGGCCTAACGATTCAGCCAAAGTGTACATACGACTTGGAGATTGAAGTCTATGGATTCAAGTTTGTTGTTCCTACTCTTGTGGTGCCAGGACAAAGAGATGAGTTCATAATTGGAAGTAATGTGATCAAATGTGTTGTGCAGAAGATGAAATCGCATGACAAGTACTGGGAGCTTCTTTCTTGCAATAACAATAATCCTGAGTGTGAGCAATTCCTTGAGCTTCTGAGTTGTATTTCCCGATGGTCTGGACCTCAACAGCCTGATAAACTTGGAACTGTGAAACTCTGTCAGGCAATCACTCTGCTTCCCAAATGCGAGTATCTTGTTTGGGGCAAATTGCCAGCTAATGTGCCTGTTTCCCCAGGAAGTGCTGTAATTGTTGAGCCGACCACTGCACGTTCAGCTCCTAAAAACATTCTTGTCGGACGAGTAATAACACCGATGTGGGGCGATCGATGGGTGCCAATGAAGATCCTTAACCCTAATCCAACATCAGTGACGCTTCGCCGCAACACTAAACTGGCCGATGTTTCCTCTTGTCTAGCTGTGGAGGATCTCACAGTCATTCAGGGCTTAAGTAGAACCCATTGTCACATTTCTGAGTCATTACCCGTTAAAACTGCTTCATCCTCTGATCTTGCACGATTGCTGGGAGACTGTGGTCTGAAAGATATTGACATTGATGGATGTGAGGTTTCTGAGGTCTGGAAGAGGAAATTGACGGATCTTCTTGTGGCATACCAGGATGTTTTCTCGAAGGATAAGCTGGATTGTGGAGAAACAAAGGATTTTGTGCACAGGATCCATCTTTATGATGAGCGCCCATTCCGTCTGCCCTATCGCCGCATCCCACCTGCCCACTATCAAAAATTGAGAGAAGTGTTGTCAGAGATGGAGGAGAAAAACATAATCAGCAAGTCTGTCAGTGAATATGCGTCACCCTTGGTGATGGTCTGGAAAAAAGACGGTAATCTGAGGGTCTGCACTGATTTTCGTTGGCTGAATGCTAAAACCTTCAAGGACGCCCATCCTCTGCCCCATCAAGCTGACTGTCTCGCAGCCTTGGGTGGTAATGCCCTTTTCAGCACCATGGACTTAACTTCAGGATTTTACAACATACCACTCCATGAATCTGATCGAAGATACACTGCCTTCACAACACCAATGGGCTTGTATGAGTATAATCGTCTCCCTCAAGGTCTTTGCAATAGCCCAGCTTCCTTCATGCGCATGATGCTCAGCATTTTTGGAGACCTTAACTTTTCCAGTCTGCTCTGTTATCTGGATGACTTGTTGGTCTTTGCTCCTTCTGAAGAGGAGGCATTGAAGCGGCTGGAGATCGTGTTTTCTCGATTGAGAACCAGCAACCTGAAGCTAGCACCTAAAAAGTGTCACTTTCTGAGAAAATCCGTAAAGTTCCTGGGCCATGTGATAGATGGTACTGGTGTTTCAGTTGATGAGGAGAAAGTTAAAGTCATCTCTGCTTTTCAGAAGGAGGACTTAATGAAGGAAAACAAAATCACACCTTCACAAAAAAAGATCAGATCGTTTCTCGGCATGGTCCTGTACTACCAATCCTTCATTCCAAGTTGCTCACGCATTGCCAGACCCTTATTCAACTTAACAGCTGGCCAGAAACGCTCAGGGAAAGCTGCTGGTAGTCACAAGAAAGCAGGAACTTTTCGGGAGTTGACACCTCAGGACTGGACCCCTGACTGTGATGTGGCATTTGAAGAGCTAAAAAGGGCTCTTGTTGACAGTGTGGTGCTGGCTCATCCTGATTTTGAGCTTCCTTTTCTTCTCTGTACTGACGCCTCACTGGATGGCATAGGTGCAGTACTCTCTCAGATCCCTGCTGGTGAGGACAAGGCAAGACCAATAGCGTTTGCTAGCAAGGCTTTGAGCCGCAGTCAAACAAAATATCCTGCACATAGACTGGAATTCTTAGCTCTGAAGTGGGCGGTGTGCGACAAGTTCAGTCACTGGCTTAAGGGCCATGAGTTTACTGCGTGGACGGATAATAATCCGCTGACATACATTATGACCAAGCCGAAGTTGGATGCATGTGAGCAGCGCTGGGTCTGGAAACTTGCTCCATATTCTTTTGAGATCAAATACGTTCCTGGAAAACTCAACGTTGTGGCGGATGCGCTCAGTAGGAATCCATTTGTCAGGCCAGTGAGTCAGCGGCTTTTGTCCGAGCCTTATTCTGAACTGTTGCGACAAGTACACTGTGTAGAGGATGGAAATGTGCAAGAGGTGTTCCGTCTTACCTGCCAACCGCAAACATTAGGGACAGGATCACTTGATGCTGGTCTGGATACATCAATGTCCGCTGATGACGTGTCTTCCATTTTGTTCTCCTGTGATGAATGGGAAACAGGAACTGAATGTAGAGCAACATCATTTGCTGAACATCTGAACTCTTTGATAAGTGGAGACGAGGAAGTGTTTCATTCTCTTTCACTGATAGACATACAAGATCACCAGCACAAAGACCCTGTCATTGCTAGAGTGTCTTATTACGTCGGCAGGAAACGCAGACCATCAAGACGTGAACGTGCCAATGACAACCAGTGTGTGCTGAGAATTCTGAAGCAGTGGGACAAACTTTGTTTGCTTAATGGAATCCTGTACAGAGCTATTAAAGACCCGCTCACCAAGCACAAAAAGTTCCAACTCGTTTTACCTGACTCCTTGAAGTCTGAGGCACTTTCTGGTGTACACGACCTGGCTGGTCATCAAGGGCAGCCCCGCACTCTGTCTTTGACCCGTCAGAGGTTTTTCTGGCTTGACATGGAGCGTGATGTGCGAGATTATGTGAAAAAATGTCCCAGGTGTGTTCTCAGCAAAACTCCAGAGCCTGCAGCGAGAGCCACTTTGGAGAGTATTAAGACCATAGCCCCACTGGAGCTCGTTTGCATCGACTTCTGGTCTGCTGAAGATCGGAACAACAAATCTGTGGATGTTTTAGTGGTCACGGATCACTTCACAAAGCTGGCGCATGCATTCCCGTGTCAAGACCAGACAGCAAAAAGAGTTGCGAAGAAACTCTGGGACAGCTTCTTCTGCGTCTATGGATTTCCCCAACGCATCCATTCTGATCAGGGAGCTACCTTTGAGAGTGAGTTGATTGCTGAGCTACTTGAACTGGCTGGAGTTGACAAGTCGAGAACCACTCCATACCACCCAATGGGGAATGGGGGTACTGAACGTTTTAACAGGACATTAGGTAATATGCTGAGGTCTCTTCCACCTAGGCCTAAGCAGAAGTGGCCGCAGTTGGTACAGACCATGACATTTGTGTACAACTGCACAGCACACGAAACAACGGGTTTAGCCCCTTTTTATCTAATGTTTGGTAGAGTACCAAGGTTGCCAGTTGACCTCATGTTCCAAAGTGTCCTGCAGGATAAGTCAATCTGCGATTATGACAAGTATGTCCAATCTCTTATCCGTGACCTCCAGTCTGCCATGGCGTTAGCACAGAAGAATGCTGTTGTGGAACAAAAACACCAGTCGAGCCAGTACAACAAAAGAGCAAAAGGCCTACCTCTAGCCGTTGGTGATCAAGTGCTTGTGGCTAACAAAGGCTGTAGAGGAAAACGAAAACTCGCTGACAAATGGGAGCCAGTCATGTACACTGTTGTTGCCTCAAAACCTTCCATACATGTCTATAAGATCCGTGACAGAGCTGGTAATGAGAGAATAGTGCATCGGAATCTTCTTCTTCAAGTGAACTTCCTCCCTCTGCTTGAACCAGAAAGGGTTGGTACTGATCGTGAGGTTGCTGAAGTACTTGCCGGTAGTGTACCTTCACAGACATCTGATGCAGCACGCTGTGGTGGTCAAACCGAGCAGCCACGCAGTGGTGAGTCCTTATATGTTGCCGAGATTGAGTCTGCTGGGCACGCAGATGATGGGCAGAATGAGGCTGAGGAACTCTCACATGCAGACTCTATGTCGAACATCTCCATTGTTGCTACTTGTGGTGATGTCCGCACTTCTTCATGGGTGCATTCTCAGTTGTCAAATCAAGAGGAGCCAAATGCACAAGTTGATGTGTCAGTGACTGATGATAATACTGTGGCTGTGGCTGGTTCTATCCACTCTCCCCAAACTCCTGTCTCTGCCAGTGAATCCTTTAGGCAAGATCCTGTAGCTGATTTTAATACTGGTGATCGTTACACTACCAGGCTTGGTAGAGTAATTAGGCCTGTTCGTAGGCTGATTGAGTCAATGGTTCAACTCGAAACCTTACTTGGTATGGAGTCTGTATCTCCTGTTATTCATGTTTAGATCTGTTTGTTTTTTTTTCTTCTTTCTTCTTCTTGCCGCTGTCTCTGGTAATGCTAAGAGTCAAGTCTTGTATTTTCTAATGCCGATTGGTTCTGTTTAAGTACTTGGTCTGAGATTTTTCAAAGTGTAATGGGCACTTTGTGTATGCCTACAAAATGTGTAGAAGTTTGGCCAACTTTCTTCATATTTGTATCCCTTTCATTTGGGTAGCTTTTTACGCTGTGTCTTCACTGTTTAAGTGTGGACCATGTAATTCTGGTGACCAGTGTTTTTTTGTTATACTCTGGAAATTTTGTGTAAATTCTGAGGGGTGAGTGTAACAGGTACAGAAAGTGTACTGTTAAATGTATGTATAGTTTCTTAGAATTCTCACAAAATTGTTCGTTTACATGTACCTGATATGTCTGCCTAAGTGAAATGAGTACCTTTCCCTTTAATTAATTGTGATGACGTCATGAGTCAGTATATCTTCCTGTTCTGTCCCCTCCTCTTCCTCTTTGCATTGGTGACGCACTGAAGAGAGCTAAAGAGAGCGAATTTCACTAAGAGGCTGATTACATGTGTTTGTATATCAGGTATGTTTATTGTTCTGTGATTTATTCCTCTTTGCATTGGTGACGCACTGAAGAGAGCTAAAGAGAGCGAATTTCACTAAGAGGCTGATTACATGTGTTTGTATATCAGGAATAAAAGATCGGTGAAACTGCGAATGCTGTCTTGTCCTTCTCATATCAACCAAAACACAACGCAGACAACAGACCAGTGACACATGTTCCTTAAAGGGATACTTCACCTCTGGAAAGATGAATGTGTATTTAAAATAGGTCATTTATGTAGAAGAAATGTGAAATTATTTTTAAATTTGGAGCTTTCTAGACTGAGAAAAGCCAGAAAATGTATTTTTGGCTTATGTGGATGAAAGACAACAACTCCCAGAATGCACTTGCTTCGCTGCAGGAGGCCACTCCCAAGCCGCGCCTACCGGTAAGAGAGCGCAGTTGAAAACAACAAGGCTAGGCTACTAGTGAGTCTCCGTGCCGAGTTTGCCCGGGATTTCGAGATCGCCCCAAAATGTTCGGGATTCGGCTTTTGCGTTCTACAGTCGCCATTCAATATGTTTACTGTGGCGAGCAGGACGAGACTGGAGGGCCGCGGGAGAACGACGCGAGGCCGGTGGCGTGATTACTGAGACACACCGGTCTTGTATCTCTCACGGAGGAGCGGGAATTTTCTTAGCAATGTTAAAATGCACATCAACCGATCACTTGTTTAGCGTTCATGTAAACACTACATTCAGATTCACCATTCGGAATGAATTCAGTTAGATTGAAACAAAAGGTGTGCATGTGAACAATGAATGGCGGCTGGAGCCGAATCCTGAACATTTTGGACGATCTACTACTCAGCGCTACCACTACTCAGCTTTCTCCACAGAACAAGAGCATGTTAGCTTAGCTTCCAAAGAAAGACGGCTGATACTATGTGTACATTCTGTGAGTGAGATCCCACCTCCTATGGGCGGGTTGAAAACATGCGGGACAGCCCCTACTACTGGCTGTAGTCTTTAGCCTCTGGCCAAAATATCCTCCGATGACGCAAAATTGGATTATCCCACCCTCACAGGGCACAGCCACTCCACTCGTCACGGATGATTGACAGGAAAAACAGCCAATCAGCACGTTGCCTGTTAAAGTGAAATTATAGAGACACACAATGAACCGAAAAGAGAAACGAACACGAAACACACCCAAAAACACTCTAAACGTCCCTAAGGACGAAACACTTTCTATGTCACCATTTTGACTTATGTCTTAACAATGATCTACCAGAGCATTTTTTTTCTTATGTGGCGGAAATGGGCTTCCATATTATAATGATCTATCACATAAATCACGAAACACAACAGCGCCATCAGATGTTTAAAAGTCTTGTTACTTAGAAAAAAATATATATAGCATTTAATATTATATATTGTCCTATGCATTTTTTTACAGAAAGTTGAAGAAGAGGAATGTGTAGATTATGCACCAATCGCAATGAGAAGATGATCAAACTTCAGTCTTTTTCCGAGTACAAGACCCAGATTGTGATCATTGGATGGATGAACTGATCTGTAAATGAGCATGCACCCCAGGACATTGTACAAATGATAATTACTGTCTTGTGTAATGTCTTTTGATACTATTATTTTTTGATACTATGTATTTTATGATTTAACCTCACCTATACCATGTTTGGCCTCTATAAATTGGTACTTTGAAGATCGAAATGGTCGTGTATATGATATGTCGATGGCTGCGCAACATATTAGTATTACAAAAATCTTTAATAGTTTCTTCCTCAGCAACCAATCATTGGCCATTGGTCAAGCAAACCCAGAGAGGTGGGACTTTTCTCAGGCTTTATTAGAGCCAAATTCACAGTGACCCCCCTCTCTTCTGGCTTCTACTGCGGCTTCTTCGGGCTGATGTCTGTGGGGACCCTCACCAGGGCCGATGGGCAACGGCAGGCCTTGAGCACAGCCTGCTATATCTTCACTCACCCAACAGAGTCAGGCTGTAATTTCTTCAGAGCTTCATTCCTTGTTTACGGTTTCATTCTGTCACTTTGCATTTCACCCGTGTATGTGTGATTGTGTGTATGTGTTTATGTTTAGATTAGCTGTGTTCGTGATTTAGTTAATAAACTTGTGCACAATACATATTTGGTTCTGAATCTCTGCTTGCAACAAAGTTTCAGTGTCAGTTTGTGATCGTCTCTCTCTCTGAGGTGTGAAGTGCGTGTCTGTGAATAACATGCGGTTGAAGGTGTTTTTTTTTCCATTCCTGCTTACATGAAACCATTTGATATCTGCTCAACAGAGAAACCACTTTACAACACACCGGTGATACTGAACCCATCAATGCTGATGTTTTTGAAGAACAGCATCATCACTGTGAGCTCATCAGGAAACACTATTATACTGATGATATGTGTGACCAATCAGGATGTGTGTCCAACAATATATTTACATGAGTTAGGGCTTGAACTTTACACTTTGAAGTACGATTTTGAGTAAATTTTTACAAGGAAATACTAATTATGTCATTTCTAATTTATATTTATCTAAGTTATATGCTGATTATTAGTTATTATTTGTGGCATTTACTAGCAATTTCTGAGTGAAATTAGTTTCAAAGACAGTTTCGGCAAAGACAGCATTAATCAACATGAATCTGATTATCAAAATACTAAAGTGTATTTTAACATTCCTTAAAGAAAAATGCAGTGAATGACTAAATTACACTTACTAACGACAGAAACACTGAAGCTCTTTATGATTCTGCTGTTGATCTGTAGTTTATAGAGTCTGTGTTTCTGGTGTTTGTGATGATCAGAGATCCAGTCTGAGAATGTAAAAATGTGTTTTTATGCAGTGTTTTTTTTTTTTTACTAATGTGACATAAAAGTATACATTTTTTTAAAACAAAAAAAGAATAACTTTAACAAGCTAAACTATTGAATGGCAGTGTTATATGATCATTGTGTATTTATTGCGTTTCTCCCTCAGTTTCTCAGCATGTTCAACATGTTTGTGTGATTTAAAAGCATGACAGGAAGAAGCTCTTCACCTTCAAACTAAACACACCAGCTCTAAACGGCCATTTTCTCACCTAAGATGTTTGTCCACTAACAGATCAAAGCACATTTCTGAAGAAACCCGACCGCAGCAGTTTCAGTTTGACTCAGAAGATGAACGTCAGTAAAACTGTGAGATCAGACACGCTTTTAACTCTACCTATATAATAAAATTGAGAAATGAATAAATAAAAAACAATTTTAAAATCCCTAGACTTAGTCTTTATTTTACCATGAAAAGTAATTCATCCAATATTCAGACGATATTCTTCTATTTTTACATTTAACACAGTCAGGCAAGTAATTGTGTGCAATCTGAATGCATAATTTAAAATATATTAAAACAATTATTCAATTAAAGTTGAGTAACTACAATAAATGTAAATTGGTGTGTAAATATGTGTGTGTGTGTGTGTGTGTGTGTGTGTGTGTGTGTGTGTGTGTGTGTGTGTGTGTGTGTGTGTTTGAGAGAGAGAGACAGAGACAGAGAGAGAGTGAGTGTGTGTGTGTGTGTGTGTGTGTGTGTGTGTGTGTGTGTGTGTGTGTGTGTGTCTATTAGGAGGGTCAGACTCTGTCGAGGGAGGTCTTGCTCACATTACTTCTGTTGTGTTTGTTTAGATCAGTTGTGCTAGTGTTATTACATCAGAAAATGTTTCACATGTTTGTTTTGTTCTGTTTGTGCTTCTGCCGTCTGATCGGTAAGTTATGAACATATTTGTGTTGTTTATTTACATCTCAGAGTAATAAACTCCTGCGGCGGTTTAAATTAGATTATTTTCATCCACTGCGATCAAATCTCTGATGTTTTCGGTATTTTAGTTTCAATGATTACAAATGTAAATCCTACCAAGAAATGACTTAATTTTAAATACTGAAGAAATACTTCTGCAGTAATCATAAACAACTACAAAAGTCATGGAAACTCAGTAATAAAATATGTGTTGAATATTATATCCAGAATATTTAAACTTGTACTTTAATTTAATCAATCTGTATTTAATTTATCATATATATATATATATATATATATATATATATATATATATATATATATATATATATAATGACAATTTTGAAACACATTTTAAAACACATTAAATATCAAATTATTGATTCTCTCGAGTCTGCCTGTTCATTTATGTGACTTTTCATTTAGTTCTCTGCTGATGTTAAAGGTTTCAAACTGATCTCAGACTTTCTAAACCAACATGAGCATTAATCTGAAAACCTGTTCATGTTCATCAGGAGTGTTTGCTGCCGAAACAAATGAAATACAGTCAGTGTCAGTGATGGAGGGAGATTCTGTCACGCTGAACTCTAATGTTACTGAAATACATGAAGACGAACACATACTGTGGAAATATGGAGCTGAAAAGTACATTATAGCTGAAAACAGTAGAAAATATGGGATCTTATATCATACATATATTAACATTAATAATGTTACTGATGGGAGATTCAGAGACAGACTGAAGCTGGACGATCAAACTGGATCTCTGACCATCACAAACACCACAACTGAACATGCTGGAGTTTATCAACTACTGATAACTACAGCTGAACTGACATCAAAAACATTCAGTGTTTCTGTCTATGGTGAGTCGAGATGTAATTCCTCCTGTGCTTGTTGTTTTATTAGATATTTACATATTGAAATGTTTAATTATGTTATAGTTTAAGATTAGACAATCACTGCTCATCAACACAATGAATCAAAAATAACACTGTTGATTTATCCATATTTCTGTTTATTAATCTCATCTTTCTCAGCTCGTCTGCCTGTTCCTGTCATCAGCAGAAACTCTTCACAATGTTCATCATCATCATCATCATGTTCATTGGTGTGTTCATCAGTGTTGAATGTGTGTGATGCGACTCTCTCCTGGTACGCAGGAATCAGTGTATTGTCCAGCATCAGTGTGTGTGATCTCAGCATCAGTCTCTCTCTACCTCTGGAGGTGGAATATCAGGATAAAAACACCTACAGCTGTGTGCTGAACAATCCCATCAGCAACCAGACCACACATCTGGACATCAACACACTCTGTCACACATGTGCAGGTACCACAGCACTGATGATATATGTGTGTGTTTACTGACCTGATCTCTGGCTTCTGTTCTAGATCGGACACATTCACTCACACTAATGTCTCTCTCCTTCAGTTCCTCCAGTCTCAGTGTCTCTGATAGTGTTGATCTCTGCTGGATCTCTGATGATTGTTGCTGGATTTTGGATCTGCAGGAAACACAGAAAAACTGATCGAGAAGGCAAGAATAACTGCTTTTAACAAGTGTTAACAAATAATAATAAATAATAAAATCTACTCCAAATGCATTTTTTTCAATTAATAGTCCACTTTAAATATGTATTTATGAAGATGATGTAATTTAGTTCTTAAATAATGTTGGTTATTGGTTGTTGCATTGATCTGAGCAGCTCTTTACTCGTCTCACACACAAACACTGATTCTGTATGCACTTTTACTCTGGTAATAGTGATGTTTTGTGTGTGAAAAGTAATAATGTCAAATTCCATATTGCCATTTAAAAAATTCAGTATTAAATATATTCAATTAATTGTGTGCAATAGCTTTCACAGCCTAATAATCACACATACGTTGTAAAAAAAAAAAAAAAAAAAAAAACAGATCTAGATTTGTATTTTTATTCTCTTCCTGTTGTTCAAACAGTTCAGATTCGTGAAGATGAGAAAACTTCTGTTGTTATGTTACTTCATCCATCGTTCTATGAAAGAAACACACAAACATCGGTAAGATCATTTATCATTAGTTTCTGTTGTGTGTGTTTGTATCATTTCAGCAGTGAGTCAGATGGAGATCAGTGTGTGATTGTGTTTCTATAATCATCATCACGCATCAGATATTTTTATGTATTTCCAAAAGAAGCTATTTTACTGTTAACCCTATTATGTAAAATATTTGAATAAAAGTCATCTATAGTTGATTTAGTGTCTTGTGGCTTTGATGTAAGAAATTAATATATATATCCCTCAGAGAGTCCTCGGTCACTTCTGACTGAAAAATGTTCTGTTTTGAATTTTTAAAAATCACAGCTTCATCGGAAGGTTATGATACTTGGTGACTTTTATGGCATTAGGTATGTGAATACAAAAAAAAAATTGAGGTCATGATCCGAGCATGCTAAGTGGACGTAAAAAAAATAGTCACACTCGTGGTCTTCGGTCAAAAATGACCGACCCATAGGAAATGAATGGGAAATTTACAAAAACACAAAAATTCTCTGAATTTTTGTCTGTACAATCTACAAATCGGCCACGATTCTAAAAAAAAGTACACCGCAGTAAAGGGGTGACACTCTACAACATCAAGAGTGCAAAAAATTCACACCCACCCACACACACACACACATACAAACACACTTTTATACACATACACACCAATAAATTCAGATTACAAAAAATCTGTTTAGAATTTATAAAAATCACAGCTTCATCGGAATGTTACGAAACTTGGTGACTTTTCTGGCATTAGGTATGTGAGCACAAAAAAAATTTGAGTTCATGATCCGAGCATGCTAAGTGGTCATAAAAAAAATAGTCACACTCGTGGTCTTTGGTCAAAAATGACCCCCATAGAAAATGAATGGGAAATTGACAAAAACACAAAAATTCTCTACAAATTGGCCACGATGCAGAAAAAAAGTGCTCAGCAATGAAGGGGTGAAACTCTAAAACATCAAAAGTGAAAAACATAACATAATTAATAATTATAATTAATATATATATATATATAATTAATATAATAATTATTAAAATTATTAAAATAATAATTAATAAAATGTTATAAACCTTGGCAAAAAGTATTATTTGAGAATTTCTAAAAAAAATACATTCAATCCACATCTTAAAAGTAAGTAATTTGGTCCAAAAACAACTAGAATTCACAAGCATCTCCATTTAGAGCTATACAGGCATCTAGTGGTAAACCCATGCAATAACATGATTTATTTCATTTTATGTTTAATAAATTGATTTATTTTTTTATTTATTTTATTTATTTTTTCTGAAAGCCTAGTCTCTATTTTAACTGAAAATACTGTATAAAATTAAATATATATATATATATATATATCATTATTTTCAATGGCAAAAAATGGAATATAAATAATGCATAAATATTAATAAGTTCAATCAAATTGTCTCAAAATACTAAATTAAAAAGAATAAATATTATAGAACAAAAATAAATTGCATTGGTTTTTACTGGGATGGAGGAAGTTTCATTTTTAGGTGTCCGGTCACTTCTGACCGGGAAGGCACTGAGTGTGACTGCTAAACGAAGACTCTCTGAGGGATATATATATATATATATATATATATATATACACATTTCAAAGCAACTGAGAAACACTAAGAGATTGGAGGATATTTTAATATAATAAATAAATAAAATGTTCTAAAAGTGTTGCAGAAAAAAAAAAAATACAACTTATAATTGTGCAAAAGAAAGAACAATAAAAAAAACACATTAACTTTTAAAGGGAGGAAGAAACTCAAACTCTTCTGTATTCAGACACAAATTCATTCATGAAACTCTTCACCTCAGGCTAATATTAATATAATATTGGTCACACTTGTGTTTGCTATTTAGTAGGGGTGTGACGAGATCTCGTGTTACGAGATCTCGCGAGATTAAAACGCGACGAGATTTCTCGTCGAGGTGAAACAATAGGCTTGTTTGAGATGCGCCTTGCCTCGCCTGAAATGTAGACGAGAGTAGGCGGCTGCAGTGAGAGGAGGAGTGAAAAAAGAGCAGGCAAGCCGGACAGTTCTCTCTTCACGCAGTGGATCTGACACCTGTGAGATCAAAGATGGATATCGCGGGATTCACGGGATTCACGCTCGTGTTGCCAATAAACTGGATGGAATTTAAGTTCTGTTGCTTCTATATGAAAATAAATAAAATGAACAAGACACCCAAAGTACTTGTTATTTAATTCCATTCCAAATACATGTTTTTCAATATTTTTTTCTTTAATACAGACATATGTGTTTTTATTTTTTTATTTTTTTTATAAAAAATTAAATTGCATAACCCAAAGAGATCGCACTGTCAGATAGTTTGGGAATATTCACACATAACATAGGCTATACACATAAAACATGATATTAGAGTTTTAAAATCAAACATTTTAAAAGACAACAATACATCACAGTTGTTTAAACCAATGAGCATTAAGCTGTGTCGTCAGCAAGTCGTTTCCCATCATGCTTTATTATAAGCGCAGTCGGTGAAGAGCAACTGCGCTCGACTGCAGAATCCGACACGTGCGCCTTGCGCTCGCGAGAGATTTTTGACATACGTCAGCATGACATCAGAGCAAGGCGGACCGCACTCGGACACATTTCTAACCGGCATGCATCTCGCGGTGATCACCGGTGATCGATTCTGCGCAGATTTTGCTCATCTCAAACAAGCCTTTTGTCTCGTGAGTTGTTGTGATGTCAGCGTGATGGAGCATGAGGGTGAAATTAGTATTGAATATGCCCCTGCCACTTTTAAATCATTTGTGTGCCGGGCCAATCACACACACACTCCGCGCGCACACACACAATCACTGTCCCTCGCTCACTCACTCACTCGCGCGCGCACACACACACACACACACGCACGCTCACTCCCGCGCGCACACGCACACTCACTTGCTCGCACTCTCACTCACTCTCGCACACACTCAACCCGTCGTGGAGGACCGCAAAATTAAAAAAATTTAGCAAAATTAAACATGCTAGTCTTTCTGTCATGATGTCCTGAAGCATCGCAGACGCGTAGGTTGTCGCCCACTATCACACACTATAGCCTACGAAACGAAACGATCGAATCTTGCGTCCCGACGCCCGTTGTCCTTTACGAATCTCCACGAAACGGATCGTGCCAAAATCGCGCTAAAATAGTGTAATCTGAACCAGGCAGGTAATAAACATTTGACCTATCACGCAAAGAACCTATTAAAGCACTAAGACATGGGAACAGTATAGCTAACATTCATATATCACAAGTCATATCGACATCGCAATATTAAACAATGTTATCGCACATCGCAGCTTTTCCTCATATCGTGCAGCCCTCAAAAAGGTCTCAACTGCTGCCAGAAATCGTAGACATGCTTATCTACTGATCTGTGTAGTTAATTTATCTCTTTTTCATGCTTGAAGAAAAAATGTGTTTCTGTTTGAACTTGTAGTTTTGAGAGAGCAGTAGCCTACTTTGATTATGGATACACACTTACTGTTTGCATTTAAAGTGTTATTTCAGTTATTTATATTTATTTTATTCATACTGTTTTATTTTTTTTTATGTTCGATTTGTGGAAAGGAGTTAGATTTCTCATATGAAATCGTACAGGGGATGCCAGACGGTAGAGTTTATAGCAAAACATTTAGCAGTGTTTGCATGTCCTTTACTGCATAGAATTCATTAAAATAGAAGTAAAATAACATTCATTACAAGTTGATTTCAAAATGCACCTAAATTGTTTTGCATTTTGTGATTTTCAGTTGAATAAAACACTATTTTCCATTCATATATTTCATCATTGAGGATTTCTTAAAAATTGTGTAAAAATCTCGTCTTGTCTCGTTCTCGTGAACCCAATCTCGTGTCTCGTCTCGTCTCGTGGAGTAAGCGTCTCGTCACACCCCTACTATTTAGGCATTACAAAATTGTCAATTTTCTCATTCATCTTGTGTTATGGTTATGATAGGCCTGGGCTGTGTTTTATACAGTTTTATAGAGAACATTGGTGGCAATTGTTCTACGATATTTGATCTTTTATTATTATTATCATTTAAAATATCTTATTATATCTTGTGTGATGTGTTTTACAGAGAGCAGAAGAGGAGAGTATTGTGGAGTATGTGTCTGTCAGCGTGAGAAGATGATTCATTTTCAGCAGGATTGAGTCTTTCCCTCTAGTTTTCCTTTGAGAATAATCAGAAAATCCCAGCAGACAAACAGCCGGATCATTCTGACAGGTTTGAAGTGAGATATTCAGAGATTGATGAAATGATCTCCTAAAACTTCAGGAGACTTTGCATTGTAACACAAAATCTTTTAACAAATGATGTAAATGTTCTGTCCCAAAGGAGCATTTTCATGTTTGACTCTTAATTCAGACCATGTGGCCAAATACTCATTTTACCCGTGTATGTGTGATTGTGTGATTGTGTGTATGTGTTAATGTTTAGATTAGCTGTATTCATGATTTAGTTAATAAACTTGTGCACAATACATATTTGTGTCACGGTAGGTCAAAAAGTGAAGCGAGGATCCAAGCGCAGGTAAGGAATTTATTAAATAATAAACAAAATAAAACTACAACCAAAAACTCCCTGTGATGGAAAACGAGGCAGGCATAAATCAGGAACACACACAAGGGAAACGTAGACAACGAACCAACACAGACTGCAAACAAGAGGGGACTTATAAAGGGAAACTAATCAGGAGGGAACAGGTGGAAGAACTCAAACAATAATCAGATAACAAGTGGGAGGGATCAGACAATGACATGAGCACATGGCCCAAAATAACAAAACACCCATGTGCAGCACAAGACAGGACAGGCATGTGACAATTTGGTTCTGAATCTCCTTGCAACAAAGTTTCAGTGTCAGTTTGTGATCGTCTCTCTCTCTGAGGTGTGAAGTGCGTGTCTGTGAATAACATGCGGTTGAAGGTGTTTTTTTTCCATTCCTGCTTACATGAAACCATTTGACTTCTGCTCAACAGAGAAACCACTTTACAACACACCGGTGATACTGAACCCATCAATGCTGATGTTTGACAAAAAGTCTCAAATTAAACAGAGATATTGAAATATGAAAATATATACCTTGTGTGCATATGCATCATGATCTTATATACTCATGCAGTGATCGTGCAGTTCAGCAGTGCCAGTTTCATAGTTTTTTTTCAGCTGTGACACTTCCTTCTAAGAAGAACTATTCTTGATACCTTTGTTTCGTATAAAGGTCATCCTGTTTTTTACTGCCAATGTTTTGGTCATTATTTTAAGAATAAATGCAATGTATGATTTACAATTTATGTTTAATAGTTAAAACTATCACTGCTAAGAAATGTTTTTTAGTAGCATTACAGTTCTCCTGTCCACAGATAAACAAATAAGGTCAAAACTTAAATGAAATAGATGTAATATGACACTGGTGGGTGTGGCCACACGTCAAAGCAAAACTCACTCAAGGTGAAATATAGAAAAATATTTTAATTCCTAACTTAAACACTAAATGCAAACTGTACACACTATGAACATCACTGTACACACTGTAAATAGAAAGAAACTGCAAAGAATAAAATGTTTAAAAATGTTAAAAATTGTAAGGTGTTTTAATATTGCTGGCCCACTTTGGCTGAATGTGTTTGATAAAGTGGGATTCAGGTAAAGTTGGCGACCTTTAACCTTCAGTAATTATACTCAAATGCATTAAATAAATTCACTGGTCATTAAGTTTTTTTTTTTTTTTTTTTGCCTATTTGTTATTATATGCGTTGTGATTTTATTTTGATTATCATTTTAATGTTGTAGAGTTCAAATGCCATCAAATTTATGTTCTATCAGTCATTTCGAATTTTAAGATCTGATGAATTTTCCTCATGTTTTTGGGTTTGTTAAATATGTTGTTGAATATGTTTGTTTAATATACGTTACAAATTATGTGTTTTTAATTGCAGGTGAGTCACTGATGAAACATCTGCTATAATACTATAAATAAATAGTTTTAAATGTAGAAATAGGCCTTTTCCTATACATAGTGGTGTAGTTAAATCTAACAGCCTCTGTATAGATCGCCATCTAGAGTTTAAAATAAGACTTCACATCTGGAACAATAATACTAGGGTTCTTTCTGTGTTTGTTTATCGGTCAAAAGAGCCGACCTCGAGTCTCTGTGATCTTCTGTCTCTATATAGCTCAGGTCCCTCCTTTAATGCAAGTCTGGGGGATTTTTTTCACCTGTTTATCATCCAGTAAGTGAAAATGGTGAGAAGTACACACAATGGATGATAAATAATATATATTATGCATACTACAAGCCATATGCATACAGCATGATCTAGAATCATAACCAGGAATCAGCTCCACCATCTAATATAAGTATGTTAAAAAGCTTTTAAAGTGACAGTTATAATACAAGCTGCTGCTCTCAGACTGGCAACTGGGAGAAAGTGGACATCGACTGAGGCCATACAGCAAGCAAAATCTGTTGGGGGTATTTTGTAGGACAGGTGGAGGTGTTTTTGGACTCGGGACAAGCCGACCCATACAGTACAAGGCAACATCAGCCCAGAGAAGAAAGCTGGTAGTAGCCGAGGTCCGGCAGCAAGAGGAGGCAGAGATGCACAAAGGCAGTCTCACAGCCCAAACAGGGACAGTGGAATAACTGGGAAAACCTGGAGAAACGTAAGCTCACCTGGAAGGATCTTTGGGATGGAGGGAAGGGAAGGGAAGGGAAGGGAAGGGAAGGGAAGGGAAGGGAAGGGAACAGACTGAGCTTCATCATCAGAGACACCTACGATGTTCTTCCCACACCCAAGAACATAAACCAGTGGACTGGAGAAGATCCATTATGTCCTCTCTGTAAAACCCCAGCAATGCTAAGGCAGATCCTCGTCAGCTGAGACGAGCTGAGACAGATCTTTCCCAGCCTTACACCTGGAGGCACAATCAGGTCCTGGGACAACAGGTGATTATTCTGGAAGGAAGGAGAACCACCACCAATGCCCTTCCTCCTCCAAAGCATGGATTCTCAAAATCCACTGCCTTCATAAGAGCAGGACAACTTCCAGTGAAGCCAACAAGCGTGCCGCACAAGTCCTGAAAAGTGAAGCCAAAGTGTCTCGAACGCCCCCAGGTGGCTGGTCCCAGTATAGGTCATAAACCCTGCCCTCCCCATGAAGTCTAATGGACGCAATGGAAACTAAACAATCAAATTAATTACACATCAAATACATTTTTTCCAAATATATTTTCTGTCATTTTAAGTAGTATTTATCATGCTGATGTAAGTTTAAGTGTTAATTTTTTTTAAATAAGTTTGGTCTTAGTTATTTATTTGATGCTATAAAAACGGGAATGTGACGTCATGATTGACAGCTGTGATTGACAGCTTCTCTAAATGAAGTAGTCCAACAGAGTTTTTGGGGGATTTTCGGGAGGAGATTGGAGCTTCAACTTTAATTTCTACATCTCCATAACTGTTTATTTGACATTGACACAATGAGTTGCTCTGCAATAAACTTTTTCTGTAGGAGTGAGAGTGGGACCTTGATATCACGGCTAAACTTCACGTTCACTACTGAGCAGAATCAGGTCCCAAATCAGTGCAAGATGTCAGCTTAGATTAAGACTTTGGCGGCTTCACTTTTCACCAATGAAAGAGAATGAAGGGGCGTCGTCCATCTTTTTTTACAGTCTATGGAAACCAGCAACAAAAATGTCTTTTGACCCTGCTGGACGCTGTCCGGGACTGGAAAATGAAAGTTGACCTAGACTGGAAGCTCAGTTAATCACAACTAACCTCAGGCCGGACCTGATCCTGTGGTCAACCTCGCAAAAGTCCCTGTTCATTGGGGAATTAACTGTGCCATGGGAGGCTACAGTTAGTGAAGCGAATGAACGAGGCATAAGTACTCAGACCTAGCAGCCGAAGCAGGACAACGGGGCTGCAAAACCCAGTTGCTCCCAGTAGAGGTTGGTTGCAGAGGTTTTGTAGCCACAGGGTACTGAAGGGGTTCAGTCAGAGGACAGGCCTTCCGACAAGCTGTTGGGTCACTGTCAGAGCAAAGCAGTCATGATCAGCAAAGCAGAAACCGGCTGTGGATAAATCGGAAGGATCACGAGGATCATACAAAATGACCAAGAGGTAAAAATCGAAGGTAGTGCACCTGGGACGCCAGTGTTGCTTTTGAGCCCTTTAGAGGTGTCGTGGACCTATCAGCGAAAACACCAAGGAATGAGGGTTCCCACCTGATGACCCTAATGAAGTGATTACAAAAGTGATATCAAAAGGATTGTACTATCAAGTTCTAAACGCTCAACACACTGGGTTGAGTTTGGACTGAGATTAACAGCTAGTTGGCTTCTACATTGATCACCAGTTGTATGATATCGATTAAACTGATAAATGGCTCCATCTGGTGTGTTTTTGAGGAACAGCATCATCACTGTGAGCTCATCACGAAACACTATTATACTGATGATATGTGTGACCAATCAGGATGTGCGTCCAACACTATAGTTAGGGCTTGAGCTTTACACTTTGAAGTCCAATTCCGAGTACATTTTTACAAGGAAATACTAATTCAGTCTTTTCTAATTTATATTTATCTAAGTTATATGCTGATTATTAGTTATTATTTGTGGCATTTACTAGCAATTTCTGAGTGAAATTTTGTTTCAAAGACAGTTTCGGCAAAGGCAACATTAATCTGATTGATTATTGGATTGCTATCAAAATACTAAAGTGTATTTTAACATTCCTTAAAGAAAAATGCAGTGAATGACTAAATTACACTTACTAACAACAGAAACACTGAAGCTCTTTATGATTCTGCTGTTGATCTGTAGTTTATAGAGTCCAGAGTCTGTGTTTCTGGTGTTTGTGATGGTAAGAGATCCAGTCTGATGATCCAGCTTCAGTCTGTAAATGTAACACATGCAAACAAACAGCTGAAGAACATCATTTATTCACACTTTCATTCTCAGATAAACATACATACGTCTCATGATCTTGAACAACTTAATTATCATTCGACACACATCCTGATTTTTAAGCATCAATCTCTAGAATGTGAAAGACTGTGTTTTTTCTTTACCAAATTGATATAAAATGATACATTTTTCAAACAAAAGAATAAATTACTTTTACAGACTAAACTTGTGAATGGCAGTGTTAAATATGATCATTGTGTTCCTATTGTTTTTCTGTTTCTGTAGATTCAAGTTTAAAGCTGTTCATATAGAAGCAGGACAGGAAGAAACTCTTCACCTACAAACTAACACGCACACACACACACACACACGCACACACACACACACACACACACACACACACACACACACACACACACACACACACACACACACACACACACAAAAACACACGCTGTGAAGGTGTTTGGTGTTTTAAGCCCCCAATGGCGCCTTCCAGGCAGCGAGGGGATGGGTAGGTTTAAGGTTGAGGGTAGGGTTAGCTGCCTCTAAGGAGCCACTGGGGGCTTAAAACACCATCGAGCCGCTGTGAATTCTCACCTACAAGTTGTCTGTCCACCCAGTTTACACCAAATAACGAATAAAACCCCCGACCCCGCAGCAGGTTTCAGTTTGACTGGTAATATGAGATGAGATATGATTAAATATACACAACCATCTTAAAATCATTAGAGTTATGCTTTTAGCCATTTAACACAGTTACAACTACTTTTCAAAAATGTATGTTAAATGACAAAAATAAAGAATATTTTCAAACATTGAGAACAGTTAAAGTCTTAATAAGAGCTTGAAGAACATTATATGATATGCAAACGCAGCGAGTGAAACTAGGAGGGCCAAACTGTGTCGTGGGAGGATTCTCACATATAGACTGAGTGTTTCCAGTGGATAGTTTCATCAGACACTGAACTACTGGAGAAAATGTTTCACGTGTTTTTCACATGCGTTTTGTTCTGTCTGTGCTGGTGCCGTATGATTGGTAAGTTAGAAACACATTTTTATGGTTACATTTTTTTCCCCATTTCAGAGTAATACAGTATCTGCACACTCAGAAAAAAAGGTACAAAAGCTGTCACTGAGGTGACACACTTTCAAAAGGTACTATCATAATTTAGGAACTAATATATACTTTTAAGATACTAATATGCATCCTTTAGAGATTAATAAGTGAAAGGGTCTCGCTCCAGTCACAGCTTTTGTACCTTTTTGTCTGACAGTATCTGTTCAAATGAAATGATTTTCATATGCCGTTATGTGTGAGATGAATATTGAATATTGTGAAATCTACTGACTGCGAATTCAGGGCTCTGTTCAGAATTTTTAATTTAAATTCCCAGGTCTGGGACGGTCATAATAATAATGGACATTTCTACAGCGAATGTAAATGTCTCTATTTTTTCTCTAAAATTTTTTTTTTTAAATACTTCTGTAGTGATCATAAACATCTAAAGTCATAAAGTTCATCAAAATTAGTCAAAATGTGCGGGTGTCATTTATTTAAAATAATGTATTGAAAATATCCAGCACAATAAATCTATAATTTCAATCTACAGTAATTATTAGCATTTTTTTTCAATAAATTATTTAACTTTATAAATTGATTTTCTTCTAAATCAGATCATTTTAATACAAATTAAATATTAAGGATATGTTGCTTTAATCAAGGTTTATCTAATTATCGGCTACTGTTGCACCAAACTTTAAACTTTCTTTAAAAAATTACAGACTAACATTTAAACCATCATTTTTATCCAGGTTTTACTTTATTTAAAATATATATTCTTTAAACAAAGATATATTTCCAAGCAATCCGTAAGCGCCGCTGCAATGTTTTCTCTCTCTGCTTGATTCTGACAGTCTCTCTGTAACAGTAGAGGTTTATAAACACATTTTACACATTTATTTTTCTGTATCTGCAAAAGCTACTGATGTCAGAGAGAAGTTTCTGGTAAAAAGGAAATTAAATATTACCTTGTTGATGTTTAATTATAATGGTGAACAAAATGAACTGTAGATGAAAGTTTTAATCACAGGTTAGAATTATAATTCCTGATTTGTTTAACATTAAGTGATGCGACAAACTCTACGTGGTTTTTCATTTATTTTTGTGTTTCTGCCGCTGTTCTGGATGTTCTCAACTTGTAAACTATAAAAACTTCAGCTGATTTCAGGCTTTGTAAACCATCAGAAATCTTAATCTGTGTAAATCTGTTTGTTCTCCAGGTGTGTTTGGTGAATCAGTGTCAGTGATGGAGGGAGATTCTGTCACTCTAAACACTGATGATACTGAAATACATGAAGATGATGATATACTGTGGACATTTGGAGCTGAAAACTTTCTCATATTTAGAATAAAAAAAAAAAAGCAAATCTTCTCCACAAATGACGATGGTCGTAATGGGAGATTCAGAGACAGACTGAAGCTGGACGATCAAACTGGATCTCTGACCATCACAAACACCACAACTGAACATGCTGGAGTTTATAAACTAGATATAATAGGACAGACACTGACATCAAAAACATTCAGTGTTTCTGTCTATGGTGAGTCGAGATGTAATTCCTCTTTTACTTCTTGTTTTATTATATATTTTCATATTGAAATGTTTAATTATGTTATAGTTTAGGTTCAACACAATGAACTAAAAATAACACTTTAGATTTATCCATATTTCTGTTTATTAATCTCATCTTTCTCAGCTCGTCTGCCTGTTCCTGTCATCATCCGTAACTATTCACACTGTTCTTCATCATCATCATCATCATCATCATCATCATCAAATTGTTCATTGGTGTGTTCATCAGTGTTGAATGTGTGTGATGTGACTCTCTCCTGGTACAAAGGAATCAGTGTATTGTCCAGCATCAGTGTGTGTGATCTCAGCATCAGTCTCTCTCTACCTCTGGAGGTGGAATATCAGGATAAAAACACCTACAGCTGTGTGCTGAACAATCCCATCAGCAACCAGACCACACATCTGGACATCAACACACTCTGTCACACATGTGCAGGTACCACAGCACTGATGATATGTGTGTATTTACTGACCTGATCTCTGTCTTCTGTTCTAGATCAGACACATTCACTCACACTAATGTCTCTCTCCTTCAGTTCCTCCAGTCTCAGTGTCTCTGATAGTGTTGATCTCTGCTGGATCTCTGATGATTGTTGCAGGATTCGGGATCTTCTGGATCTGCTGGAAACACAGAAAAACTGATACAAAAGGCAAGTGCTTCCTACTGCTTTTAACAAGCATTATAACAAATAACAATAATAACAATTATAATTAAAGTAGACTCTTACAGCCCTAAAAACACGTTGTAAAAAAATAATTTGAGTTTTGTAGTTTTTAATCTCTTCCTGTTGTTCAAACAGTTCAGATTCGTGAAGATGAGAAAACTTCTGTTGTTATGTTACTTCATCCATCGTTCTATGAAAGAAACACACACACATCGGTAAGATCATTTATCATTAGTTTCTGTTGTGTGTGTTTGTATCATTCAGCAGTGAGTCAGATGGAGATCAGTGTGTGATTGTGTTTCTATAATCATCATCACGCATCAGATATTTTCAAAAGAAGCTATTTTACTGTTAACACTATTATATAAAATATTTGAGTAAAAGTCATCTATAGTTGATTTATTGTCTTGTGGCTTTGATGAAACACAGAGGTAAATTAAAGGAGTCAGATTATGTTACTTTCATATTGTGATTGATCACATATGTATTTTTTGCAAATAATTAGCCATTTGTACTCGAATTTTACATTTTTACATTTTAAAGCAACTGAGAAACATTAAAAGATTGGAGGATATTTTAATATTATAATAAATAAATAAAATGTTCTAAAAGTGTTGCAGGAAATAAATTAATAAAATACAACTGTATAAACAAAAGAAAGAACAATAATAAACACATTAACTTTTAAAGGGAGGAAGAAACTCAAACTCTTCTGTATTCAGACACAAATTCATTCATGAAACTCTTCACCTCAGGCTAATATTATTTTAATATTGGTCACACTTGTGTTTGCTATTTATGCATTTACAAAATTGTCAGTTATGGTTATGATGTAACACAGTTAGGCCTCCGCTGCGTTTCCCAAAAACAGTGTAAGCCTAAGTTGATCATAGAGACCATTGGTAATATGATAGGCTTACATTAGGCTTACAATGCTTTTGGGAAATGCAGATCTGTGCAGTTCATGATATTATTACTACATTTCAATATTTACATTTAAAGAAAAAACATTGAACATTACTTTTAATTTAAAATATTTTATTATATCTTGTGTGATGTGTTTTACAGAGAGCTGAAGAGGAGAGTATTGTGGAGTATGTGTCTGTCAGCATGAGAAGATGATTCATTTTCAGCAGGATTGAGTCTTTCCCTCTTTTTCCTTTGAGAATAATCAGAAAATCCCAGCGGACAAACAGCCGGATCATTCTGACGGGTTTGAAGTGAGATATTCAGAGATTGATGAATTGATCTCCTAAAACTTCAACAGACTTTGCATTGTAACACACGTTATTATGTAAATTGTATGGCCCACTGGAGCATTTTCATATTTGACTCAAAATACTCAAAAGAAGTGAAAGAGAGCCCTGGAAACCTTAAAAGGTGATCTGAAATCAAACTGTGATATTACTGTGAAATATGAAATGATTAGGCCTATTGATATTCAAAGGAATCCACATATTCATGACCTTATACTCATGCTTTGATATGCTTGTGTTACAGTAGTTTCAATAGTTATTTCCAGCAAGAGGAGCAAAGCTTCATATATAGCACACTATTTTTATAAAGATTATATCCTGTTTTTGTCTGTCAGTCTCATTTTAAGAATAAATTCAATGTCTGACTCGTTGTTGTATTATTTATGGCATCATGCAGATGATCAGTGGTTGTAGTTTTCATCAGTGAGAAATGCTGTTAAACAACTTTATTTCTTCAGTATTATAACAGCGCTGTTATCCAAGGCAAAACACATTAATTACACATTCTGTCATTTCATTTAGTTATTTACGGCTCTGATCTGTTCTGTGACAGATGGGTTTGGTTCACGTAATAAATCCACCAAAATTCAATAAAAACATTATTTTCAACAACTTGAGCCATTTTTTTCACTTGCAGCTCTTAGCCTACCGTTTAGTCTTTGGCGTGTGTAGTGTGACTCCAGCAGTGAATGTCACGCTTTATTAAACCTCCGTATAAGACAAGGCCTACACTAGAGCATAACCAGGAATTAACCTTTCAAAAATCAGCTCCACCACAACTTAAGTAGTCTACATTAAATAAAAAGCTTTTAAAATTACAGTTAAGACACTCATATTGCTAAGGACAGAGAGAACAACATTTAGTATGTGAAAGTGTTTAAGTGTTTTATATATACCGATCAGTCACACCATTATGACCACTGACAGGTGAAGTGAATAACACTGATGATCTCTCCATCACAGCACATGTTAGTGAGTGGGATACATTAGGCAGCAAGTAAACAGTTTGTCCTCAAAGTTGATGTGTTAGAAGCAGGAACAATGGGCAAGCGTGAGGATTTGAGCGAGTTTGACGCCTGGGTCAGAGCATCTCCAAAACTGCAGCTCTTGTGGGGTGTTCCCGGTCTGCAGTGGTCAGTATCTATCAGAAGTCACAACTTACAGGACTTAAAGGATCTGCTATTAACATCTTGGTGTCAGATCCCACATCACACCTTGAGGGGTCTAGAGGAGTCCATGCCTCCACGGGTCAGGGCTGTTTCTGCAGCAAAACGGGGAGCAACACAATATTAGGATGGTGGTCATAATGTTATGCCTGATCGGTGTATATCAAATATCAAAATAACAATATAAAAAAATAAAAAAAAAAATAAAAACCTTTACAGACTAAACTTGTGAATGGCAGTGTTAAATATGATCATTGTGTTTCTATTGTTTTTCTGATTCTGTGTGAAACAGTTTCTCATCATGTTTCTGTAGATTAAAGTTCAAAGCTGTTCCTGACAGGACAGAAATAAACTCCACACACACACACACACACACACACACACACACTGAATGCCCAGACTCACATACAAGATGTCCATCCACCCAACTGATCAAACCACAAAAAAAAAGAAGAAAGAAATAACCCACAGCAGGTTTCAGTTTGACTCAGAAGCAATGAGATCATACACGGTTTTAAAGTTGTACTTTTCCCCATACACTATAACATCGAGAACTGAATAAATATATACAACAATTTTAAATCACGAGTTACTCTCAATTTTACCATGAAATGTAGTGTTTATATGACGTGTATATGTAACGTGTGTATATGTGTGTGTGTGTGTGTGTGTGTGTGTGTGTGTGCATTAGGAGGGTCAGACTCTGTTGGGGGAGGATTCACAAGCTTGTGTTTGTTAAGATCTGTTGTGCGTTCATTGATAGTCTTATTAGATCAGGCGTTTCACTGAACAGCTGCAAATGTTTCACATGTTTGTTTTGTTCTGTTTGTGTTTCTGCCGTCTGATCGGTAAGTTATAAACATATTTGTGTTGTTTATTTACATCTCAGAGTAATAAACTCCTGCGACGGTTCAAATTAGATTATTTTCATCCACTGTGATCAAATCTCTCTTGTTGGTTTAGGTATTTTAATTTCAATGATTACAAATGCAAATCCTCCCATGAAATGTCTAAAAAATCATTTAAATAATTTTAAATACTTCTGCAGTAATCATAAACAACTACAAAAGTTATGGCAATTCAGTAATTAAAAATGTGTGGAAAATATATAGCATATTTAAACTTGTACTTTCAAGCTGTATTTAATTTATCATATCATTTTTATTTGATTCTTCAGCAGATCATTTTAAAACACATTAAAAGACGAAATTATTGATTCACTCACGTCTGTCTGTTCATTTATATGACTTTTCATTTAGTTTGTAGTCTCTGCTGCTGTTAAAGGTTACAAACTGATCTCAGACTTTCTAAACCAACATGAGCATTAATCTGAAAACCTGTTCATGTTCATCAGGAGTGTTTGCTGCCGAAACAAATGAAATACAGTCAGTGTCAGTGATGGAGGGAGATTCTGTCACTTTACACACTTCTGTTGATAAAATACATGATGACGATGATATACTGTGGAAATATGAAGCTGAAAACTCTATGATAGCTAAAATTAAAAAGAAGAAGCAAATCTTCTTCACATATAATGGCACTGATGGGAGATTCAGAGACAGACTGAAGCTGGACGATCAAACTGGATCTCTGACCATCACAAACACCAGAACTGAACATGCTGGAGTTTATAAACTAGATATAATAGGACGGACACTGGCATCAAGATCATTCAGTGTTTCTGTCTATGGTGAGTCGAGATGTAATTCCTCCTGCGCTTCTTGTTTTATTAGATATTTACATATTGAAATGTTTAATTATGTTATAGTTTAAGATGAGACAATCACTGCTCATCAACACAATGAATCAAAATTAACACTGTAGATTTATCCATATTTCTGTTTATTTATCTCATCTTTCTCAGCTCGTCTGCCTGTTCCTGTCATCAGCAGTAACTGTTCTTCATCATCATCATCACACCAGAATTGTTCATTGGTGTGTTCATCAGTGTTGAATATGAGTGATGCGACTCTCTCCTGGTACAAAGGAATCAGTGTATTGTCCAGCATCAGTGTGTGTGATCTCAGCATCAGTCTCTCTCTACCTCTGGAGGTGGAATATCAGGATAAAAACACCTACAGCTGTGTGCTGAACAATCCCATCAGCAACCAGACCACACATCTGGACATCAACACACTCTGTCACACATGTGCAGGTACCACAGCTCTGATGATATATGTGTGTGTTTACTGACCTGATCTCTGTCTTCTGTTGGAGATCAGACTGACACATTCACTTCTTTCTTTATCATTACAGCACCAGACACACTCTCTCCTTCAGTTCCTCCAGTCTCAGTGTCTCTGATAGTGTTGATCTCTGCTGGATCTCTGATGATTGTTGCCGGATTCGGGATCTTCTGGATCTGCAGGAAATGTAGAAAAATTGACAGAGAAGGCAAGTGTTCCTTACTGCTTTTAAACATTATAATAAACACAACTTTATACTCTAAAATATACTCTAAATATTTACTCAACTGATAGCCCTGAATATAATTTAAAAATAATAATTGTCATTATTTTGTAGTTAGCACCCTTGAGATTATTTATATGAAAAGAAACCAAAATAATATGTGTACTTAGTGTTTTAAAAAGACAAAAAAACAGATCCTTCTTTTCTCAAATTGCACTAAAAGATTAAAAATAAAAAAGCTTTCTCCACTTTATGAACATAATTTTACATGTTCCATAATTATTCCATGTACATGTTACATAATTTCCTATTGTCACTGTAAAGCTGCTTTGAAACAATCTATATTGTTGAAAGCGCTATATAAATGAAGGTGACGTGTAAAGATGCAGCTGGTGCTAAAGTTAAAATATGTTATTGATTACTTTTGTTCAACTTGTTGAGCATCAATTTCACCAAACAAAGAATGCATTTGACTTAAATGTCCTGCCTGGGTTTGATTTATAAATTATGTGTAAAAAAATGTCTCTCTAATTTTAAGTGATAGTTCAAATTTAAATTTAGTCGAATTAAATTTGTTAATGTAATTTTTTTAAAAGGTCTGTGTTAAACGTTTAATGAAATGTGTGCATTTGTGCTTTAACTTTGACGGCCATAATAATAATAATAATAATAATACATACATACATACATACATACACATAGTATGTTAAAGAATCAGATGTAATTAGTATTGAGTTTTGTTGTTTTAATGCATCTACTATTGTTGAAACAGTCGAGACTCGCGAAGACGAGATCACTTACGCAGAACCAGCGTTCTACAAAAGAAACGCACAGAAAACGGTAAGACAATGTTATTAAGTTATGTTGTGTTTCTCTGTATCATTTCAGCAGTGAGTCAGATGCAATGTGTTTTTGATTGTATAATGATCCATCAAACAGCACCAAATCAGATGTTTAATAAAAGCCATAAGATTATCAATGCAAGAAAAACATATGTTATTTTCCTATTGTGTTGTTTGGATCACATCACAGATTACATTTATAGCAAGCAATTAGTCATTTGAAATGTAATACATTTTTAAAGCAACTGAGAAACACTGAAAGACTGCAGGACCTCTAAACTTCATCTATAAAGGATTGTAATTACATTGAGGAAAACATTTAAACAATTAATGGTTTGTACAACAAGACTAGAACAAGCCAATTTAAACAAATGATGTTTTGTTAAACCTAATAAATTTAAGTTATTGTGTCAGATTAACATGTTAGCAAAACTGAGAACCACTGATATAGAAGATGATGTTTGATGTCATTTCCTCAAGATGTTTAAGTTTGCATGCAGTGCTGATAAATGTTATTAGAAAACTATATACAGTAACTATATAAAACTATATTTCTTGTGTTGTGTTTTTACAGAAAGTTGAAGAGGAGGATCATGTGGTGTATGCACCAATCACAATGAGAAGATGAACAAACTTCAGTCTTTTTATAAGTACAAGACCGAACTGTGTGACCTGCGTCGAGTCCGAGTCTATGGTTGAGTTTTTGGTGAGAATCACCATATTGTATCAGGACGTCCTAGCAGACGCAGAGCAGGATCAAAGTTTAAACTGTTAAATTAAGTGGTCTCCTAAACTTGCATTTTTAACCAATTAAATTATATGATTCATTGGAGCATTTCATGTTTGACTTTTAAAGTCTTAAAGGGACCATGCGTGTAATCTCATGAAAAACACAGATGCAAAACACTCATGAACACTGTGGTCTCATGTATTCACATCTGAACAGAAATGTGGTTTGATCTGCTGGGTGGATGGAGAGCTTGTGCATGAGTGTTTCTGCTGATGGACGTGTGTGTTTGATGTCAGTTTGTGATCGTCTCTGTCTGAGGTGTGAATAGTCTGTGTATAGCCTGTGGTTGAAGGACTTTTTCCATTCCTGCTCACATGAAACCGTCGACTTCTGCTCTACAGAAAACCTGCTTAACTACAAAATACTGAACTCAGCACTGGTGTTTAACAAAAATATAATATACTTTGTATTCGTTATAGACTTTGTTATAGTCATAGTTATAGTGCGTGTGTGATGATGATCAATACTCATGCAGTGATCCTGCAGTTAAGCAGTGTGACACTCTCAGGGTCATATTCTTACAAAGGTCATATCATTTTTCTGCCAGTGTCTGCGTAATTTTAAGGATAAATGCAATGTATGACTTACAATTTATGATTTATGTTTGATAGTTGTTCATTTATTTTGTTTTCATCAGTATGGACGAGTTTTTTTTTTTTAGCATAACAGTGGTCCTTTGCATTAGACATAAAAGTTCATAACTTTTCATAACTAGTTCATAAAACATAAAGGTAGAAATGTATAGAATGAGATCAAGATCATAATCAGAAAATCTCACCTTAAGTTTCCTTGATAGTGGTAAAGTCCAGATGCAGTGATGAGGACAGCTCAAGATATCCACTCCTGCTCCAGTTCTGTAGGATGATGACGAATCAGGGAACAAAACACAGGTGTGGGTGAAGAAGTGTTGATCCTACTAATAATACAAACCACTTGTTTTTAATCTTTTTTTAAGAAAAATGTATATCTCTATTAGCAAATATGTAGGCTAGTTAGTGCAGTGTTCTAATGGATTTGAATAGGCTACCTAGGGTGCTCTGAGTGGTTGTTTACAGGCCAAAAGTGCTTTTCTCAGTGTCTGTGATCTTCTGGTTTGATGTCTCGGTTTCCTCCTTCAATGTGTGTCTGAGAGACTTTTCACCTGATTCATCATCTTCATTCCTGTGAAAATCTGCTCACTTAAAATAACAGCACGTCTCCTCAACAACACACATTATTATAGGAATCATTCTTGAACGGAGCACAGGACTGAAACTGTTTACTCGCAGATTTTCTGATGTTTTTTTTTTGACTTCTAAGAAAAGTGACATGAAGTCAGATTTACAGCTCATGCGGAAGACAATATTAACTTTGATGCCGCCAAGATGACGTCACGTGAACACGGCTTCATCCAGGGAGATGTAGGGTAGAGTGGGGGAAAGGGGGGGGGGGGGGGGGGCGTTTTACCCCACAAGCTATGACTTTTAATTTTTTTTTTTTTTTTTATATATAATTATATTCCTTATAAATAACATATGATCTCAAACTACAGACTTCACTATTCATCTATCATACATCACTGCGATATCCTGCAGAACAATATTCTCTTAAACACTTGTTTACTAATATCTGAAAATTATAGCATTTACCATGTAATCCTCTTCTCTTCAAATATGTCGCTGGTGTCAGCTTCTCCATAGAGATTTGTATATCCCCGTTATCAACGTAGTGCATAGCAAAAGTAAAAATGTATATTGACTACTTTTAGTGGTTATTTTGGGAAAAACAGGTGGGGGGCGTTTTACCCCAGGGGGGCGTTTTCCCCCACTCTACCCTACTCAAGAACATTCATTTCTAATAAAAAATATATATATATATTCGAAGTTCTTTGTGTTGACAATGTTCCTAATCGTAAATAATATCCTTCATCAAATGTGTTACCATCTAATGCTTCTGTATTGTAAACCTCCCTAACTGCATTTCTACAATCCTCCCAGTTCAACGCTGAGATATAGTGTCCGTTTCTTTTTACTTCAACATGCCCTAATACTCAAAAAAGCAGATATTTAAAGGGATACTTCACTTTAAAATGAAAATTCTGTCATCATTTACTCACCCTCAAGTTGTTTCAAACCTGTATGAATTTCTTTCTTCTGCTGCACAGAAAGATAGATATTTTGAAGAATGTCAGTAACCAAACAGTTATCTAGAGCCATTGACTTCCATAGTAGGAAAAAAAAAATACTATGGAAGTCAATGGCTCCAGTTAACTGTTTGGTTACTGACATTCTTTAAAATATCTCTTTTTCTGTGCAGCAGAAGAAAGAAATTCATACAGGTTTGAAACAACTTGAGGGTGAGTAAATGATGACAGAATTTTCATTTTAAAGTGAAGTATCCCTTTAAACACTCAAACAAATGACTATAACAACACTTGACCACTAGAGGGATTAATCACATTCCCATCCAGAATAAATGTGGTAGCTATATTTTGCTTTGTCAAGCGTCAAAGCCTATAGGCTACTGTTTTTATAAAGGATATTAATAATGTTCATTGCCATGGCATGGAGCGATTGAACATGGTAATTATATTTCTCCACAAAATAGTAGTTATTGTTCCTATTATAAAATTATAATCTGAGATCTTCAAAGAGTGTAAATAAATTGTCATTTATTTTTTAAGTCACTCATGTCTTAATCTATTAAATTTCACTATAATAACTGTTGCTGTTTCCCATGATCTCTATTATTATTATTATTTGTAAGAACAACATCCCACACAATGTGCCCTTATTATCACCTTATTTTTCAGATAAGAGCAGGCACGGCCATTTGTACTTTTAATGTGTCTGGCTTCCAGTGTCATATGACTCCTTACCATATTACATATCCTACCATATTATTTTAATGGTTTGTCTTAGTAACTATAAAGATGCTGGTTTGTAGCAAACAGTGTAAAGTTCACTGAACTTTGATATATTCTTCTCGTTATTTCTCTATAGCTGATAATAAATAGGAAGTCTCGCACATTCTGTGTCCAGCTTACTTCTGCGTTGAAACATCAGGAGGATAAATTACCTGATATTTCATTAATACATAAAGTGTGCACTACAAGCAGTATGGAGACTGTGTTAGACCACCATCTAGTGTCAAAACTAGGAATTGAATGTTCATTTGATGTTTTTAATGTCATTTATCACATCAACACACACACACACACACTGTGGAGGGGTTTGACAAATGACAGTATTTTGGCTCTGACATGACAAAACATTTACATGACAGACACAGGCATCACGATACACTTCTAAATGAGCGGTCCAGAGTGATTTTGCCAGCCCTTTTACTCACTCTGGATGAGTTCAGTTCTTGGAGAGTGTGGAGAGGTGTACCAGTGATTCTCTCAGCAGTCCGGACTATCCGCTGTGGTCTTCAGAGGTCTGACTGGTAGCTGAGCAGAACCAGACAGTGACAGAAGTGCAGAGGACAGACTCAATGACGTTAGAGAACTGTATCAGCAGCTCCTGTGAGAGTTGAACTTCCTCAGCTGGAGAGGCCCAGGAACCTGAATGACTCCACTGCTGCCACTGTGCTGTTCATAATGGTGAGTGGGAGAGTACTGGAATATTTCTCCTGAAGTCCACAATCATCTCCACTGTTTTGAGTGTGTTCAGCTCCAGGTTGTTGTGACTGCACCAGACAGCCAGCTCTTTAACCTCCAGTCTGTAAGCAGAAACATGAGGCCGATAAGTGGTGTCGTCTGCAAACTTCAGGAGCTTGACAGAGGGGTCTTTGGCAGTGCAGTCGTTTGTGCACAGGGAGAACAGCAGTGGGAAGAGAACGTACCCCTGGGGGGCGCCAGTGCCGAGACGTTCCCTTTTGGTCGGTCGGTCAGTTGACGCCAAGTCGAGACCGACGAATAGTGATGGGCGATACTGCAAATTTCGGTACCGATCCGATACCAAGTAAATACAGGGCCAGTATCGCCGATATCGATACCGATACCAATACTTTTTCATTTTAAAAGCATGCACTTTAACTTGTATGCACTTTCCTGTGCTAGAGCAGTGTGTCAAGATGTATGAGGTAAATGCATCATTAATATGCTAAATCTGAATACGTTTTCATGACTACTATAGGCCAAAAATTTATTGTGATTTGTGCTCTCAACTCGCCTGTAATTAGTCAGTGACTTTTACAAAACTACCCTAATTATAGTACTAGCCTACAAGTACTAGCCTATTGTTCAAAAGTTTGGGGTCTGTAAGATTTTTAATTCTCTTCTGCATTTATTTGATTAAAAATACAGTAAAAACTTTAATATTACTATTTAACATAGGCTATCTGTTTTCTGCCATAGTAAACTGTAATTTATTCATGTGATCAAAGCTGAATTTCGGCATCATTACTCCAGTCATGATGATAATTAATTTTAATATGCTGATTTGCTGCTCAGGAAACATTTCTTATTATTATCAATGTTGAAAACAGTTTAATATTTTTGTGAAAACCATGATACATTTTATGTAGAATTATTTGATGAACAAAGGTGAAAGAACAATTTATATGAAGTAGATTTTTTAACAGTGTAAAACCCTTGACTGTCACTTTTGATCAATTTAATGCATCGATCCTTGTTGAATAAAAAAATTAATTTCATTAAAAAAAAAAAAACTTACTGATGTCAACATTTTGAACCGTTATGTACACTTTTGGTTTGTTTATTGCGAAATAACTCCCGATTGTTTCTCTGTCATCTAAGCAAGGCTTCGTTTCCCAAACCAAAGTTTTTGATACCACGTCAGTATCGAAGTATTGATACTTCAGGATCGATACGCCCATCACTACCGACGAATAGGAATCCCTATTAAAGGGCCACAGCTGCTGCACCCCATCCAGCACCCTGAGTAAGCCTCCACACCTTCTTGCCTGGAAGGACGATAGGAGAGGGCTTACACCGAGTGTATCTGTCACTGTTGTTCCGTGATAACCCATACAGTGAGATTATTGGATAACACTGGGAAAGCGTGCCCGATCTGAGGGAGGGGAACGCTGCGGGAGCCACATTCTTAAAAGTTATGTGGGAATACACATATGAATTAACCCGAGATGTTTTGCCGTTTTACTGCATATGAATAGTGGGTGACTTAGCCCAAGGGAAAGACACGGGCTTCCTTTTAGGAGCAGCCGTGGAGAATATAGACACAGGGGACCCCCGTAGGGTCACACATATGGGACCCAGCCTAGGCCCGGTTCTCAAGTATTCAGCGGATAAAGGCCTGGCACCGGACGCTCCGCCATATCCGGGCCGAGGGTGTTGGTGGACTAAACAGGTTTGACTCTGGAGCAATAAGGATGCACAGTAGGGTGCAGCAAGCCGACAGAGCTCACAGTGCTTCTACCTGTTTAGGGTGAGAACATGGGAGGACACGGGCTCTACACGTAGGTTATAGTATCTAGTGAACATGTTAGATACTAAACGTAAACAATACAACGATCCGACAAAGACTGCAAACACAAAGGAGCTTATAAAAAGGACAAATCAGGACAAGGAGGGTGGGGTCAAAACAGAGACAGGAACACAAACACCACATGTGCTACATGAGACAGGACAGGCATGTGACATGTCTGGAGCACAGGACTGAAACTGTGCAGGACAGTTTACACACAGATACTTCTGCATTCAATTCAACTCAGAAAGTCACGATTTCCAACTTCTACTAAGAAAAGTGTCATCATCCACTTGAAGTCAGACAGACATGTATTCATACTCATAGTCCATAACTTCAACGCTGCCGAGATTGTGACTTGACAATAAATGAGTCGAAGTAAACGGGTGAGGTGGCACTAAATGACCCCTCTGTTAATAATCATAAACTACTTCATTTATCTACCATATCTTTCTAAGGCAGAAAGCTGTATGCTAGTATCCGGTTCTGAATTTAGCATTATTATGCTGACAATGGACAACTGCAAAGCTACATATATACAGTTTTTTACAATAACTTTGCTACTATTTTCAGAACCTTGATGTCATTTTTCAAAACTCTAGACACAAAACGGTTATCACTTGTAACACAGGCTGTCTAATGTTCAAAACATTGCATTGTGCATTCACATCTTTAAAGAAATCTTGCACTTGCACAATCATTGGTTCAAAAAACGAATTTACTGTGAAATACCATTGAAACATAACTATATCACCCATGAGCAACCGATAGTTTCACTGTGTCATTGTTCGTACAATCATTAAATATTGTAGGACAAAATAGGTGATACAAGTTTCATTATGGTACTACATGTACAGTAAATACATCTCTGTAAAAGTACTGCAGTAGTAGAGAGAATACTACAGACACAGTGGAATCATTGAACAAAGTTTGTAATATATTGATGCAAAACACTACAGTACAATCACAACATAGGTTTATTTGAATCAAAGCAAAAATAATTAGCTATGAAATAGAAAAGAAAAGACAGTACTGTAAAACATCAAATGCAGTGTTCCTCAACTTTCTTGCTTGTACTGTAAGAAACAAAACAGGAGTGATTACTGTACTTACATTGTCATCAACTCTGTGTTGTGGATTTGGCCACAGGTTCTCATCTACATCACAATGGATGTTTTCATTAGCCAAACATCTTGGAAAAAACCTTCGGGCATAGCGAATCCAGGCCTGACACTGGTCTGCTGTAATGTCATTGTAGGCGTCATCCATGGCCTGGAGAAGAGTGACTTGTTCATGAGGGTGCCTATCATGAACCTTCCATCTCCATACGGAGAAAAATTCCTCAATCGGGTTAAGGAAGGGAGAGTATGGGGGTGAATACAGGGTAGTAAATAGTGCATGGGCCTGACACTAGACACAGTGTCTGATGAAGCATTATGATAAAATACTAGACTACATCCATGGATATTGTAGTCTAATTGGTTCATGTTCCCCGCTAATTGGTGACAATGAATCTCGTCATCTTGAAACTTTCTTGATTTAAACATGGAAGATTGTTTGTCTGTTTCCATACAACTATGCTTTAAGAGTAATTCAACAGTTACTTATCATTTTGAGCAGTTGTATCAATTGATAGTTAGATCATTGTAAGGAAATGAATAGACACTCATTTGAAATGTAATGTGTGAATTGCCTTTTGAAATAGTAGCACTTTGATGTTAAGTTGTGTCATATTGAACAGGTGATTTTTGTTGAATGAACAAATTATCTAAGTTTTATGTGTATTGTATCCAAGCAATTGAGAAAAGGGTTAGAGTTTTGAAAAATGTGCATTTTG
The DNA here is from genome assembly GCF_964197995.2 of Scardinius erythrophthalmus. Lineage (NCBI taxonomy): Eukaryota > Metazoa > Chordata > Actinopteri > Cypriniformes > Leuciscidae > Scardinius > Scardinius erythrophthalmus. Next base: position 11,323,349 of record NC_138234.1, read on the forward strand.
ATCAATGGTTGTGAGTTTTGTGTCTAGAGTTGTGAAAAAAAACATCACGGTTCTGAAAATAGTAACAAAGTGATTGTAAAAAAATTTAATTAGAGTCTGTGGAACAATTGTATTAAAGCAGCGCTATGCAGCTTTGCCGATTTCTTCGCTGTTTTCTCCCTTTTTGCTCGCGGGTTTCTCTATAGAGCTCCCCCTACAGCTTCGGAATAGATATATGACAACACTGTCGTCAAAACTCGTTGGCGACTCTCCCCCCTCCCATCTTCTCCCGCTCTTCATGTGCATTTGTTTTCAAAGAACACGGCGAACGCACAGAGTCATGTCCACTGAGGTATGTATGATACACAGAAGGCTAGCATATAAATGTTTAGATAGTGTATGTGTGCAGTGCCGTAAAGCAATTTGTTACATCGCGAGACCTGATATCACGCGATACTTCCTGACGCTGAGGCCGGCGGCCCAAAGTTGCAAGTGTGTTTTTTCTGCTCACAGGCGCTCGGGGGGTGCGAGACGACCACCATTCAACCCGAAAAAAGTCATATAACTATTCCAATGACCCTGAAGCTGTTCGGTTAAGGTAAAAAAGTTACTTAGTTCACCTTTAAAGGCCGAACTGAAGTCCAGGAAGAGCAGCCTAACATAGGAGTCTCTGCTCTCCAGATGAGTGAGAGAAGAGTGGATGACCGATGAAACTGCATCCGATGCAGACCGGTTCTCCCTGTAAGCACACTGATGGGGCTCCACATTAATGTCGATGGTATCCTTAATGTGGGCCATAACCAGCCTTTCAAAGCATTTCATAATTATCGGAGTGAAAGCCACTGGACAGTAGTTATTCATGCACATCACGGTCAAGCTTTTGAGTACGGGGATGATAGTAGATGTCTTGAGACACACTGGCGCCACAGCCTGGGAGAGAGAGGTGTTAAAGATGTCAGTCAGCACCCCAGCCAGTTCATGAGCACAGTCTTTCAGAGCCCTGCCCGGGATATTATCCGGACCTGCTGCTTTGCGTGTGTTAATACTCAGCAATGTCCTCCTCACATCCTCAGCGGACACACTGAAAGGCAGTTCACCTGGATGGAGTGTGAGTCCAGAGAAGATAGAGGGATTGGATGTCTCAAAGCAGGCTTAAAATGTATTCAGGGCATCGAGAAGAGATGGATCCTGAGGGCAAACAGCATATCTTTTGCTGTAATCACGGATGCTCTTCATGACCTTCCACATGCTCCGGGTGTCATTGGTGGAAAAGTGACCCTGTATTTTGAGTGCATACTTAACCTTTGCCCTCTGGATCCTGACCTCTAATTCCCTCCTCGCCGTTCTCAGTGTAAGTGTGTCTCCTGTCCTAAAGGCTAAGTCCCGTGCCTTCAGAAGACACTGCACCTCTCCATTGAGCCAGGGTTTCTGATTTGGACAGATGGTGATCTTCCTGGTAGTAGTGACATCATCAATACATTTACTGATGTAGCCACAAACAGATGATGCATATTCCTCCAGGTCCACCCCACCAACGCTGGTTGCCGCTTCTCTGAAGATCTGACAGTTGGTGCGCTCAAAGCAGTCCTGGAGCATGAAGTCAGCTCCACTTGGCAACACCGTGATGGCTTGGTGTCTTTCAGCAAAGGACGATGAGCAGGATTCAGCAGGATGGAAATGTGGTCAGAGAAGCCCAGGTGGGGGCGGGGCACCGCTCTGTATGCTTCCCGTCTTTTAGTATACACACGGTCCAGCATTTTGTTTCCCTGGGTTGCTATGGAGACGTGCTGGTGGAACAGGGGCAGAATATCCATCAAATTAACATGGTTAAAATCACCTGCTACCACAAAGAAAGCCTCTGGATGTTTGTTCTGTAACGCATAGATATGGTCATGAAGTTCCCCGAGAGCAATGCTATAGCGTTAGCACTCGGGGAGATGTAAACAGCCACAATAAACATATGTGAACTCCCGAGGCAAGTAGTATGGTCGGCATTTCAATGTCAAGTATTCCACCGCTTCAGAACAGTGGCTGCTTACCGGAGAGCAGTCTGTACACCAGTCTTTGTTTATGTAAACACAGACTCCTCCTCCGCAAGTTTTCCCCGAGAGATGGTTTTGATCGGCTTGGAAGAGGAGTAACCCGTCAATATGGTAAACTGAGCCTGGGATTTTATTACATAGCCAAGTCTCTGTTAACAGAAGTACACAACAGTTTCTCATTTCCTTATAGCTGCATAGTCTGAGTCGCATTGTGCATCCTTAAGGACATCAGTTTTTTTTTTTTTTATCACTTTGCCTGTGTTAATGCTAACTGCATAAAATTTGGCACGGGTGTGTATTTTTATTGGAATTTTACTATTTCATCACCATTTCCTTTAAAAAATCTATTTTGCACTAGTTACACAAAATACTTCCTCTCAGGACCTTTTGGACAAAAATGGCCCCATTGAAACCCATTAAAACTGCATTTTTTAATCCCTGTGCCGTTTAACTATAAAATGATGCAATCTTTTTTAATAGGCTTTCATTCTGTTGGCAATGCTTCAAAATTGACATTTTTACAATTTTTTATCAGATGGTGCCATTTTTTCAGGTTAGGCCTATAAAGCAAATACTCGCTTTATTCCTGTTTTCTGCTTCGGCATATTATAGAGCCAGTTGGATAAATTATGCAACGATAATTGTGTGGGTTTGTTGGTATGGATGTCTAAGTGTGGTTTGTATGTGTGTAATAAAATAAAAACTGTGTTTGTGTGCTTGTGTTATGAGCCGGAGTTATTTGTCATTTACTCATTGATTCCATTCTGTCCTGTGTATTGTCTGCGTAGGTGCATGTGCTTGTTTGTGTTGCAGGTGGGCGGTATCTGGTGATAATTTGTTGGACGCTGCGATTGGTTCTCCTCTACACCTGATCCAGATATAAGGACCGCCCCAAACACTTAACAGGGCCGACTATTGTGCCATTGTTGATTGTTACCACTTTGCTATTGTTTGTATCATCGTCTATGCTAGTGTGTCGTATCTGAGAGTTTGTGAGTGTTTATTTGAGATTGTGCTGTGAGTGTTTATTTGGAGATTGTGTCTGTGATTTTGAACCTCTGTTTATCCTTGTTAACTGACCCACGCCTGTTTGACTACGATTTTGGATTCTGCTTTGCATTGTTTGCTACGGACTTTACATTAATCTCCTGTAAATATTTGTATATATTTTTGCCAAATTAAGGGAGGTAGGGGGTTTGACGCCATTTTGTTTTGTATATCTTTTCACATTGTTTTTGGTTTAGGGAGGTAGGTAAGTTTAAATTGTATTTTGTTTTCTTTTGTTTTAGGAATTGTAGATGTTATACAAAAAGATTGTTTTTGTTTGTTATTTTGGCCTTGTCTGCCCCTGACGCTTAAACCCTTTTGGAATTAAACACTTGTTATTTTCGATGTCTCTCTGGTGGTGAGACTCATTCCTTTTCCTGTTACGGCTGACCCCTAGTGGTCGTAACAGCTTGTAATATTTGAGAGAGAAAAACTCTACTGCAAATCTAAAATCCAATCACTGTGTTCACCAGTGGAGTTTTGCTGGCATCCAATGGGGAAAGATTGGTACTGCGCCCAAACAAAATCTCACTGAAAGCTCATTATTTGAGATATCAACCTCAAATCTGGAACACAACTTATTTAGATTTATGGCTTTGATTTTCTAGCCGTTTTAGAGTTCAACTTGTTTCATAAAATATATATTTTATATAAAATAATATTCATAAATAATTTTCATAAACTTAAACCTATATAGCTTTTTTTTGGATTTACTTATAATTTTTTTTTGAACTTCAGCAATAATCTGCCAAGGGTATTCTTTAAAATGATACCAAAGTTAAGTCTGTGCTCCCAAGCTTCAACTTTTTATGACAGTTTTTTGACATGGACATTTTTGTCCTCTTTGGACCTATGAGTAACTTTTTTAAATTGATACACAAGGGTTAAGTCCATCTTGTTGTCAAGAGAGCGGATGTTTGCTTGTTTGTTATTAGCCTTTAGCCTGGCTATCAGACCAGCCCACTTACCCCTCTTCTGCCTTTGTGCACACCGCTTCCTCCTTCCCTTTAGCCGGTGTGTATCACTCCTCCACCTCGCTGTGCTCAGAAGCCTTAACCTTCCCAACATTGCTTCAATCTCTGGTTTAATCACTGTGTTGCGATTATTAAGTGTAAGAAGTCCAGATAAACTGTACTTTAACTGTACTTGTTGCCACAGCAACAACCAGGGTACTGAAGGGGTTGGGAGTCAGAGGACAGCTTTCCGACAAGCTGTTGGGTCAATGTCAGAGACTGATGAGCAAAGCAGAAACTGGCTGTGGCTAAATCGGAAGAATCCCAAATGGGCCACAAAATGACCAAGAGAGGTAAAAGTAGAGGGGAGCGCACCTGGGACACCAGTTGTTGCTTTTGAGCCCTTTGGAGGTGTCGTGGAAAACACCAAACAACGAAAACACCAAGGAAGGAGGGTGCCCACCTGATGACCCTAATGAAGTGATTACCCCTACCCCCCACTCAAGATTTTAAGAAAGTGCTGATTATTCAAAGGGATTGCACTAAAGTATCACGTCCTATTTGCTCAACACACAGTTGAATGGCTAGTTAATTTGAGTAAAGGTCAAAAGTTGAGGTCCTTTGATATGTTTGATACTTGATATCTTTATGCATTAATCATTAGTTGCATGATATTGATATGATATTGAACTGATTAATGGCTCCAACTGGTGTGTTTTTGAAGAACAGCATCATCACTGTGAACTCAACAGGAAACACTATTATAGTGATGATATGTGTTGTAGTATTCTTACGTTCTGCTAAGAACCAATCACATGCCAGAGACATTGTATCCTGTGTTCTTATTGGCTATAGCACTTGTCAGTAAAGTTTATGCAGATTGGCTCTAAAAGTTTAGTGTGTATTATGCTGCTGAAGAGTTAACACTCATGTTGCGAGTCTGAGTCTAGTTAATAAATCGTCATGATAAAACTAGTTCTGCGTGCACCCAGAGTCTCTTTGAATACGGAATCATCATGACGAAAGCATAACATGTGTGACCCATCAGGATGTGCGTCCAACACTATATTGTTGGATTTTAACATTCCTTAAAGGGTAAATATCGTTTAAGTGCTATAATCTGGTCCCCGGGGGCATCTACCAACCCAGAAAACGTGAAAATTGACGTCAACTTGTGTAAAAGTTAAAAATGACGGTACATGCAAGTCGATGAGATGAATCAATGTAACTCCACAACAACTACATAAATGTATCCACTAACCATTCAGAAATGTCCTGGTGCGTCTAAAAGTTAAACCTCTTCCTGAGTCTCTCTGTAAGGCTGCACTCGCTACTGGTTATCTCTGAGATTTTGGAAAAGTGAGATTATTTGCGTGTTTTGTCATTGCTGGAGTATCCGAAGCTTGTGTAAAGGATCAACAATCTTCTGAACGGAGGCGAGGAGCAGCAGCTCATTTACATTTAAAGGGACACACACGAAAATGGCGCGTTTTTGCTCACACCCAAAAAAATCAGCTGCAATACCTGATCTGTGGGGTATTTTGAGCTGAAATGTCAAAGACACATTCTGGGAACACAGTAGATTTATATTACATCTTGTGAAAAGGGGCAAAAAATGTCACCTTTAAAGAAAATGCAGTGAAAGACTAAATTACACTTACTAATGACAGAAACACTGAAGCTCTTTATAATTCTGATGATCTGTAGTTTATAGAGTCTGTGTTTCTGGTATGTGTGATGATCAGAGATCCAGTCTGATGATCCAGCTTCAGTCTGTAAATGTAACATATGCAAACAAACAGCAGAAGATCATCATCGATTCATACTTTCACTCTCAGACAAACATGTCTCATGATCTTGAACAACTTAATGCACATTCAACTCACATCCTGATTTCTAAGCATCACAGTACAGTCTCTAGAATGTGAATGTTTTATTCTTTACCAAATTGATATAAAATTATCTTTTTTTTTTAAACAAAAGAATAAATAACTTTTACAGACTAAACTTGTGAATGGCAGTGTTAAATATCATTGTGTTTCAATTGTTTTCCTGTCTCTGTGTGAAACAGTTTCTCATCAAGTTTCTGTAGATTAAAGTTTAAAGCTGTTCGTATAAGCAGGACAGGAAGAAACTCTTCACCTACAAACTAACACAAACACATGCTGCCTTCACTTGCTATGGAAAATATGATATTTTCCACTTGTGAACTGGTATTTACCAGTGCGTTGTGTTCAAGTGCTTTTGTTGTCGTAATGTAGTACCCACAAGGTCTGTGTCAGTAGAGTATCTTTTTTATCTTTACAAAAAAACAAAACATAAATGTGGTGCTTTCTGATGATTAAACCATAATTAATAATAAAAAATAAATAAAACATGACATAAAATGATTAAATATGAACCAAGGAAATTGCGGCGAAGTTGAAAATTGAGTGTTAACGCATTATATTACAATCGTTAATGACACAACATTGTATAGGCTACAAAAACTATCCGCTAACAGTATTCACGACTCTTGCGTTGCTCTCCGCCATTTTGAAAAGGTCAAAGGTTATCTCATCTCGGCAACTCGTGCATCAAAATATTCTACGAGTTGCCCAGTGGAAAATACCACATGAGGGGGTGTTCATGTGCATTTTCCATGTCGGCTTTTGGTATTTACCATAATTACCATAGCACGTGAAGGCACCAACACACGCACTGAATGCCCAGTCTCACATATAAGATGTCTGTCCACCCAAATGATCAAACCACAAAAAAAAAAAGAAGACAGAAATAGCCCGGAGCAGGTTTCAGTTTGACTCAGAAGCTGAACGTCAGTAAAACTATGAGATCAGATATGCTTTTAACTTTGAACTTTTCATACACTAAATTTTAGAACTGAATAAATATATACACAACCATTTTAAAATCAGTTATGCTCTTAGCCATTTAACACAGTTACAACTACTTTTCAAAAAGTATGTTAAATGATAAACATAAAGAATATCTCACCCATTAAGAACAGTTTAAGTCTTGATAAGGCCAGATGAACTATAACATTATGTCATGTGCAAATGCAGCGAGTGAAACTAGGAGGGCCAAACCGTGTCGTGGGAGGATTCACACATATAGACTGAGTGTTTCCAGTGGATAGTTTCATCAGACACTGAACTACTGAATAAAATGTTTCACACATTTTTCACATGCGTTTTGTTCTGTCTGTGCTGGTGCCGTATGATTGGTAAGTTATAAAAACATTTTTATGTTTTGATGGTGATACAGTGGCTGCTACACACTCAGAAAAAAAGGTACAGAAGCTGTCACTGAGGTGACACACTTTCAAAAGTAATGTAATAATTTAAGTACTAATATGCATCCTTTAGAGATTAATAAGTGAAAGGGTCTTGCTCCAGTCACAGCTTTTGTACCTTTTTTCCTGACAGTATCTGTTCAAATGAGATTACTTTCATCTACTGTTATGTGTGAAATGAATCATGAATATTGTGAAATCTACTAACGTTGTATTCAGTGTCTGAATTTTAAACTGAAATTTTCTGCCATAAAGTTGGAAATTTCGCCAAGATCACTTGGTGCAAACACACAGACTGCATCCGAAATTTGAAAAATTACAGACAGGATAGGGAGGTAGGAAGGTAACAAGGCCCGAATCCAATGATCGATCCACATCCATCAGGAGACCTTCATCTGATTGATTTTTGAAGGCAGCATAGATGTATCCTTCACTGCCTTTGATATCCCACAATCCTGTGCATTCCATTCTGTGACAGTTAAATAAAGATTGCGTTTGAAATTTGAGGTCGGTTTTTGTGTTAAGTGTACATTTTGACCAAGTTTTCCCTCTTTTGATGACATTTCTAGTGAGAAGTTAGTACTGTAGTAATCAAATATTCAATTTGTTGTCACCAGCTCTCTCTATTTTGTCATCGATCATTAAATCGTTACGCTGCCTCAGAAGTCTGTCTGAAATCAGTTGGTGAGGTTTCTTTATATGTAAACGCTGTCTGCTAAGTCATAATCTGACAGGGCAGGGAGGCAACAAGTCATGCAGCCACAGTTTGTAGCCTATATATTTACAACACTAACTAACTCTATGAACACGGAAAACAGTGATAAATCGACCTCTGGACCTTATAACTAAGGAGGAAATCCAACGCAACGTTGAGGGGACCAAACGAAACATGATCAGTTAGCGACACTGTATATCAACCACACAGCAAATGCTAAGACTTTTTCATATACTGTCTACTTTCTTTGTATAACAGTTCTATCTAATAACGTATTAGTCATGGCTGTTAAACAGATAGTAAACTAAAGACGGAGAATAAGAGTGCTGTGTTATCAGGCTCTGGTGTTCTCAGCGCTGTCAAAATAAAAGTCACAACAACAAGCGCTGCTTACGTCACTTCAGAGTTCCTAATGGCGTTGCAACCAGGAAAATTGCCTTAGCTTTGGGAACATTTAGTTCTCGGGAACCACCCTGGTGGCTAGTTTCTAGAACTACCCGGTGCGAAAGCGCCTAATATGTGCCATTTCGGGAGTAATATGTACACTTTATGTAATAAAGTATGATAAATAATTATGTATTTGTTTTTAATAAATATGTAACTTTATACATTGATACTGAATTCTGTTCCTTTACATTAAAGAACAGGGTCAAAGTTAATCTCCTTATTAAAGTCGTATATGATGGAAAAAGTTTTTGTTGTTTTTGGAAACCTGTCCGCTTTGAGTTCATATCTGGAATTAAGCATTTATGTTTTTTACTATATTAAATAGCCTGTAATATTTAGAATGAAAATACAATGTATTACGGCTTGTTGGATCATTAGCTTGTTTAATATTTATGGTACATCTGTACAAGTATGAATACAAGTATGTACAAGTATGAATAATAATAATAATAATAAATATAGCTGCAAGCAGCAATTACCGGGGCCAAGCAGAATAAGACGACAAGACATGCCAACATTGCTGAAAGTGTCAGATCAACTGCAACAATCAGCAATTAAAGACATTTAAAGAGGATTTTAGGCGAAATGCCTAAAAATCATATAAACAGTAATTAAAAATATGATTTAATGGATTATCACTTTTGACCAATAGGTGGCGCAGTCACAAAACTGATGTGATGTGGTCAGAGTGAAGTGACAATAAGACATACAAAGTTTGGTGTCAATATGTCAAGGCATTGCAGAGATAAAGCCTGAATAGTCCTTTTGGCATCATGCCTCAACTTTGCTGCTGCGGTATACAAAAACGGTTTCGTCAATCGACACGAAATCCATAACTTTTAGTCGGCACGGTCTGGAGATGATACGATTTGATTTTGGTGAAAATCGGACAAACGGTCTAGGAGGAGTTCGAAAAAGTAGGTTTTGAATGAAAATCAAGATGGCGGACAGGAAGTTCGGCCAAATAAGGTCAACTTGGTATCTATGTTCTCGGTTTGACCCAAGAAATCTATTAAGACCAGTTGCATTACAATAAGCCAATTTATTCAAAAGTTATTATCAGTTTTCTAAATTTTGTTATAACTTTTGACCAATAGGTGGCGCTGTCTCAAAATATTTTGAGTACTTTCAGGGGATGGTGCTGATGGCACATTCTGAGTTTCGTAATATTACACCAATGTATTTGTTTAGTATAGCATTTTATTTCACAAAACTGTATTGAAGTCAATGGGAATTTCATGTTTTGTTCTATTATAGCGCCACCAATAGGCTGAGTCCCACCATTTTTTTTATGTGTCCTCAGAGTGAGCCCATACATATGTGTGTCGATTTTGGTGAAAATATCTCAATTCGCTTCGGAGTTATAGACATTTATATGAAAAAACACGTATAAAAATGACTGAAACATGACTTTGATTGGAATTTACTACCCCTAAACATCAATATTTTTGCATTTGGGCAATGAAAAGTTACTATCGACCTATGTTTCCAAACTTCTGACGGTGGTTTCGTCTCGATCGGACTAGCGGTTTCGAAGATATAGCCAAATGTTTTTTAAGCGCTAAATCACAACGCTACACAAACCGTAAGGCGAAACCTAGCATGTTTGGTATCGTAGGACTTGGCAACGATTCAGGAGTCTAAAGAGATGAGTTTCGTGAAAATAAGTCGACCACACCCAAAGTTATAAGCATTTGAAAAAAAAAAATTCACCACTAGGTGGCGCTGTTTCGTTAACAATCCGTTGATGCGTTCTTAAAATACAGCATTTTAGCACAAAATTCAAAATGGCCAACAGTCAAAATGGCCGATATGGTAAAATTGGTTATCAGTCGACTCGGCATGTTGCCCTGAATCTAACGAGACCAATTTTATGATTTTTGGACAAACCGTTCAGAAGTTAAAAGCAAAAATAGCCATTTTTCATATCTCCGGACCAGTAGGTGGCGCTGCGCCGAAACACAGCATGTTGCCTCAGGTCATGCTTGTGAGTACATGTACCAAGTTTGGTCTGAATACGATAAACCGTTGCGGAGATACAGCCTTACGACTGTTTTTGCTAGCGCTACGTAAAATGTATTTGTGCGTTTATTGAAAACGGTTTGACGAATCAATTTGAATTCCACAATTTTTTGTCAGCACTACCTGAAGATGATCTGTTTCAATTTTCGTGCAAATCGGACAAACCGTCTAGGACGAGTTCGAAAAAGTAGCTTTTTTGGAAAATTCTAAATGGCGGCCATATTTATATGCCGGAAAATGACGTCATAGGGTGCAATCGAATCGGCATGAGCTCAGGAATCAGAGGAAAAAAGAATTTTGTTGATTGGCCTTACGGTTCAAAAGTTATTAGCAAAATAAAAGTGAAATTTTGGACAGGTGGTGGCGCTAGAGGGAAAGACTTAGAAACACCAAAATTGGTGTATTTAATGTTGGGACTGTCCTCTATCAGAATTTCAAACCAAAACAACTTTCCCGCAATCGGTTCTATGGGCTGCCATAGACTCCCATGGCGGAAGAATAATAATAAGAAGAAATGGAACAGATACAATAGGTGCCTCCGCACCTTCGGTGCTTGGCCCCTAATAATAATAATAATAATAAGTCTTGCATAAGAATAGTAGCATTAAGCCATTATCTCTAGGCTGGCTCCGCCCTCCTACGTACTTCCGCTAAACTTTAATTTTCCTTCAGTATGATTTATGTACTTAATGTATGAGAGTCGGATAGAACCAGGCTAATCATCTCTCCTTTTTTTCCATAAATGATGCTGCTGTATTAGTCCATTCATTGATACTGTACTTTTTTTTTTTTTTTTTTTTTTTTTACATATTTATATTCATTTATAAGCAATTCATAAGCACTACTGCAATGTTTTCTCTCACTGCTTGATTCAGACAATCTCTCTTTAACGGTAGCGGTTTGAAGTTTACAGTAGCACATGTAAAGACGGTTGATATTTCAGGCTTTGTAAACCATCAGAAACATTAATCTGTGTAAATCTGTTTGTTCATCAGGTGTGTTTGGTGATTCAGTGTCAGTGATGGAGGGAGATTCTGTTACTCTAAACACTGATGTTACTGAAATACGTGAAGATGATGATATACAGTGGACATTTGGAGCTGAAAACGATCTTTTAGCTCAAATAAAAAAAAAGGAGCAAATCTTCTCCACATATGATGATGTTCCTGATGGGAGATTCAGAGACAGACTGAAGCTGGACGATCAAACTGGATCTCTGACCATCACAAACACCACAACTGAACATACTGGAGTTTATCAACTACTGATAATTAGAGCTAACCTGACATCAAAATCATTCAGCGTTTCTGTCTATGGTGAGCAGAGATAATTTGTCCAAACATTCACATGTTAATTTTATAGTTAGAAATAAAAGACACATTCAGTGACTGTTAACACACTAAACACCAACTCAACACAAAATACACAATAACTAAAATAGACTGATTGCTAATATTTCTCTCTATTCTCTCATGTTTTCCAGCTCGTCTGCCTGTTCCTGTCATCATCAGTAACTCTTCACACTGTTCTTCATCAAATTGTTCACTGGTGTGTTCATCAGTGTTGAATGTGTGTGATGCGACTCTCTCCTGGTACAAAGGAATCAGTGTATTGTCCAGCATCAGTGTGTGTGATCTCAGCATCAGTCTCTCTCTACCTCTGGAGGTGGAATATCAGGATAAAAACACCTACAGCTGTGTGCTGAACAATCCCATCAGCAACCACAGCTCTGATGATGTGCAGAGCCGGATTAACGCAAAGGCAAACTAGGCACGTGCCTAGGGCCCGATTGGCGGGATGGGGCCCAGACAGAGGGACAAAAAAATAAAAAATAAAAAATAAATAAATAAATGTACAAATGTCCTATCTACAATTTATTTCAAAATTTATTAATTAACTAAAAATAGTGACGATGTTTATCTTAACCATAGACTGTTACATTACGTCACATTAACGCCAGCCCATGACTGTACAAAAGTCTACATAGGCACGCAAAGAAGCACAGCTCGTAATGCAGGTCATCGATTTTGGAGTGATTGCAATGTATTTTAAATATAAACGTGTGGGCTACTGTAGATCAGCGTCATTTCTGGAAAAATCATTCACCGCTTTGTTAGTCTACGAGTTTAAAAGAGTGCGAGCGTCATTAACGTGCCCAGACGCGACGCTTTGAATTTGCGCGTACAATGAATAACATCGCGTTGGGAGCTGACTAGTAAAAAAGCTACAAAAGTAAAAGATAAGACGTTTGTATTCAAAGTTAAAAAACCAACACACTGCAACATTTTTAAATGTTTCAAATAAAGGATCTCATATCTATGGGTCTATCTTCTATATTCTGCTGATGATTAGATAATACCCTGACATCATAGCCTATACGAATATTAGTTTAGATTTTTTTCCCTGCTCAGTAGCGATCGTATCTTTCTCTTCCACTTGATTTGTGTATAGCATATTTAAGGTAGCAATGCAATATCTGCCCATAACGCAGCTATGAAAACAATTATAAAAGCACGTTTATGTTCATCTACTGAAGTGGTATTCTGGAACTGTGAATAAACTGAATACACCAGCAAAATAACAACAAGAACAATAACATCTTCATTAAACAAAAAAGAGATTACTTTAGATAAAGTTTGATGTAGTAGGCTACCAGTAAAAAGTCTGGACCCATTACTATTTTTATTGTTTTTGAAAGAAGTTTCTTATTATGCTCTACAAGCCTGCATTTATTTGATCAAAAATACAGAAAAAAAAAAAACAGGAATATTCAGCGAGGATGTGTTAAATATATAAAAGTGATAGTGAAGACTTTTTTAAAACAACTTTTTAATAATCAAAAAATCCTGAAAAAAAGTATCACATGTTATAAAATAAATATTAAGCACCATTTCTAACATTTGATAATAAATCAGAATATTATAAAGTTTTCTGAAGGATCACGTGACACTAAATTCAGCTTTGCATCACAGAAATATATTTTAAAGTATAGTAAAATAGAAAACCATTATTTTAAATTGTAATAATATTTCACTATATTATTTTTCTGTATTTTTGATCAAATAAAATCCAGGCTTGATGAGCATAAGAGACTTCTTTCAAAAACATTAAAAATAGTAATTTGTCCAAACTTATGTACTGTGTAAGTAAAAATATACTAAATTTAAAATGAAATGTTGTATAAATAAAAAAGTTAGGAATCATATTTGTTTCAAGTGTTTTTTATTGGGGGTGGGGGGCCTCCAACATGAATTTTGCCTAGGGCCTCCAAATGTCTAGAACCGGCCCTGATGATGTGATTATATCCAGATTCACTCACACTAAGGGGCCGCTCACATATCGCGTCTTTTGCGCGCGCAAGTTCGTTATTTCAAATGTAGCAGCGCGGTATGCGCGCTCATAATGGAAGCGACGCGGTCGCGGTGCGACGCGCTCGTTTTTTCCAAGCGCGTCCGCGCCGCATCGAGATAAAAACATCTCAACTTTTCAGAATGCCGCAAGCGCACCGCAGGTCACGTGACAAGAACCAACCAAGCGCAGCTGATAGTTGCTTAGCAACGATAGACGCCTCCGGAGCGCAACCACCCGAGCGCTTTGGAAAAAAGGAGAACGCGGCGCGCCTAGCGTTTTCGACGCGTTTTTATGCGCGATATGTGAGCGGCCCCTAATGACTCTCTTCTTCAGTTCCTCCAGTGTCAGTGTCTCTGATAGTGTTGATCTCTGCTGGATCTCTGATGATTGTAGCTGCAGTCATTGGGATCTTCTGTATCTGCAGGAAAAAAATAGGTAAGGAGATCAAACAAATCTTTTATAAGTCCAATTTCAATAGATTGAATGTTGTTTTTAACTTGTATGCATTATGTTATTGTTTATGCAGTTCAGACCCAGGAGAAAAACACGAATGATTCTGCATTGTATAAACCAAAAAGACGAAAAAGGGTAAGACCATTCATGACTTTGTTGCAAGAAGTTGTTGTCTGTTTGAATTTTTGTAATCAGTATGCATCAGACGGTCAGTAAACAGATGTACTGTATTTTTCCTCAATAACAATAAAATATGATTATATTCAATGCTTAGTTCATCCAAAAAAAAAAAAAGTCTTAAATGTACTCACCGCACTGTTATTAGATTATTTTAGGCAGCATGTCAGCCTCAGTCACCATTTACTTTCACTGCATATTTTTGAAGTTAACTATAACTGCCAGTGTCTGCCTACCACCACCTTGTGTTTCCCGGAAGAAAGTTTATCTCCATCGTCGGTTGTAACAGAAGACTTTGGTGTTTGTCGTGGTCAGGGAGACTTGATGAGGAAGAGCTGCCTAAGTCGCTCGTCCTTATTTAATCGTGCTGTTGTATTTGCCACTTGGAAATATGCGTAAACATGTTGGCCTACGCAGGAACAACGGCATGGAAATAAAATAACGACAATATATATAAAAAAAAATAAAATAAAAAAAAACACCTTAGGCTATACCATTACAATGGGGTGAGTTGACATTTTACCTGGCGTTATGATTCAACCCTATGGATGTTTATAAGATAAGATAAGATAAGATAAGATAAGATAAGATAAGATAAGATAAGATATACTTTATTGTCCCCGAAGGGGAAATTTGTTTTGGACTCTGTCCATTCCGCAGTTTTACAAAGACAACACATAATAATAGACATCTCTCAACACATTGAACACATGTTCTCATGTACATTAGACAGATACATATACAGAGTAGACACATTAACACCTTTCATTGGCAATTTTTTTATTTTTTTATTACAACCGTTATTGATTACAGGCTCCCATGCACGTCCCAATAGTGTATATTGCACATTCCCGATGGCAAAAAAAATAAAAAATAAATTGCCTACAATTAAACGTTCTTCCTACATTATTTTGGTGGTGTTATTTCGTTACTTGAAAGGCAAAAGTAGGCTACCATAAAATTAATATGTATATATATATGAAGAGTTCAGATGCAAAAGCCTCTAAGTGCCATCTGAAATTTTCTTCTAGAATGATCATTTTTATCAAGTTCGTATATTTAAGGTCAGTAAGAATGTTGGTACTAAACAGTTTCTGGTCCCCATTGACTTCCATAGAATATATACCATTATAGCATAAAAATAAATAAAAATATTATGAATACAAAAGAAGATATTTTAAAATATGTTGGTAACCAGACAGTTGATGGACCCCATTATAGACTACCATTATAGCATGAAAAAATAAAATAAAATAAAAAATAATAATAATAATATATAGGCTATATAGCCTATATAGACTATAATGGGGTCCATCAACTGTCTGGTTGCCAATTTTTTTTTTTTATATCTTCTTTTGTATTCAACAGAAGACAGTAGCTCATACAGGTTTAGAACAATTTGAAGGTGTTCAGTTAAATGACAGAATTTTCATTTGTGGGGTGATTAACTCTTTAAAGCTAGTGTGCTCCAAAACAATGACAAGATTAACATTTAGATGATATAAGTTCAAAACTTACCATCTTTCACTTCTGCCAATATTAATCAATGATTTTTGAAGACATCATTCTGCACTTCAGCTTCACATCAGATTTACTGTCCTATCAAATGCTCTCTAGAATCTGAAGTCCCGCCCCCAACATTAGTAACTGGGCTGAAATCAGTCACTTATTCACACAAGTATTATTTTCTACATGGTGAATGGCACATAGTGCAATTGGGTCAAATTAAGTCTGGATTCACTTTATTTATTTATTTTTAGCACAAAATCGCAAAGTATCCTTTCACCACACATAAGTGTTGCAGATTTATTAGTAAATAAGATTCTCATAGATGCAAAGCTCTGAATAAGCCCACTGATTATCAGTGACAAAGCGATCGAACATCATTCATTTGGATAGGCTGACGACTTCTGCCGATACGGGACAGTGACCGTGATCAACAAGAGATCAAACTTATGCAAATGATGGGCAATACCCAGGTTAGGTCATAACAAGCTAGGTTAGGTCATTTATGACCCACAGGTTAGGTCATAAGCTACAATCAATTAAAATGACTGTATATTGATTGACTGTATATTTTTTCTTGCAGAAATCAGAGGAGGGCGTGTATGAAAATTTATCAAAACAGTGATCAAATACAGCATCTCTGCCAGGATATTTTTCTTCTGACTCATCTAATCTTTCTTTCTTTCTTTCTTTCTTTCTTTCTTTCTTTCTTTCTTTCTTTCTTTCTTTCTTTCTTTCTTTCTTTCTTTCTTTCTTTCTTTCTTTCTTTTCTTTTCTTTTCTACATGCAATATAGTACTATTGTAATAATAATAATAATAACAACAACATACTCAAATTAATTTGGTCTATTATAATAAAAATACATATTTTCACATAGTTACTAGTAAATCACACCAGCAGTCAGCAGAACAACATCATAATTCCTGCTATAGAACTGAAGACAGACCTGAAGCTGTAATGATAAATGGATACAATTATTATTGACTATTTACTGTCACGTCATCTCAAATTCATTCTCCATATTGAGTGGCGCCATCTGGTGGGTTTTGAATTACAGCACAATGCAACAGGTTACTTTAAGATCAAGAGTCATGTGACATAATGTGAAAACGGTCACTTGATGTGCATGTGAAGGTGATAGAGATGATCTCAGTTATGTTTTAATACCGAGTCAGAGCTCACGGTGTCATTTATTGGGTCGATTTAACTAAATATTAAACTGTATTTTAACATCCTCAAAGGAAAATGTGGTGAATTACTAAATTATACTTCCTAATGACAGAAACATTGAAGCACTTAAAAATGTCAAAGGTTTTTTTTTTTTTTTTTTTTTTTTTTTTTTACATAAAGATTGTGGGTAAGAAAAATGACTGGAATCATAATGTATCAACTTTCTCCTCCCAACCAACCAATTTGAAAAAAAAGAAAAGAAAAGAAAAGAAAAAGAAACACATTCTAAACTTTTGAACAGTTAAATATGATAATTGTGTTACCGTTTCTCTCCCTCTGTGTCAAACAGTTGCTCATCTTGTTTGTTTTGATTAAAGAGTTTTAAAAAATCTGACAGTATCAGGACAGGAAGAAGCTCTTCACCTACAAGCTAAACACTCATGCACTGAAAACACACTCTCACCTGCAAGATGTTTGTCCACCAACAGACAAAACCACGCCCAGCAAGCAATTTCGCGTCTAATAGACGTCTAAACACAGCCCAGACGTCTAGGCTAAATCGAGGCTAATTTTGGGCTGTCAGTGAAAATCTAATAGACTTCTAAACATAGCCCAAGAATAGACAGCTATTGAATGACTACAAATATACGTCTAATAGACGTCTAACCATAGCCCAAGAATAGACAATCAGACAGCTATTGAACGACTATATTTATACGTCCAATAGACGTCTAACCATAGCCCAAGAATAGACTAGTTATCAGTTAGACCGCTATTAAACGACTACATACGTCTAATAGACAGGCAATATGGGTCTAGGCTAAAACAAGGCTGATTTTGGGCTGTCAGTGAAAATCTAATAGACGTCTAACCATAGCCCAAGAATAGACTAGTCATCAATTACACTGCATATACATGTAATAGACAACAAAATGAGGCATAAGGATTCTTTTCACTCAAATATAACAGGTTCTCATAAATGAAAATCCATCCAAACTAATTGAATATAAAGGGATTTATTTTGAACAATTATATAGACAACAACAACTTAGACAACATTCAAACATAAAAATGAACAAATAAAACATTGGAAAAATATATAAAACAAATTAAGATATTAAAATTTTTAAGAATTAACTGTTTACTTTTGATCCATAACCCCCACCCCCTGCCCTCCCTGGTGCTTGTTTGAAATGATTAGAAATTGCTTTTTTTATTTCACATTCTGTAGCTGATGGAAAGCTGGTCATCACTGCGTCTGCCAAATGAGAAAAAGGAAATAATTATTGCTCAAGAAAAGCATTGTTGACAGTCATTTAACTAATTACAGTCAATCACTTTTGCTAGGATGCACACTAGAGCTGGCCAATATAGAGTTAACAGAATATAGATTGAGACTATATAATTTATATCAATATAGACAATAATTTATATCAATATTATAAATAAATTAATATCAATAATTGAACATTTTTGCTCGCATAATGGTGATGCAATACGGGGTGTAACGATACGCATATTCAATTTTGGTATGTTTTAGCTTACCTTAAGGACGTTCAAGATGTAGGTGTCTTTGTTTCCGCAGTAGTTTCAACTTAGATTTTTTAGGTCAAACTATTCTTGTCTGCCAGTCATATAATGCAGGTCTATGGTCACCACCTAAAAAGGCCATGCACAGAGAAGTCCAAATTAAACAATTCCCCATCGCAAGTACACATTAATGGCCTAAGACACGAAACGAGCAGTCTGTGTGAGAAAATGAACAGTATTTATATCGTTTTTACCTCTTGTACACAGCCACGTCCAAGTGATATGAGGGCTTGCGTGCTTCCAGGTGTGTGACGCGTCCGTGTTCTGGCTTAGTTTGCGCAAGCGGCGCACTTAGACTAAGCCAGAACGCGCACACACCTAAGCACGCGCGCCCTCAGATCACTTAGACGTGGCTGTGTATAAGAGGTAAAAACAATATAAATACTGTTCGTTTTCTGACACAAACCGCTCGTTTTGTCTTAGGCCATCAGTGTGTACTTATGGTGGGGAATTGTTTAATTTGGACTTCTCTGTGCATGCTCTTTCAGGTGGTGACCATAGACCTGCATTATATGACTGACAGACAAGAACAGTTTGACCTAAAAATATAAAAATTGAAACTACTGCGGAAACATAGACACCTACATCTTGGATGCCCATAAGGTAAGCTAAAACATATCAAAATTTAATTTCAAAGTGAACTATCACTATAAGTCATTCTTTATCACTTACTCATATAACTCTAATAAACATAAAAAGATACTTATAGGCGTAGTTCACTTAAAAAAAAAAAAAAAAAAAAAAAAAAACACATGTAATCATTTACTCACTTTCACTTGGTTCCAAACCTGTATGGCTTTCTTCTGTTGAACACACACACAAAAAAATATTTTGATGAATGTTGGTAACAAGACATTTAATGGTAGTCATTGACAAGTGTTCTGTACATTCAATTGTTGTACTTTGTTGACTGATTGCTGGATAATTTGCAATAAACAGTGTCTTTAAATCAAATAAAGTGGATTACATCACTCCAGTTCTGAGGTTTTTACACTGGCTATCTGTCTGTCAAAAAATTAATATCAAAAAACTACAGTTGGTTATTAAATTAACATTTTAAGGCCAAAGTAAATTTCTAATCTTCTGATGCACTATGAACCATCCAGAGCAGACCTCTCAGGTCATCTGGGACAGTAGCCAGCTACTTTTATATCTCCAAAGTCAAAACAAAACATGGAGAAGCAGCATTCAGTTTTATATCTGAAACAAATTCACTGAAACCTTAATGTATGCTGCATATTGTAATTATTTAAAAACAAGTTTAAAGACTTTATGTTTGCCACTACCTTTTATTAATTTTTTTTTTAATAATTTATTTTCATGTTGCACTATGCTGCTGTTAAATTTTATGTAAAGTACTTACAAAATTTGCTTTAAATCAAAAACTATTATTTATTACTCTAATTTAAAAACAATATACTGGTATCTTTATAATAATAAAAATAGTAATGATAAGTTTCATAGTTCCATGCTTACCACATTCATTGAATTTAGATACATTTGCAATAACACGTGCAGGTAACGTTAACTTTTTGGAGAAAAATAGTACTCTGCAATGTTAATGTTAAAATGTCACGGTTTCTACACATTATAACAACTAACTAATTTAAACAATGAACATATCAAAAATAACACGCATACTTACAAGATCGAAGTAGAAATGTGAAGGTTTTCACTCAGACTGTTGCTCGCCCGTTGCTCTCCGACAGCTGCCTCGTGTAAAATAAAATGGTGGAAATGTTTATCGCGAAATTTGGCTAAAGTGATCTAGTCGCGCAATGCCAGTAGTCCCAGTAGACATGTCTCAGTAGTGTTTCGATTGTGCCATCTAGCGGTTGGGAAATGCAATTGCATTTGATTTGATTTTTTATCGTAGATTGTGTATGAATGTTATGTTTATGTGTGACAGAAAACATATTAAGCTGTGTGAGCGAAAACATTTCAAAGACTAATATTCTTATACTATATCGCTGGTCTGAATCTGGGCTATAGCCAAGCCGTACGTAGACCAGATTGCCTTGATTTCGCCAGGTGGGCTAAAGCAGACAGCATATAGCCCGTCCAATTCGGAGCTAAATCGTGACTACAGATCGACCATGTCTTGAAATGACATATTGAACCTTGTAGACATCATACCAATGCGAACATGATGGAATATCAACCATTTCATGCACTGCCTGGCAAAAAACAACAATTAATCAGTTTTGACTAAAAGTGGGCTACAATAGCCGGGTCTGAATACGAGCTAAATCGTGGCTACGCACAGCCTACACATATAACATGTAAAATAAAGTAAACCAAACAACTTGTAATCACAGTAGACTTTGCTTACATGATGGATAACACATCTCACAAGTTATTTTGGAAAAAAAAAATACATTTATCCAGATTAAATGTTATTTGGGCTAAAAGTGGGTTACACATAGTCGGACAATATCGGGTCTATATTTAACCCAGACGTTGAAATGACGGCTATTGCTTGCTGGGACATTTCTGTAGAAAACCGACCGCAGCAGTTTCAGTCTGACTCAGAAGATGAACTTCAGTAAAACTGGCTCTGTGAAGTGGCAGACAATTTTATCTATGTACTTTGGGTTTTTCCATTCATTAAAATTTAGACACAATACACATCATTTTAAAATCACTAGAGTTAGGCTTTCTAGCAATCGTCGTTAGGCCCGAATTCAAGGCAGGAAGCACTTACTGAAAGCGCTTGCAAATCACCTACTCAGTTGACTGACGCTAGCGCCAGAAGAGAGCAGTTTTGAGTGAAAGAGACTTCGGGTCAGCGAGCTGAAGTGGCTCAAATAAGGCTCCTTTCATGGCCTCCAGGACCATGGAGAGGTCCCAGACAGGCACGGAGGGGGGTCGAGGTGGGTTTAGCCTTCAGGCCCCTTTGAGGAAGCGCACGACCAGGTCCCTTCTTCCCAGTGATTGCCCAGCCACATGAGCGTGAAATGCTGCTATTGCCGCTATATTTGAGCGTGGACGGGGGACGCCCCGCGTTTAAAGAGCTCTTGTAAAAAGGAGAGAGTTTTCTGTACTCCACATAATAAGGGGGGCAAGTTCCGAGCTGTGTACCAAGCAACAAAGTGAGATGCAGCTGTTCATCTGACTTGCAATGGTTGAACTTCAGGGCTGCGTTCAGCCCCGACAAAACGTTGCACAACGTTTTTTAAACAGAAACGGTGATGCGTTGAACACACTGTTCTGATGACGCAAGAGTTGCAACTATGGCAGCTGAGAAGGCCATTCTTTGTGTTCTTTGTGAAGAATTTTCGGAGCCTTATGAAGTTGGTATAAATATGTGTTTAATACTACAAAATATGCCCGATGTTACAGTTACTGCACTTGCTGCCCAGAACAAAAGAGAACATCCCAATCGAGTGAAGGGATTTGCGGAAACTGAAATGGAAGCACACATCTTACCTAATTCAGACTAAAACACATCTATTTAGCCTCACATACTGACTTTATTTGTAGTTTTAATACCCTGTATTTTCTTTCTCATTTTTAGGAAAAGCACTTAATTACCATTGTTTATTTCTATACCAATTACCATTGTTTATTTCTATACCAAATGTCATTCACTTGCAATGAAGCTAAAATGCCCACCAAACAAGAGAAAACGTATCTCAAACCCCGTTGCACACCGTTGCACGCCGTTTCCAGTAAACATGACGTTCAACCCGGAAACCGTAGCAAAACGTTGCGCACCGTTTTGAACTTGAACGTGCCCCAGGTTTCTGACTGAGACACAGCAGTACAGACTGATTGGTTTGCATGCATGAGCCGCCTTGCCATAGGTTCGTGCAGTTGCCGCAGCACAGCCAATGACTGCTCTAGGTGCTCAGCTAGGTGTCTGCTGTGCAGCTGCACTGCGTTTTAAAAACTTCTTGAAAGGGAAATTTAGGTGTGACAGGGTTGAGACTAGGGTAACAGGTTTGAAGAGACAAATACAGCCAACCCAGGCTCATTGGAAATACGTTACTCTGGGTACTTTTTTGCAAACCCTGAAATACGTACCTGAAAGTACATTTCCCTGCACTTTCCGGGTGAAACGTCCACTAGAGGCACTATACATACATTTAAGCTTGGCATACATTTCCCCCGTTCCAGATGCTTGTTTATAAGCTTATAAAGGCGACAATATTAATAAATGATGTTCAGCATACACTTATTTTAATATAAATTAGGAATTATTTCCACGCCTTTGAGGTGCCAAGCATGCCTGACTGAGGATAGACGTCCGACGAGCACCTTGGATCGCACTTCCCCGAGGTAACTTACCGAAATAGTATGGTATTGCCTCGCAAAAGGAACAATTCATAATTAAAATGCTTTTGCATGTTTTAGTTTTCATGTGTTTTGTGTAAATTAAACGGCAGGGAATCGCGCAATCATGACCGTGTTGATTACGTACCAAACCGCACAAAACTTGTTGGCAAACTATTCGCGAACAGCCAGCCAAAAAATATTATACCTTTGCTATGTGTCTCACTATGTCTCACACTAGTATGATTTAATAAGATATCAAACGCATTAACAAGTTTTGCCAGAACGATACGTTTCAGTCAGGTGATTTGTTTTATTAACACTTTATTGCAGCGCCACAAATATGTACCACTCGGTACGTAAAGTTAATGCTCAATGCTCAAACATCCATTGGAGTCGCTAAAGAGAAGGACTGTCACTGTATGTGGCATTGCGATCGACAGTCGGAGAGGTATGTAGCCTACTGTAGTATATCCAATTTCCTAAAACTGTGTTATTTAATGATAAATGTTAAGTGGTACGTGTTGTTTTGCTTGATCATGTTTTCTGTAATGATAAATCTAACTTTAGAACCATGTGAGTGATCATGACGTCAGTAGGACAAATGAATGCCTCGTGATTTAGCTGAAGTTCGTAAAGTTACATCGGCAAAGTATGCATGTAGCCAGCTGGCCAGCTAGCTGCTAGCTAGCGCTTGTTAAGTTATTTTTTAGTGATATGTTTGCTGTAATGGTAAATATGATGTTAGAATCGTATGTGAGCACTCTCGATGAAACCAATGGCCTTCAGTTACGTATCCTGTAATGTTTTGTAAAGTTAGTTAACGTTACGTATTTAGTGAGCTAACCCTGTACTGTCTGAAGGATATATATTTGCACATACACACATTCTTCAACAAATATGTGCAAACAAATGCGAGATATATTGCATTACTTTCATGTAGATAAGCTGCGTGTAGGCCTATGCCTTAAGAACTACAGATCCCATGAAACTTTCGACCAATTAAGTCACGTGTTCCTGCCATAATACAGCGTGTACTATGGTACAAACCTTACAGTCTTAGGTACAAATTAAAAACGTGTATTTTTTATGCACAACATGATGTTCATTTTTTATATAGTATAACATACACAGACAGGTGAGTTGATTAATGCTAGTTGGTTGCTTTTTTTATATATAAAATTTAATGTTTGCCTATCCAAAATTTTAATTTATTTATTTTATAATTTAACAGCAACATTACACTAACTAAAGTTAGAAAAGTGAAATCATATTCAACCACCCCTTTACTTTTTAAATGCTTTTTAAATGTGATTTTTGGTTTAACCCAACATTATAATTGTGCCTCTTGTTACTGGATCTCATGTTACAAAAACAAGTTGTATATAGGTTTTAATATAATTTTTTCTTCATTTTAGAGATGCCAGGAAGTTCTCAGAAAATGTGCACAGGGTGCAACACCCTAATAAGTGTTGCATACAAGACCTGTCCAGCTTGCAAACAACTGCAGCCGTACAAAGCCAAAGTTGCAGCCAAGAGACGCAACTTTGAAAATCAAAAAATCAAGTGGAAGGATTCAATAAATAAAAACAACAACAGGACAGTTGTTCTTAATAGCAGTCATCTGTTGGTAAGATTAGTTCAGAGTTAAGGATGCTAATATGGATTTATGAAATTAAGTCAATTGACCCTTTGCAGGGAGCTCGATTGACAGGACGATTGACACCCCCTGACGAATCATACTTCGCCATCTGCCATTTTGCCCGACAACTTTTCGGTTACTTTTGATATTAAACATATTAAAGGCACAATATGTAGTTTTTTTGCTTTAAAAATAGCAAAAATCAATATCTATGTTATGTATCTTTTTAGTTGTGTACTTACATTATCCCGACTCTTTTCAACAACTTTCAAATAAGGATAAATTTGTAATTTAATTCTAAGACATGGGACGTGTCTTTATTTTCGTTTTGTCTCCCGTCAATGGCGTCATATCCGCTTCTCTCTGGTTTCCGCTCGTACTGACATACACCCATATACAGTCTATGCATACACCAGAGCACCTTAACCAAGGCGACAGACATGGACAACTGTGTAGCTTGTAATGTCTATCTGCATGCTGTTGTTGTTTCGTTCAAACATTATGCATCATGGCAAGCAGACTTTGGATAAAAAAGGAGAACTAAAACGAGGATTAAGATCAGCGCTGTGTTTTTGAGATGTTGAGATCGAGTTCCACGTCTATGACTAACTTCGACCGCTCGTACATGTACTTTATTAAACAGGTGAGCACATTTACATAAACTAATCAATGTTATATAGTTCAGCAATGATAAAATGTTATAATATGATCTGTAGGGCCTACGTTATTCTAATATTAATTAGGGTTGCAAAGGGGCGGAAAATTTCCGGTAAATTTCCATGGGAAGTTAAGCTGGGGAATTTTGGAAATATTCATTACCACGGCAACCGCTTGCGTGTCCACTCTGAAAGTAACTGTACACATAAGAGACGGATAGATACATTATTTAAGGTTATTTCTATTCGTTAGAATATTGATATATGAACTTGTTGTCAAGTAAGCCCCGTTGCGAGCATGTGCGTCTCTCTAAACTTTCAGTGTGCTGCACACCACAAGATCCATAATTCTTCTTAGCAAGTGTTGCGTCATCAAAATACGCCTTTGTTATTGTAAGAGGTTAGCGACCCCTAGCGGCGAAAAAATTACATATTGTACGTTTAAACAAAGGCTCACCTTTCAAATTTGGTCATTTTTTTAAAAGAAATATAAACAATAAATATCGTAATAATGTGTCGTGAGACTCTTGACAGATCATTGTAGAGCATCAGTTACAGCTTCTCGTGACACGATCATCTCTTCCTTCCAGTTCAGTTATATCATCAAATAAACATGAATGAACATAAGAAGAAATGTTGTTTTAACCGCGGAAAGACATTAGTACACTCCGTTTCTCAAGTTCAAATCCTCACGTTAATCTGCTATCTCTTCTGACTGCATTGTCGGGCAAAATGGCAAAGTATGATTTGTCAGATCACCTGTCAATTAAGCTCCCTGTGAAGGGTCAATTGACACAGTAAAGGTCAACAGTCAATAGCCATGTTTCCATTTATTTGTCAAGTGAAATTTTTAAATGTTTCGAAAAAGAGAAATTAATCAGGTGTTTCTATCAACTGGTTTGGAGGGAATTAATTAAGATCCAGCTAGGGAAATTACAGGTTTGCCTTACACCACATTTCCCATTCCGCCTGTCAGATAAGTATTAAGTGCTGGGATCTTTGCTCACTGCTACTGAGAGTTTCCTGGTTAGTTTATTTTCTTCCACTTAGTAATGTGCCTGACTGCATATACAGCTTGGAACTTTGTCAAAGCTTTTTCCATATCCCGTTCAGCACATTAACTCTTTTTCGAAAAAGGCAAATACCACCTCAAACAACAGTTAAAATAAAGTTTTTTGCTAAATTGAGGATATTTTTTTCTCTAATGTTGATGAAAACATGGTTAGTGAAACATATAGTATAGTAATGAATTCCTTGATATGAGCTGTACATTAAATATTACCATTAAACAGCTGTCATGAAATTCATATTTAAATATTTTTTTAATATTTAAATTAAAAAAAATATGTGCATGTTTTTTATTTAATGTTTTTATATTTCAGCTTGACAAACTTGCTGCCCTTGATTTCTACCCCATACTACTTTTGGGGAAGAAATGCAAAGGAAGCTTAGTGGCCGATGTCATCCTAGGAGGGGATTATGTTTTGGATCCTGATTTGCTTCAGAGGGTTAAACTTATGTATGAAGCTGTGCTAAAGAGTAAGTATTTTTGTACAAACACGGAGCTCTGTAATGTGGAAACACTGGTAACCCAAAGGAATGTGAACCCACAAGTATCTTTCTCTTTATTTTTCATATTGACGCAAAGGATGAGCATTACTTTCAGCCATAATAGGATAAAGTAGCATGTGATCACCCAATAGTTTTTTTTAGCAGTTTTTCAACAAGCTAGATAAAAAGTAAGCAGAAAATCAAGAATGCTCTGATCAGCACAGCATTACCTTGACTGAGAACTAGATGACTAGATTTGTTGACATAGACTGTAGATAATTAATGGCACTTTTCGGTCATAACATAAAACACCTGTAATGTAGAAATCAATCTTATTATAAATACTATTCTGTTATCATCACCCGCTGCAGGTCCTATTAATTAGATCCGCTGCAGGTCCTATTAATTATAATTAGTCATATTCTATATAGAATAAAGTGGCACTAACAAAAATGTAGGCAAACTGTTTAATTTTTCTTGTGTTTGATGTTTGTCTTTTCTGCAAGTTCATTTTCAAAGACAGAAGGCAACAAGTAGCACAGAAACCCCTGACCCTCCAGAAGCTACTGTCAGCGAGACTGAGAACCCTCCAGTAGAGAACCCTCCAGTAGCTACTGTCAGCGAAACCGAGAACCCTCCAGTAGAGAACCCTCCAGTAGCTACTGTCAGCGAGACCGAGAACCCTCCAGAAGCTACTGTCAGCGAGACCGAGAACCCTCCAGTAGAGAACCCTCCAGTAGCTACTGTCAGCGAGACAGAGAACCCTCCAGTAGCTACTGTCAGCGAGACCGAGAACCCTCCAGTAGCTACTGTCAGCGAAACCGAGAACCCTCCAGTAGAGAACCCTCCAGTAGCTACTGTCAGCGAGACCGAGAACCCTCCAGAAGCTACTGTCAGCGAGACCGAGAACCCTCCAGTAGAGAACCCTCCAGTAGCTACTGTCAGCGAGACAGAGAACCCTCCAGTAGCTACTGTCAGCGAGACCGAGAACCCTCCAGTAGCTACTGTCAGCGAGACCGAGAACCCTCCAGTAGAGAACCCTCCAGTAGCTACTGTCAGCGAGACAGAGAACCCTCCAGTAGCTACTGTCAGCGAGACCGAGAACCCTCCAGTAGCTACTGTCAGCGAGACAGAGAACCCTCCAGTAGCTACTGTCAGCGAGACCGAGAACCCTCCAGTAGCTACTGTCAGCGAGACAGAGAACCCTCCAGTAGCTACTGTCAGCGAGACCGAGAACCCTCCAGTAGCTACTGTCAGCGAGACCGAGAACCCTCCAGTAGCTACTGTCAGCGAGACCGAGAACCCTCCAGAAGCTACTGTCAGCGAGACCGAGAACCCTCCAGAAGCTACTGTCAGCGAGACCGAGAACCCTCCAGAAGCTACTGTCAGCGAGACCGAGAACCCTCCAGTAGCTACTGTCAGCGAGACCACAGGCTCATCAGAAGCTACAAGACCCCGGGGCCCTAAGGCAAAAAAAAGACAAAGAAGTGAAGTATATTTCCTTAATTGTCAGTAATGTCTTATTAGTGAATAATATGTGGGGCATCTCAGAACTATGTCTTTTAATACAGTACCAGTCAAAAGTTGGAACCCACATACCCATTTGAGAGAATGGGAAAGCGTGCCCAATCTTTTGACTGATACTGTACATTCTAAATGAGTCTGTAGAACCCAGTTCTGGCAGGTCACGTTAGACAAGCTCGCATCAGCTGATCCACGTCTACCTATAGGAATACAACGCCTATCACTGAATACATATATACGCTCCTCCAGTATTATTAACAGCTATTGCGTTTCCCAGGAGCTATTTACTCTCCTCCATCCCCAGCTCCTCCTCTCATCAATCAGTATGTGGCATTCTGATTCCCTCTGAATGAGACTTAAATTCTCTAATAATGTTGTACATTACAAATAATTAATGATATCTGCAATACATTAATGTTGGTTATGTTCTGCTGCTCTCCCTGCTCTTATTCATGCTAGGCTGCATGGATGCACATGGAGTTCTTGTCCAGAGCAAAACTAGATCACCAATCAAAACTGTATGCTAACTGTCAATCATGTTTGATTGTGGTCCTGACTGAAATAATGTTTAATAAAATGTGGTATGTTGTATATTCTTTATACAGATTCAGTCCAACAGAGGGTAGCCAGCAAGATGAAGCAAAAAAAAAAGTGTTAAGTAAATTTTCTCTATTTAA
This sequence comes from Scardinius erythrophthalmus, assembly GCF_964197995.2. Lineage (NCBI taxonomy): Eukaryota > Metazoa > Chordata > Actinopteri > Cypriniformes > Leuciscidae > Scardinius > Scardinius erythrophthalmus. The sequence continues at coordinate 11,352,420 of NC_138234.1, forward strand.
AATGATATGATGTATCAATTACACATTGATTCAGGGTATTTGGTAACAGTTTGCCACAGTTTGGTATTGTCTATACTGGTATATTGGTATACTTATTTCAATGTTATATTGCCTATCTTTCAGATGAGTGTCCAGAATGCTGTATGAGAGTGAGGCAAAACAACTTTGAGTACTCCAAGGTTTTGAAAAGAAGAGTGAGAGAGGTTTGTCTTTCTAAAGCCATTTCAAACTGTCTTGCTTTATATCAATGTACCCTCATTCACTCATTATTAATATTTTAATCCTTTTTGATTCTACAATGAAAAAAGGCCATGTGTCCACCAAAGCGTTTTTTTCACGCGACTGCCGTATTTTTCCAATTGTTTTTAATGGGACCGCCGTGGTTTTAAAACATGCATGGGTGTAACAAGGTGCTGAGCGTATTTTACACGCTGATATACCGAGCCTTCTGCGTTTTTTACCAGTCGCCGAGAGTTGACGAATGTTCAACTTTGGGTAAAACGCAGCGCTCATCACTGTCACTTTTTACCCAGCCGTCCAATCACAGTGGAGGAGGGGCTGGACAAATGCCACACAGACCAACTGTCACATTCTGCTTGCTCACATTTAAATTTATTGGAATTTTTAACAACACAGAAATAAAATGATCTGTGAAATGAGATACTAGTACACTTTTGTTGATATTTCATATAATATGTGATTTCAGCAGAGCGCCTAGCGTTTTCAGCTGGCTAAAAACGGTCTGGTGGACATGCGGTTTAATACTGCGTTAAAAAAATGTCTTCATTGTTTGAGCACTTGACTCTACAACTGGATGTTTGGAGAACAATAATCTGGATTTAGTGTTCATGCACTGAGCACTAATTTAACCAGAGTTTTACAAACAAGATGCATACATACTTTACAATAACAGAAAATAATTTGGCTGTACGTATTGCTCATATAATGTAGACTGCTGTCCAATCAATACTTCGGTTACCAACCAATATGTTTGGGTAGGTCTTATGTTGGAATTTATTTAACGTTACTTGTTGTAGTTATTAGTTGTCTGTCTGTCTGACAAATATGAAACCTACAATTGCACATTAATGTAATTTTGCAAGTAATTATTCGTCTTTGATTTTCCTTATAGCCTTCATACTTTTTTGCAAGTATTGACATGAAATAGGTCTTAAATTCTTAAAATCTTAAAAATATTTATTTACTAATTAAATGTAATTTACTTGTTGAAACTTGCAGAAACCTTGAAAACATTAATGTAAAGATAAAATAGTAGAATGAATACGTTGGTAATGTAAAGTTAACATGAATTGAAACTGTCACAATGTTTTCATGTAATTTACTAGACCACTCAGATGTATGATATTGTACTGTACCACTTTGAAACACCACCTTACAGCAATAAATGTTCTTGTTTTAATGTTATTACATGTTAATATTTTCCAACAAAGTATATTTTGAGTACTCCTGACATGACTTACTTGCTACCACCACAATTGCAAGACTTGTGCCAAGACAAACGTTGCTGGATGTTGTGTTGTGATAGTTTTTCTGTGTGTGTTTATTCTATAGGGAACAGAGGAGGTCCTTATTTGTTGGGTTCCATGCAAGACCTGGTAGGTGTACTAATGTACAGTTTATTACACACTGACACCATACACAACAGTTTAAACATTAACAATGTTAACAGTTTTTTTTAATAGTTATATTTCATAAAATGATATACCATTTTGCTAGCCTGACAGAGTTACTCAGCAAATGTAAATTTTTACTTTAAACGTTGTATCTTTACAGTGGGACCAAATGGAAGGACTCCTGGGAGCCCTCCTCCCTTCTTGAAGAATGAGTTAAGCATTTTGTTTGTTAATTTTAAAATTATAATGAATAAAATAACTACAAAGTTTTTGGCTTGTTATTCATTGTCTAAAAAACTATGCTATATACAGTTCATACAGATCTTTAGAAATAACTTAATTTAAAATATTGTATTAAATGTCAGTTTTGTATGAATAAATGTTCACTAGTTCACACTTACATATAATTTCAGGTAGCAAGGTTTAATGCCTATTTGGCGTGCTGTCCGGAGGGAGGGCTCCGAGCTCGGATTAGGCCCGAATCCAGAGTACTCCCCCCATGTAAGTGTTCAGAACTAGAAGTGTGGAGAAGGGGTGGTGGAGGGATGATGCAAACTGTTAATGGATCGAGGTAAAACTGTTGAGTCTATATATACCCTCTTGTTTGCTGAGGGCTATCCACTCGTGTTAATTATCTGAACGTGTTCCTCCCAAACTTAGTTAATAAAACTTAATTTATATTTATGTCTGTGAAAGATGTTTTTTTTTTTTAACCTGTGTTTTTCTGTATGTGTCTTGTTTGTAAACAGGATTACTTGTAACTTGATGGATGGGTGGGGCATGGTCCAGGTAGGAAACTATCAAATTTTTTATTAGGGTTTAGATTAATTAAAATGGATGTATTTGGAGACATTTGCTTTACTATATGCCCTTGATGTTCAGGTTTGTGTCCCTTTGTTCAGATGACATTGTGTGGTAAACATCATAATGGTCCTGGTTCCACACTAGGGAAGGAAGTGGAACAGTAGTTGGCATGCCATGTAATGGCAGTTTTCCACTACACAGTACCAGCTTGGCTCGGCTAGCTTTTCACTGTGTTTTCCATTGCAGCTAGTACCTCCACAATAGTACCTGGTTGTCATAGCGACACACTCCCGCTACCCACACACACAGGGCAATGGAGGAAATCGAGTGTATATGCTGTTTTTGATCCTCTGGATGTGGCTGTTTCTCATAGCAAAAAGTAAACTATTTAAAAATGAGGGGGTTATTCACTCGTTACTTTGCAGTGATGCAGTGAATAGTGACGATTCTCTCTGACCAATCAGCAGTCTGCCTGGTTTTCACAATGTTTTAGTATCGCCTCAGCTCGCTCAGAACCTGGCCGGAGGTGATACGAAAAAAAGTACCTGGAAGCAGTTACAGGTACAACTTTTATACATGTGGAAAACCAAACAAAGGCGAGTCGGGGCGAGCTGGTACTGTGTAGTGGAAAAGCGCCATAGATGTGCCAAGTGCCATCATTATATGCCTCTGTATTTGGATAGAAGACCAGTAGCAGTTGTATCTTTTGATCTATTATTCATTGGCAATGCAATAATTATGCCTTCTAAGCATCAAACTGATTTAATATTGTCATAAAATTACATATAAATTTAAATACATAAAAAAGAGACCTGTTTAATATCCAAGAAACAAATGTAACTTGTTTTTAACAATATGAACATGATTAAACAGAATAACCTGAATTATCAAGTAATCAGATAACAAAAATCAAATGGTGGTTCGTACACTAATAATAAGTTTCTTGTAATTTTAGACTTCTAAAGCAGATCCACTTTGGGACCTGGAAACCCTGAAAGCACCAGCTGGAAATGAGAGAGTGGGCAGATGGTAAGAAAATAATGAACATGATCTGACATAAAGAAGTTTTGTGTTTATTACTAAGTTGACCACAATGTTAATCTGCTGTAGTAATCTGTAATTAAATGCTTGTCTGTCACAATTTCACAATATCTCCAGCCAAATATTTATAGCCACTTGTATGATATCTTGGTATCGTTTACATGAAGCTGCATTTTCTTTTGACGAGTAAAGATAATGATTAAAAGGTTATTTTGATGTTGGAAATGCAGCATTGTAGACTATTTGTAGATATTTGGAATTGTCATGTTTTTTTGGGACCTTGACTGCTGTGTGATGTCATCTTTTTCTTTCTGTTTTTCCTTACAATTCCTCTACAGGTTCCTGTGACTTGATAGAGGACGCTAGATGTGGGCACAACAGTTCTATCAATCGTCTGTTTGTCTGTTGGAAAATAGTGCAATTGAATTTTACATTTCAAACCAAAGCTAATAAGTGTCTCTCTTGACTGGCATCACCAGTAGCGAAATAATAATGTTAAAAGTTTGTTAGTGAACTAAAAAGTCCTTAGTAGCCTACTGCTTTAATAAATCACTGTAACTTTTGCATGAAGTACATTGACAGGGTATGTAATATTGCCTCTGATCTTCTTCAATTTCTTCATATTATTCTATATGTGTATGTATGCAATATCTATTCACTGTTTGTTGAACATCATCAAATGGAATTTAAACCATAGATGTTTTTCTGTTATGTTTTCCATATTGTATCATCGATAAAATCCACTTTCACTGACATCCTGTAAATCTGTGGAGAAATTTCTTCCTTTGTCTTGATGCATACATATGTTCACTACTGTAATAAACACAATTGTAATGGCCGGTTGTGTGAACTTAACAGAATACATATTTAAAAAAATAAATTAAAGAAAGTAGACTTATAATTGTATTCAGCAAGGATACATTACATTAATTAAAAGTGACAGTAAAGACATTTACAATGCTACAAAAGCTTTCTGTTAAATAATATAAAATAATTTACATTTACATTACATGATCCAAAATGCTGCAGCTCGTCTTGTCTTCAACGAGCCCAAGAGGGCCCACGTCACTCCTCTGTTCATCTCTCTGCACTGGCTACCTCTCGCTGCTCGCATCAAATTCAAGGCATTGACGCTTGCTTACAGATCTATCACAGGCTCAGCTCCCTACTATTTTCACTCACTCCTACGAGTCTACATCCCTACCAGACGCCTACGATCGATCAACGAGCGACGTCTCGTGGTTCCATCACAGAGAGCCACAAAATCACTTTCCAGAACATTCTCATTCACAGCTCCATGCTGGTGGAACGCTCTCCCCGGCCTCATCCGGAATGCAGAATCACTGGCAACATTCAAAAAACAGCTGAAAACCCATCTCTTCCGTGAGCACTTAACCTCATAAAAAAAATAAAAAAAAAAATCCTTTGAAACATCACTTATCAGACTTATGCTACTCTGAATAATGCCTGAACTTTGTATTCTGAGCACTTCTTGCGTTGTTGTTGTTTTTGCCTCTTCATGATGACTCGCTTTATTTAGTCCTAATTTGTAAGTCGCTTTGGATAAAAGCGTCTGCTAAATGACTAAATGTAAATATAAAATAATTATTTTAAACTTTCCATTCATCAAATAAACAAAAATTAAATGTATCATGCTTACTATAGTTTTTATTTCTCACAAGTTCATGACTCATGCAAAAGCACTTAGGCCTATAGTGTAGCCTATTTTACTGTGGTACATACGTATGTGCACTAATAAACACCATTGTGATGGCATTGCCTGCTATGAAAGTACCATTTGGACACTTAATTGACTTATTCTCTATAATGCAGATGCTCACAAGTAGGCTACATGAATTGTGCAAAAACACTTAGCAAACACTTTCGTGCAAAAACACTTAAATGGTGCATATTTTACTTGTGTGGTGCGTACACTACTGTAAAGACAATTGTTAAGACAATTATAAAGACAATTGTGATGGCATTGCCTGTTGAGTGAACTACACTACAGTTTACCGTAGTAAAAACTAAACAGTAGGCTACACTTTATCAGGGTTCTGTAGTATTCATTAACAAAGTGTTGTAATACAGTTAGGCCTACTACAATTTACTAAAGTAAGTTTCACATCCAAAAGTAAATGCAAACTACAAACAGCGTCATGTTCACCCAAATAGCATTATTCATATCACATTAATCCTACACTGTTAACAACATGCTAACTGCTAATTTCTAAGTAAGGGGGCAGTTTAGTAAAGCCATGGCCAAACAAACATTTTAAAACTCCGGCTGCAGTAAAACCTTTTTATATTATGTGCATAGATGGTTTTATAACCCTATATTTAACCCCTAATTTGCTAAGACAACGAGAGTGGTGCTGCTGATGTTTTTATAAAGCTGCTCCAAAATATTAACTAACATCTTTACTTTTTCTCAACATAGATCTATAAATACAGTGTAAGTATGACTTCGGTTTTAGGCTACTATAGGTTTGATATATTCCGTAGATGTATCTTTTTACAACCCTATTCACAGCAATACTTTGGTAACTGGAAGAACTACAAATATGGCGCTAATTTGTGTCAAGCTGGAAGGTGCTGCTATAGGAAATTGTAGTTTTAAATAAATATAGCTTATTACTTAAAATTGAAAGTAATAAATACTGAATTAAGAGTACAATTAGGCGGGATTTAAGTGGATGTAATCGCATTTGTGTGATAATATTTTATATAACTGCTAAATAGGTGAGAATCAATTTTGACCATAATTGACTGCACCCCATTTTAGTGACTCTATCCTTAAGAGTATAGTCACATAGCTAAAGAGCTCTCTATAACAATTGGTCCGATGTATTTCGCCCCTTCTGTATTTTGAATGACAAGGCTTAACACCCTGCTGAAAAATCCAGCTAAAACCAGCCTAAGACAGTTGGCTGGTCTAAGCTGGTTTAAACTGGAAGTAGCTATAGCAGATTGGTTTTAGAGGGGTTTTGAACATTTTTTAGCTGGTCTTAGCTGGTTTTAGCTGGTCAGGCTAAAACCAGCTAGGCCAGGCTGGAAAAAAGCTAGGCCAGGCTGGGAGACCAGCCATGGCTAGCTGGATTTTTCAGCAGGGCATGCACTGAGGTCAAGGTTCAGAGGTCAATATTCCAAAGCAGGAGCCATTTCCAATCTTCATACTGGCATATGTTATTCTCTAATCCTACGTCAAGGCTTTAATTTCAACATTTCATGGACACAGCTTTGTCCCAGGGATAGTTTCAGTGAAACCTTTGGAAGCCCAACCTCCAGCCTCCAACCTCACAGGCATCCCATCACAATTGTGTTTATTACAGTAGTGCACATATGCATGTACCATGTACCACACCCAAGTAAAATATGCACTATTTAAGTGTTTTTGTATGAGTCATGAACTTGTCAGCATGGGGTCAACCCTATGTTCCCACATTTCTAAGAATTTTTTTTTTCTTGTTACGAAGAATTTAGAAAATTAGGCCCTATGTTTCCACAGTCTTATGTTCCCACAGCCCTATGATTCCACAGTCTCGTTTATATTGGGTTTAGGGTTAGGGTTAAAGAAAATCAACCTTGGAAATGATGGAACATAGGGCTGTGGGAACATAGACACGCTCCCTTGAGCATCTGCATTGACTTATCAAATGACTCTCTTTACTAATCAAAAAGAGAGTAATCAAATTAGGTGTCCAAATGTTACGTTCACAGGAAGTTCGCTCAACAGGCAATGTCCCTATTTGATCATCTAAGCCAGTATATGTGGGGTTTCCTCAGGCTTAACCCTAACCCTAACCCTAACCCTAACCTTCTCTGGTTTCCCTACAACAGTCCAAAAACATGCATCATAGTTCAATTGGAGACATAAACTGTCATTAGGTGTGAATGTGACCCCTGTTATAGACTGGCCATTCATCCAGGGTATTTCTCTACATGTGGCCCAAGATGTTGGGGAAGGCAAACCAGCCTCTGAAGTCTCATGCCTCTAAAGAGGATTAGTGGTCTGGAGAATGAGTGGATGGATTATATTGACAACTTAAAGTGATTGTTTAAGAAAAGAAATAAACAATTTCTTTATGACCTGAGTAGATTTTTTTTTCTCCCCATATTATTAAAGTCAAAGGGGGCTATCAACTGCTTGGTACGCAGAATCTTCAACATATCTTCTCTTATGTTTAACAGAAAAAAAACTCAACAACTTGAGGGTGAGTAAATGATGATAGAAGTTTCATTTTTGGGTGAATTATACTTTTAAGCAGTTTAAGAAACCTGATTTGAAGTGTAGTGTGTATATATTTGGCTAAAGGGCATTTAAGGGTGAGGAGAAAACATCCTGCACAAACATTCATTACAAAGCAATTTAAACTATGTGACCAGATTCACTAGAATGGATCATGTTTTAGTGTGGTTAATTTTGATTAACTTATATAATTTATAAAATAGTCTGTTGAGGGAATATATTTTTCACAATTAGATTACAGGTTTTTTTTTTTTTTTAGAACAGCTAAAAATAAAAATTAACATTACCCTTAGCATGGTTATAAGGAGCCACTAATGGTCTAACCTGTAAATGTATCCTTACTGGAAGAAATGCTATAGAAATCCTTTCAGATATTCTAAGAGATGACAGAAAATTAACATTTTCAATATACGGTAAGTAAATGAAGTTATTTAAGTTATTTTTTTTAAACTGATAGGGTTTTATGATTTAGAATAATATAAAATGCATCATATAACCAATGCAAACAAGTAATTGTTAACTAAGCTATTACTTTATTGTAGTTGTTATCAGCAAATAATGCATATGGATGATCCTACTAAAGGAAATTTTGCTAAAATAAATGAACAAACAGGAAAACAAAAATGTCATAATAGAGCATGCCCTGGGACTGTTTAGGCCTATTTCAAACAAAAAGAGTGAGTCAAACATTTCTTTAACTTTTTAATCCATGCAATAGTGCTTTTTGAACCAGTCTTTACTCCAGAAGTGCAATCTACAAATCTTGTACATTTTTATGCAGATAAAAAAATTTAAATACATTGGAAATCTCTGGAAAATCAGAAATGTGGATCTACGCTGTCTTCGTCAGCTGATTCGTAGGAATCTGTAGACATGCTTTCATAGTTGCCAGTCATCTTTTTAATCCATGCAATAGTGCTTTTTGAACCATTCTTTACTCCAGAAGTGCAATCAACAAATCTTGTACATTTTTAGGCAGATACAAAAAATAAAAATACATTGGAAATCTCTGGAAAATCAGAAATGTGGATCTACGCTGTCTTCGTCAGCTGATTCGTAGGAATCTGTAGACATGCTTTCATAATCGCCACAGTCATCTTCTTCAAGGACATCCAAACTATCCCATCCAGTCACTAATCGGTGATATGCTTCCTTCACCCTTTGTTTTTCAGTCTTCAGATCATGCAGCTGCTTTCGAAGAAGACAGAGCAAGCCACAATATGCATCCTCTGACAGTCCTGATGGATAGGCTAAAAAAAATAAATAAATTAGGCATTATAAATATAGGTAATATAGGTAACATGAAACCAGAGGTGGATCTACAGGGTGGCAGCTGCCACCCATGGGATAAAGCCTTGCCACCCCATTTATAAGTCAGATAATATTTCTTAAAGGTGCATTATGCGATCCCGGTTGGTATAACCTCTTGTTGATATTTGAAATTATCATCAAACAAAACGGACGCTAACTAGCCCCTCCCTTCTCCTCATACTTTCCCCGAACCCCACCCCCACATCATTCTAGTCAGTTATTGACTGGAACAGTCTGTTATGTTTACTGCTTACGGGTCGAACTGTTTTTGCTCAGTTTGTTTGAGCTGCTTTTGTGGAGAACAGGCTGTCTGCAGAGACCTCGTTTCTCTACAGTGTGTTCAGGAGACAGTCAGCTAGCGGATCGTGAGATGTTGTTTGCGGTAGGTGAAAAAAAATGTTTTGGCCTAAAAGACGCCTGACATCACTGATAGCACCTTTAAGTATATTTTATGTTCATAGCCTACGTTGAAGACCAAGGAGACCCGCATCAAACAGAAATCGCCGATTTAGAATCCCCTCCCCTTCACAATGGTTTCACCCATCATCAGCACAGCAGTGACCCCTGCGAAATTTTACAGTCTGCAGTACGCAGTGTCTCCATTGACGGTATATAATAAGTGTCTCGGAAAAGAGAGGCTGATAAGCAGTTAGCAGTGAGTTTAGAGGTAAGTTTTACACCAAGTTGAAAAAGTCCATAAGCAGACAGTTAAGTAACCCTGCAACAACCACATTGTTACGTTATTTGCATACGCAATACTTTCAAATTTTTCTATGATTGTCAGGTCTCTCAGATAAGGGTCTAACAACGTTAGTCTAGCTCTTTGGGTGTTAAACTAATTAACATTAAAAATAATGTTTGATTAAAAAGGTACTTTACTGAGAAATGTTTGAACGTCATGGTTATCATTGCAACAATCCTGCATTATAATATTGTTTCAATCCAGATAACCTAAATCTACAGACCCTTTCCAAAAATTTGAATATCGTGGAAAAAGTTCATTTATTTCAGGAATAAAATGTGAAACTAATATATAGACTCATTGCATGCAAAATGAGATAGCCTATTTCAAGCCTTTTTTGTTGTAATTTTGATGAAACCTTTATTTGTTGTGATTTTGATGAAGCTTGTTAATTAATGATTACAGCTTGTGAAAACAACAAAATCGAAATGTCAGAAAATGATAATATTGCATGAAATCACACAGTAGTTACACAGTAATCTCATGCTCATTGAACCAGGTTTTGGTTATTTTGGCAGTGTGGGCAGGTGCAAGTCCTGCTGGAAAATGAACTCAGCATCTGCATAAAGCTTTTCTGCTGAAGGAAGCATAAAGCGTTCTAAATGTCCTGGAAGACGGCTGCGTTGACTGGTCATAAATCTAATCCTGATTTTGTGGTTTTCACAAGCTGTAAGCCATAATCATCAAAATTATAACAAATAAAGGCTTGGAATATCTCACTTTGCATGCAATGAGTCTATAATATTAGTTTCACATTTTAAGTTGAATTCCTGAAATAAATTAACTTTTTTAAATTTTTTGGAAAGGGTCTGTATTGATGGCTTATGTTTTATGACAAACGATAGTTTGCCTCAGGTAGATTAACAAGACGACCCTAGGTTGCATTTTGGCGAGAGTTACCTTTTAAGAAGCAACTTAGCGATGTATATCAATACACTAAATTTGACATGCCTGTCAAAATTCTTAAGTAAACTCCAATGAGAGGTAAAATATTTATAATTTAATAATCAATGATTTCTGAGAAAACAAACACTTACTCTTAGTAGTGAGGCCATCTGACAACGCATCAGTCTGATCGTTTAGATCTTTGACACGTCTGCAGATGTGATCCCAGTGTCTCTTCATCTCCTCCACAAGTATAGCCTCTTCTTCCTCAAGTCTCTGTACTTGCATCAGCTTGTCAAATACCTTTTTTTTCAAGGCCAGAGAAGCATCACCAACTGAAAATGAAAATGAACTTGATATGTAACAAAAAATAAAAGGTATGATACAAGTTTTTGGACGTTTATCAATTAAATAAATTGTTTACATAAATTAAAAGATTTAATCACGTCAATATAAACATTTCTTGATAATCTACTCACCCCAATGCCAACCAAAATGTTCATTTCTCTATTTCTTAAGTTTTTTTAATAAAACATTTCAGGATTTTTCTCCCCATGATGGACTTCAACTAACCAGGGAAAACACAGACCAACTTCTGGCAAATGTAGATTTGCTCTGCAAGTTAGTCTGGCCAAGAGTCCATTTAAGCTCATTTCTAATCTTTCCAAATCTTGGCAATAATCTCAAAAGTTGAGGTGGCTTTACACAATGATGATCGCTCTGATTGGTTTTAGGTCTATCCAATTACCCCCAGCGACATCCGTTGGTGAAGCGCAACAACTTTGAAATGCGTTATTATATTAAAATTGCAAACACATGAGGACAGTCTCAATGAAAGACCCACGACTGACAGAGGAACGTGCTATTACATTTCTCTCCTAAATGGTAGGAGATTAAATTAGATTTAATGGAGCATTTTAACTGTGACAAGATGATTGACAGGGCAGTTTATGTGACAGGATGTATATGAAAGATCCGTCCAATAAAGATAACAAAGTAGTATGTCCCAAAGCTTGCCTACTCTTTTGCTACACATTCAAAAGTACATTTACATTTACATTTATGCATTTGGCAGACGCTTTTATCCAAAGCGACTTACATTGCATTCAAGGTACACATTTTACATTTTGTCAGTTCTTGCTTTCCCTGGGAATCGAACCCATGACCTTGGCGTTGCTAGCACCAACGCTCTACTGTTTGAGCTACAGGAAAGCCCAAGTAAATACCTTTTATTCACAAAAAGAGTAAGTAGGCAAATTGGGACGCAGCATATGGCTTTACACAATGACGATCGCTCCGATTGGTTTTTGGTCTATTCAATTGCGCCCAGAGGCATTTGAGCAACGTCTGTTTGTGTTCTTTGAAAATGAGTTGTTAATGAAGCTTTTCCAGACCCTATCTCAGTTACGACTGAGAAGGGTCTGGTTTTAACCAGGCTAGACTTCAACCACAACCAACATATTGAAGTCTAAATCAATGCAGTTTCAAAGGGCTCTACACAATAGGGTCTTTATCTAGCATTTATATACTCTTTAACCACAGTTGTTCATCTTGTGATGGTCTGCCAGGCATCCGGTTCAAAAAGGCAGGGAAGGGGCGAAAAATTCCATCTCATTCTCCTCCAAATTCAAAATTGTTGTCGGACATCTTTGATTTAGTTTATTATTACCATTTAAAAAAAAAAAAAAACTCTTGTGACATTTCCAACATGACGACGTAATTTCCGGCACGACCAGCACAAGATGAACAATTGTGGTTAAAGTATATCAATGTATATATATATTTTTTAGAAAATGACCAATCGTTTAGCTAGATAAGACCCTATTCCTCAGCTGAGATTAGGGCTGGGCGATATGGACCACAACACTTCTAATATACATGCATTTGAAAAGCAGATTTCTCTAAATTTTCTCGGTTTGCTTTCAGCTTAGACATAACCAACTTTCTTTATGTAAACCTTGTGTGTATTTGAGAGTATTAGCAAAATAAGACTCGAAAGATAACTTAGTCCAATAGTAACCAGGCGCTGTTAAATAGGCTTCAGTGCATGTGCGCTTCAGGTGTTCGTGCTCAGTAAAGCGCATGTTAGAACAGCCCATCAGCAGTGAATGACACGTTTAACTGGGAAGGCTTTAAAGCACATGGAAATAATGAACTTTTGTGAACTCACTAAACTGCAGTGTCCCGTTCCTCTGCGTTAACATTCGACGCAAGTATGTGTCGCGCTGTACCCTAGGCTGTTGAGATGCACTCTACATAAGCAGTCAGCAGCTTGCTTGGAGCAATGATCACAGTGCAAATTTGAACTATATCGAGATCTATGCGATATGGTCGATATGGTCGAATTTTGTATCGCATTTTAAAATATATCGATATATTTTATATATCGATATATTGACCAGCCCTATAGCTGATATTCTACAAAGCCCTTTGAAACTGCATTGATTTTGACATCAACATATTGGTTGCAGTTGAAGTCCATTGTGTTGAGAAAAATCCTGAAATGTTTTCCTAAAAAAATATATATATATTTTACACTGAAGAAAGAGAGACATTGACATCTTGGATGGCACTGAAGGGAGTAAATTATCAGGAAACTAATCATTTATGGTCATACCCATTTCCCATGGCCAGATAGGCGTTTCTGCAGCAAGCAAGTCATCTGCAGAATTCAAAGCTTTGGTACTTGTTGGAAGAGAATTGTACTTGGATATTGCATCGGATAACTTCTTCTTCTCTTCGACAATCCTCCGTCGGACTTTGTGCCGCTGCTTGTTGCGATCTGGGTTATATAAAAAAAGGTGATTAAAACAGCCCATTTAAAAGAAATTAGGATTATCCAAATAAGAAACAACAGATTAGGGGTGTGACGAGACACCTATCTCACGAGATGAGACGCAATGGGTTCACGAGAACGAGGAAAGATTTTTGCACAATATTTTATTCAAATCCTCAATGGTCAGGCCAAATCATGACTTGAAAAATTTGAATTGTTTTACTGATAATCTTCTAATGAATGTCATTTCAGTACTACTTCATTGGAGTATGAATTATCAAATGCTTACAGACAATTATATACAAGCACTTTAAAAGGTTTTGCCAAACTCAACTGACTGGTTTTTCTCCTATATTATTTAAGTCTCTTCAGACCTTACTGTACATGAAAACATAAAAATAAAAACAGTATAACTAATAATAAAAATACAATTTTCTTAGTCTTATTAAAGGAATAGTTCACCTCAAAATCAAAAACTGTGTCATCATTTACTCACCCTCAAGTTGTTTTAAACCTGTATGAATTTCTTTCTTCTGCTGAACACAAAGAAAGATATTTTGAAGAATGCCGGTAACCAGACAGTTCATGGACCCCATTGACTTCCATAGTAGGAAAAAAAATACTATGGGAAGTCAATGGGACCCAAGTTACCAACATTATTCAAAATATCGTTGTGTTCAGCAGAAGAAAAATTCATACAGGTTTGAAACAACTTGAGGGTCAGTAAATGATGACACAATTTAAAAAAAAAAATTGCAAACAAACCAAAAACAGAGACCAGAGTCACAGTACAGAGATATAAGTTTGATATTAGGTTATTGTATGCAGCTTAAATTGCACACATTAGAAAGAGCTCTTGTTTTATTTTCACTTTCAAATTCACGATTGCACGTACTATGTACCCGGAGCAGCGGTGCTGAACACGTGTTCTACAATACAATACATGCAGGCTCTTTTATGCAACAAATCCGTCGCAATCTTCACGCAATCAGTGAAATGTGATTCCTGTTACACTATTAGCAACTGCAACTCATGTTGGATGAGCAGAGCAGACTTTACAATAGTTTACAATGGTTATATTTATTTTTTTAACAGCAAAACATCAGTGGAGGCATGTAATGGGAATGTAACTGTGACATTCTATGCTAATTTCATCTTGTCACATTTTAGTCAAGCAAGATATTGTAGCAAGAGATCTCGACACACCCCTACAGCATATATAGAGCATTTTATTTACCTGTTAGCCGATACAAATCTCTCTTTTTCTGCTGAATGCCTAAATACAACCCTTCAATCTGATGCTGCAATCCCACTGGATCGTCGGTTCTACTGCCATCGGGAACTGTTTAAAATAGCATATCAGATTACTGAATCAGGACATTAAGCAAGAAAAGTATTTTAAGATTTTACTTCAAATAAATTATTAAAAACTATGATATTTACTTAATATAAAAACTGTAAAAATATGAAAAACAAAAAATTGAGAATGCACCTTGAGTTGCCCATTGCTTAACATCGCACACCCATTGCTGCAGCTCTATTTTGGACTTAGCCAGGACTGCCTGAACCGCCTCGACATCTTCCTTGGCTTCCTTCATCTTTTGCCCAGTCTTAAACATAGATGAGATTAAACATTTAACTGAATATGACTGTTTAAAAATAAATTAATAGTAAATGTATGGCTTAAAACAACTGTTTTAAATGCGTGGTACCTTGATATACCGCTTAGACAAGTAAATGTGAAGGTTCTTCCTCTTTCTCTCATTCCATCCTTTAGCATGAAGGGTGATCATGTCCACTCGTGCTAAACAAAAACAAAAAACAAACACACAAACATATATACAAACACATATATATATATTTTTTTTTTTTTATGTCTATTCACTGCACATTGATATTCCAAGATTAAAGGAATTGTCCATTTCAAAATTAAAATTCTGTCAAGATTCACCCTCAATTTGTATGGAAGTTGTTCACCCTCAATTTTTTATACAAGAGAACACAACATATATTTTGAAGAATGTTGGTAACCACGCAGGTGATGGACCCGATTGACTTCCATAGTAGGAAAAAAAATACTATGGAAGTCAACAGGGTCAATCAATGATGAAAAAAATATTATTTTGAATGAACTATGTGATTTACGAAAAGCTAAACAACTAATATGAGCACAAATATAAATTTAAATAATAATAATTAACTGAACAATTCCAATAGGGTCCTCACACCATTGCTGCTCAGGCCCTAAATCAGGCATCATTTTCATTTTTAAATTTGATTATGAAATTTTAGATTATTTTGTCTAAATCTATGGACTACAAAAATACAAGGCTGTGTACATGACACTTACCAGCCTTACTCATATATTTTGTTGTAAGAGCAACACGTGATAAAAAACTGTTAACTTGCTCCACTTCTTCACCAATAGTAGTGCCTGCTCCCGTTTGATTTTTACCACTCCACTGAACCTATAAAACAAACCGGCACAATTTTACAGACAAATCAAGTTTAAAGTGAAAATGAGTATGCAGAAAAAGATATTTATATATAAATATAACAAATTATAATTGTTACCTTTAACAATAATAATTAAGACCTTTAACAATTTCATGTTATTTAAAACAATTGATCAACGATTACCTTTACACAACTGCGGGTAAAAAAAAAAAAAAATCCTGTACACGGTCAATACTTGCACAACTGTTATTAAAGTTTAGATCCCATGACCATCATGAATGTAGGTATATTACTGTGATGAAGGTCATGGGACCAAAACGTTGTTAATGGGCTATTTTGATACATGTGCAAGTACTGATAATGTGCAGGATTTTTTTTTTTTTATGTCATTTAAAACAGAGTTACCTCACAGCTAGTAGAGTGTCCCTTTGCGTGCATAACAGAAAGAAAAGGCTTCATCTCTGTTAACGGCTGCAGACGTGGAACTGCCTGTGCAACTTTTTGCAAATAGGGCCAATATCGGCACATAATGTCTGTGCAGAAGAATCTGCAGTTTGTTTTTGTAGCCACTTCATTTTGCAAAAACATTGGATAGGCAAATATTTCCCCCCTCTTCATGTTGAGTCCTTTAAGCAAAATGTTGTGTCTGCACACTGCCACCTCCAACCCTTCCTCATCCAATTTATTGCTTGACTTTTTTGAGGTCTCCCTGGCAGCAGCCCATGTTGACTGTCCACATGTGCCTCTCCCTTTTACCTGCAAGACAGTAATAATCATAATAATAAACAACATTATCAGTAAAGATGTATAACATATATACAGTTAAACAACAAAAATACTAATAAAATGATGGAAACATACAGGGTTGGTGTTTTGCTGAATGAAATCAACAAATGCTGCCACATCTTCATCCTTGGCAATGAAAATACCTTCGTAGAAAGGCTGCTCCTCTACTCTATATTAATTACAGTGGAACAAATTGGATTAGAGGGCCAATATACACTAAACATGTATAGAAATATTCCTTTAATATATTAGTTATGCTATTACTCTTTGGCTTTGTTAAACCGGTATAGTTTACGGTTTCCATCTGCAGACACAGCAACTGCATCTGGGACACATGCAGGGCACAAGAAATGATCGACTCCACTGAGCTTCTCTTTCTCATGACGACAATAAGTCCATTCCAAAAATGCTTTTTGGAATGTTTTGCCACAAATAGTATCAATCTAGCAGTGAAAAAAAAATTTTAATTAATTGGGGATAAGGAAAAGTTCATTAACAAAATTAATTGTAATTTTTTAAAAGTACCCGTCCAAATGTCCGTGACCTATTCTCTAACATGTTCACAAAGGCTTGTCTTGAGAGGCCTGGTGCAGTGACTTTGAACTGCTCAAAAGATGTAAATAGGTCAATCTGATATATAGTTTGAAATGCAGAAGAGCCTGGCCAGTAACCACTTTGGATAAGGTCCTGCAGCTCAGGTGTCCATGTTTTGTGGCATGTAATGCAGCGCCAAACAGGCAAAGAGAGGTCATAGCGACCTACAATACAGTCCAAATAAGTTAGTGACAAGCCTGAATATCAAAAATTTTGGATTGAGTAAATACTTTGGTTTTAAAGAGTACATACCATTTATGTTGATGAGATGTACTAATCGGCCAGCACTTACAGACATGTTTTGAGCCACACAACTGCAAATGTTTTGCGGTTGTTGGATGGGTAACAAACATGCTAAAGAAAAGAAAAAAAAGAACATAACTAACATATGACTTAGATTTTTAGACAACACATCTTAAAAATGTTTTACTTACCTTGCTCACATAATGTGTGTTGGCCATTGATGTTCTTTATGACATTTGATGGAGGAATAGGTTTAAAAAAAAAATCTAAAAAACACTCCCTGTTATGCAAAACAAGGTATTGGTGGGTTGACACATCACAGTTGTCGCAGTAATGTGGTTTTGGCAAACAGTCCTTGCACCTTATCACTGCTGCATTCACTCTGCAGTGATCACAAGATACGGAAAATACCCTGTCCGAGGCAAGCGAGCAGTCCAAGAGCTTTTGTCTTGCTTCCATCCAATGGTTTTCAGACACTATTTTTCTTACTGTCCAGTTGTGAGATGCAGACATACTTTTCTCTGAGATAAGTGCATCATGGAGCTGATGTAACTGTATGTCTTAAAAGCCAAAAGTCATATAAAAAACAAAGTCATTATCTATTATAATTTATCAAAACACAGATAATGGTTTAAAAAAAAATCTTGACAAGATGGAAGACTTTTGTTACTTACCAATAGCACACTGTGCATTGATGCGTGTATCTGAACAATCCTCATTCATAGACTCAGAGTCAGCAGCACTTGAATTTACTAGAATATATATATTTTTTAAATCAGTAAACCCATTATTGTATTTTTTATTGGCTCTTTTATAAACTACTAAATGGACACAATCGGCTTACCAGGATCAATCAAAGTTTGGTTGCTTGTTGATGCATGGACCACTGAAGCTCTGGATTTACCTGTAACGTACCAGTGTAAAAGTGATAAGCCTCTATACGATTTTTGAAAACAGAAACATTAAGAGAAAATAAACATGATATTATCACTTACCTCCTTTTCCTTGTTTGGCTTCTCTTTTTGTATACACCAAATGACCACTTTTGTCTCTTTTTTTCCATCTGATCCTTGGAACGTCTTTCTTTTTTTTTTTAGGTCGTGATTTAAGAGCAGTATCCTCCTAGCCATAATGATATATGTTATCAGAATAAAATGCTACAAAACGAACAGTATCAATACTTACAGACATTTCAAGAGACAATTTACTTCCTGCAACTCCTGCAAATCAGACATTATTTCATCGATGTCGAGTTCAAATTCTGCAGATGGATCAGAGAAATCATTGGTGGCCATTATTACAGAATGGTTTTCAGGTTTACAGATGGTTATTTACAGGTATAGGCCTGTAAATTCACAGCCAGGCCGCGGGTCGTCTTCTTTTTTTAAATTGCAGTTGTCAAACAACTTTTAAGTGTGCATTACCGCCACCTTCTGATATGGAGTGTGGATCACATTCGCCGTTGCTCACTACTCTATAAATAAATAAATAAATATATAACCCCATAAATATCTAAAGCATTTACGATGCTGATCGTAGCCTGATCAGTCTGTGAATGTTCAATGTAAGACTATTTATATTTGCTTACATTCACTGATAACAAAAATAATAAAACGTTATCAATTAGCCTAAATGTGATTAGTCCCCTCTATATGTAGCCTATATGTTAAATTCAAAAGAATATGTATGTATATAATATAGATATGATTATGGGGTCAACGTACTATTTTTTTTTACCAGGGTTAATTGAAGCTCAGCTGGGTGTCCTCATGCTTACCAACGTTAACTTGCTGTAGTACGTTTCACGGAGTAGTCTACATAAAACAATCACCTGACTGAAACGTAGCCTTGACTACATATCGTAAGGTTCTGGCAAAACTTGTTAAAGCGAGTGATTATGTACATTCACTGAATGAATATTATGAAAATAAAATATATATTTCTCGCTAGAAATGTAATCAAAACTTATTTTTATCCAGAATCTAACTCAAAATATTGATTTTTCTTTTCACCAAAAATGATAGAAATGTCCGCCATGTTATTTTGTTCTCGCGACCGGAATCTTGAAAGTCACGTGACTTGGACATGGTGCCTCTAGTGGACGTTTCACCCAGAAAGTGCAGGGAAATGTACTTTCAGGTACGTATTTCAGGGTTTGCAAAAAAGTACCCAGAGTAACGTATTTCCAATGAGCCTGGGTTGGATACTTCCTGACGCTGTGCCCGTCGGCCCGAAGTTGCAAGTGTGTTTTTTCTGCTCACAGGCGCTCGGGGGGTGCGCGACGACCACCATTCAACCTGAAAAAAGTCATATAACTATTCCAATGACTCCGAAGCTGTTCGGTTAAGGTAAAAAAGTTACTTAGTTCACCTTTAAAGGCCGAAAGCATTCAAAGCATTTCATAATTATCGGAGTGAAAGCCACTGGACAGTAGTTATTCATGCACATCACGGTCAAGCTTTTGAGTACAGGGATGATAGTAGATGTCTTGAGACACACTGGCGCCACAGCCTGGGAGAGAGAGGTGTTAAAGATGTCAGTCAGCACCCCAGCCAGTTCATGAGCACAGTCTTTCAGAGCCCTGCCCGGGATATTATCCGGACCTGCTGCTTTGCGTGTGTTAATTCTCAGCAATGTCCTCCTCACATCCTCAGCGGACACACTGAAAAGCAGTTCACCTGGATGGAGTGTGAGTCCAGAGAAGATAGAGGGATTGGATGTCTCAAAGCAGGCTTAAAATGTATTCAGGGCATCGAGAAGAGATGGATCCTGAGGGCAAACAGCATATCTTTTGCTGTAATCACGGATGCTTTTCATGCCCTTCCACATGCTCCGGGGGTCATTGGTGGAAAAGTGACCCTGTATTTTGTGTGCATACTTAACCTTTGCCCTCTTGATCCCGACCTCTAATTCCCTCCTCACCGTTCTCAGTGTAAGTGCGTCTCCTGTCCTAAAGGCTAAGTCCCGTGCCTTCAGAAAACACCGCACCTCTCCATTAGACCAGGGTTTCTGATTTGGACAGATGGTGATCTTCCTGTTAGAAGTAACATCATCAATACATTTACTGATGTAGCCACAAACAGATGATGCATATTCTTCCAGGTTCACCCCACCAACGCTGGTTGCCGCTTCTCTGAAGATCTGACAGTTGGTGCGCTCAAAGCAGTCCTGGAGCATGAAGTCAGCTCCACTTTGCAAACACCGTGATGGCTTGGTGTCTTTCAGCAAAGGATGATGAGCAGGATCCAGCAGGATGGAAATGTGGTCAGAGAAGCCTAGGTGGGGGCGGGGCACCGCTCTGTATGCTTCCCGTCTTTTAGTATACACACGGTCCAGCATTTTGTTTCCCCGGGTTGCTATGGAGACGTGCTGGTGGAACAGGGGCAGAATATCCATCAAATTAACATGGTTAAAATCACCTGCTACCACAAAGAAAGCCTCTGGATGTTTGTTCTGTAACGCATAGATATGGTCATGAAGTTCCCCGAGAGCAATGCTAGCGTTAGCACTCGGGGAGATGTAAACAGCCACAATAAACATATGTGAACTCCCGAGGCAAGTAGTATGGTCGGCATTTCAATGTCAAGTATTCCACCACTTCAGAACAGTGGCTGCTTACCGGAGAGCAGTCTGTACACCAGTCTTTGCTTATGTAAACACAGACTCCTCCTCCGCAAGTTTTCCCCGAGAGATGGTTTTGATCGGCTTGGAAGAGGAGTAACCCGTCAATATGGTAAACTGAGCCTGGGATTTTATTACATAGCCAAGTCTCTGTTAACAGAAGTACACAACAGTTTCTCATTTCCTTATAGCTGCATAGTCTGAGTCGCATTGTGCATCCTTAAGGACATCAGTTTTGTTTTTTTTGATCACTTTTGTGTTAATGCTAACTGCATAAAATTTGGCACGGGTGTGTATTTTTATTGGAATTTTACTATTTCATCACCATTTCCTTTAAAAAATCTATTTTGCACTAGTTACACAAAATACTTCCTCTCAGGATCTTTTGGACAAAAATGGCCCCATTGAAACCCATTAAAACTGCATTTTTTAATCCCTGTGCCGTTTAACTATAAAATGATGCAATCTTTTTTAATAGGCTTTCATTCTGTTGGCAAGGCTTCAAAATTGACATTTTCACATTTTTTTATCAGATGGTGCCATTTTTTCAGGTTAGGCCTATAAAGCAAATACTCGCTTTATTCCTGTTTTCTACTTCGGCATATTATAGAGCCAGTTGGATAAATTATGCAACGATAATT
This sequence comes from Scardinius erythrophthalmus, assembly GCF_964197995.2. NCBI lineage: Eukaryota > Metazoa > Chordata > Actinopteri > Cypriniformes > Leuciscidae > Scardinius > Scardinius erythrophthalmus. The sequence continues at coordinate 11,374,204 of NC_138234.1, forward strand.
GTGTGGGTTTGTTGGTATGGATGTCTAAGTGTGGTTTGTATATGTGTAATAAAATAAAAAGTGTGTTTGTGTGCTTGTGTTATGAGCCGGAGTTATTTGTCATTTACTCATTGATTCCATTCTGTCCTGTGTATTGTCTGCGTAGGTGCATGTGCTTGTTTGTGTTGCAGGTGGGCGGTATCTGGTGATAATTTGTTGGACGCTGCGATTGGTTCTCCTCTACACCTGATCCAGATATAAGGACCGCCCCAAACACTCAACAGGGCCCACTATTGTGCCATTGTTGATTGTTACCACTTTGCTATTGTTTGTATCATCGTCTATGCTAGTGTGTCGTATCTGAGAGTTTGTGAGTGTTTATTTGGAGATTGTGTCTGTGATTTTGAACCTCTGTTTATCCTTGTTAACTGACCCACGCCTGTTTGACTACGATTTTGGATTCTGCTTTGCATTGTTTGCTACGGACTTTACATTAATCTCCTGTAAATATTTGTATATATTTTTGCCAAATTAAGGGAGGTAGGGGGTTTGATGCCATTTTGTTTTGTATATCTTTTCACATTGTTTTTGGTTTAGGGAGGTAGGTAAGTTTAAATTGTATTTTGTTTTCTTTTGTTTTAGGAATTGTAGATGTTATACAAAAAGATTGTTTTTGTTTGTTATTTTGGCCTTGTCTGCCCCTGACGCTTAAACCCTTTTGGAATTAAACACTTGTTATTTTCGATATCTCTCTGGTGGTGAGACTCATTCCTTTTCCTGTTACGGCTGACCCCTAGTGGTCGTAACAGCTTGTAATATTTGAGAGAGAAAAACTCTACTGCAAATCTAAAATCCAATCACTGTGTTCACCAGTGGAGTTTTGCTGGCATCCAATGGGGAAAGTTTGGTACTGCGCCCAAACAAAATCTCACTGAAAGCTCATTATTTGAGATATCAACCTCAAATCTGGAACACAACTTATTTAGATTTATGGCTTTGATTTTCTAGCCGTTTTAGAGTTCAACTTGTTTCATAAAATATATATTTTATATAAAATAATATTCATAAATAATTTTCATAAACTTAAACCTATATAGCTTTTTTTTGGATTTACTTATAATTTTTTTTGGAACTTCAGCAATAATCTGCCAAGGGTATTCTTTAAAATGATACCAAAGTTAAGTCTGTGCTCCCAAGCTTCAACTTTTTATGACAGTTTTTTTACATGGACATTTTTGTCCTCTTTGGACCTATGAGTAACTTTTTTAAATTGATACACAAGGGTTAAGTCCATCTTGTTGTCAAGAGAGCGGATGTTTGCTTGTTTGTTATTAGCCTTTAGCCTGGCTATCAGACCAGCCCACTTACCCCTCTTCTGCCTTTGTGCACACCGCTTCCTCCTTCCCTTTAGCCGGTGTGTATAACTCCTCCACCTCCAGTGGCGGACTGGGACAATAATTCAGGCCGGGAATTTGACTCCACTGCCAGGCCACCTCTGCTGCTGCAGTCACCACCACCCTATTCATGTAATCTACTGGACTGATAAACTTGTAGGCTAACCCTATTAATGTACAGGTAGACTACCAGATGCAATATAAATGAATAAAAAAATAACCCTTAAAAACTCACTAGGAATACACCATTTATACTACCAAACCAATGACAAATAGAAAATTGGCTTTTTAAAAGAGATAATAAGAGACACATTCACATGTTGAAATATTTACATTTTATGTATTTTCAGTGCTCAACTCTAGGGGTGGGCGATATGGCAAAAATATAATATCACGATTTTTTTCAGAAAAATCACGATTCACGATTTTATCACGATTCTTTTTTTAATGTTGGTTTTACTATTTTGTGACTGAGCATTACAGCCAAACTAATGTCCATATTTTAAAAACAAAGCCTTAGGTAACAAAATATAAAATAAAAAAGAATAGCAGACAGGGGCGAAGATTTTTTTTTTGTCATTTTCTTTGTTATTAAATATTAAGATCAAAGATACACATTACACATACACAACTTAATATACAAATTAAATAAACAGTGCTTTATGTTTTCAGCTGCAGTAGGTGTATTTAACAGTAGCATTGAAGAAAGTACTTAAAATAACAAAAATAACAAATATGAAAATAGAACAAAACATAGACTTCACTGTATAAATTATACATTGATACTTATTAAAGCTACTATTAAAAGTTATCAGTCAGGAGCAGTGAGTGATTTTCTCTTTGCATTTTGTTGTTTTATTAACATTAAAGGGATAGTTCTCCTAAAAATGCTATTTGTCATAAGTTACTCTCTCAAGTTGTTTTAAACTCGAATAAGTTTCTTTCTTCTGTTGAAAATAAAAGTTATTTGGAAGATTGTGGGTAACCAAACAGTTGATGTACCCCAGTGACTTCCATAGTATAGGCTATTTTTCTCCTATGGAAGTCAATGGGGATCAGCTACTGTTTGGATAGCCACATTCTTCAAAATATTAATATTAGAAAAATATTAGAAAATATTAAAAGGAAATTAATACAGGTTTGGAATAACATTAGAGTGCGTAAATAATGAGAGAATTTTTATTTTGGGGTGAACTATCCCTTTAAGGAGAAGCGGCAGCGTGTTTACTATTACTACTATTACTACTGTCTCTTTAAGAGTTGCGCACGACGCGTCTATTATACACGCATTTGACAAGCAGATTTTCTCTCAATTTTCTCAAGTTTGCGTTCACTTTAGACATAACCGACTTTGTTTATGTAAACCTTGTGTGTATTTGACAGTATTAGCACAATAAGACTCAAAAGATAACTTAGTCCAGTATCCAGGCGCTGGTAGACAGGCTTTTAGTGCATGTGAACTTCACATGTACGCTCTGAGAAACACACACGTTAGAACAGCGCATCAGCACGCGAATTAAATGTTTAACCGACAAGGCATTTAAGGTACTGCACTGCGTCTGCATTCGTAGTTGCACACCAGCCTATCACATGCCAGGCTGATGGTCTGCACAGCGGCAGCCGGCAGGCCAGAACGACCGTCAGGCCACCGGGAAATGTCCCGGTGCTCCCGATGGCCAGTCCGCCCCTCCTCACTGTGCTCAGAAGCCTTAACCTGCCCAGCATTGCTTCAATCTCTGGTTTAATCACTGTGTTGCGATTATTAAGTGTAAGAAGTCCAGATAAACTGTACTTTAACTGTACTTGTTGCCACAGCAACAACCAGGGTACTGAAGGGGTTGGGGGTCAGAGGACAGGCCTTCCGACAAGCTGTTGGGTCACTGTCAGAGACTGATGAGCAAAGCAGAAACTGGCTGTGGCTAAATCGGAAGAATCCCAAATGGGCCACAAAATGGCCAAGAGAGGTAAAAGTAGAGGGGAGCGCATGGGACACCAGTTGTTGCTTTTGAGCCCTTTGAAGGAGTTGTGGAAAACACCAAACAACGAAAACACCAAGGAAGGAGGGTGCCCACCTGATGACCCTAATGAAGTGATTACCCCTACCCCCCACTCAAGATTTTAAGAAAGTGCTGATTATTCAAAGGGATTGCACTAAAGTATCACGTCCTATTTGCTCAACACACAGTTGAATGGCTAGTTAATTTGAGTAAAGGTCAAAAGTTGAGGTCCTTTGATATGTTTTATACTTGATATCTTTATGCATTAATCATTAGTTGCATGATATTGATATGATATTGAACTGATTAATGGCTCCAACTGGTGTGTTTTTGAAGAACAGCATCATCACTGTGAACTCAACAGGAAACACTATAGTGATGATATGTGTTGTAGTATTCTTACGTTCCGCTAAGAACCAATCACATGCCAGAGACATTGTATCCTGTGTTCTTATTGGCTATAGCACTTGTCAGTAAAGTTTATGCAGATTGGCTCTAAAAGTTTAGTGTGTATTATGCTGCTGAAGAGTTAACACTCATGTTGCGAGTCTGAGTCTAGTTAATAAATCCTCATGATAAAACTAGTTCTGCGTGCACCCAGAGTCTCTTTGAATACAGAATCATCATGACGAAAGCATAACATGTGTGACCCATCAGGATGTGCGTCCAACACTATATTGTTGGATTTTAACATTCCTTAAAGGGTATCGTTTAAGTGCTATAATCTGGTCCCCGGGGACATCTACCAACCCAGAAAACGTGAAAATTGACTTGTGTAAAAGTAAAAAATGACGGTACATGCAAGTCGATGAGATGAATCAATGTAACTCCACAACAACTACATAAATGTATCCACTAACCATTCAGAAATGTCCAGGTGCGTCTAAAAGTTAAACCTCTTCCTGAGTCTCTCTGTAAGGCTGCACTCGCTACTGGTTATCTCTGAGATTTTGGATAAGTGAGATTATTTGTGTGTTTTGTCATTGCTGGAGTATCCGAAGCTTGTGTAAAGGATCAACAATCTTCTGAACGGAGGCGAGGAGCAGCAGCTCATTTACATTTAAAGGGACACACACGAAAATGGCGCGTTTTTGCTCACACCCAAAAAAATCAGCTGCAATACCTGATCTGTGGGGTATTTTGAGCTGAAATGTCAAAGACACATTCTGGGAACACAGTAGATTTATATTACATCTTGTGAAAAGGGGCAAAAAATGTCACCTTTAAAGAAAATGCAGTGAAAGACTAAATTACACTTACTAATGACAGAAACACTGAAGCTCTTTATAATTCTGATGATCTGTAGTTTATAGAGTATAGAGTCTGTGTTTCTGGTATGTGTGATGATCAGAGATCCAGTCTGATGATCCAGCTTCAGTCTGTAAATGTACATATACAAACAAACAGTAGAAGATCATAATTGATTCATACTTTCACTCTCAGACAAACATGTCTCATGATCTTGAACAACTTAATGCACATTCAACTCACATCCTGATTTCTGAGCTGCACAGTACAGTCTCTAGAATGTGAATGTTTTATTCTTTACCAAATTGATATAAAATTATCTTTTTTTTAAAACAAAAGAATAAATAACTTTTACAGACCAAACTTGTGAATGGCAGTGTTAAATATCATTGTGTTTCAATTGTTTTCCTGTCTCTGTGTGAAACAGTTTCTCATCGTGTTTCTGTAGATTAAAGTTTAAAGCTGTTCGTATAGGCAGGACAGGAAGAAACTCTTCACCTACAAACTAACACAAACACACACGCACTGACTGCCCAGTCTCACATATAAGATGTCTGTCCACCCAAATGATCAAACCACAAAAAAAAAGAAGACAGAAATAACCCGGAGCAGGTTTCAGTTTGACTCAGAAGCTGAACGTCAGTAAAACCATGAGATCAGATACGCTTTTAACTTTGAACTTTTCATACACTAAATTTTAGAACTGAATAAATATATACACAACCATTTTAAAATCAGTTATGCTCTTAGCCATTTAACACAGTTACACTGTAAAAAATTTCTAACCCTCCCAAATCAAAAATTTCAAGTGACCGATAACATCTACATTTTTCAATTGGCCCAAGTGAAATTCTGTAAATTATAAAATTAAATGTACAGATTTTCACTTGGGCCAATTGAAATTTACAGAATTTCACTTGGGCCAATTGAAAAATTTAGATGTTATCGGTCACTTGAAATTTTTGATTTGGGAGGGTTAGAAATTTTTTACAGTGTACAACTACTTTTCAAAAAGTATGTTAAATGATAAACATAAAGAATATCTCACCCATTAAGAACAGTTTAAGTCTTGATAAGGCCAGATGAACTATAACATTATGTCATGTGCAAATGCAGCGAGTGAAACTAGGAGGGCCAAACTGTGTCGTGGGAGGATTCACACATATAGACTGAGTGTTTCCAGTGGATAGTTTCATCAGACACTGAACTACTGGAGAAAATGTTTCACACATTTTTCACATGCGTTTTGTTCTGTCTGTGCTGGTGCCGTTTGATTGGTAAGTTATAAAAACATTTTTATGTTTTGATGGTGATACAGTGGCTGCTACACACTCAGAAAAAAAGGTACACAAGCTGTCACTGAGGTGACACACTTTCAAAAGTAATATAATAACTTAAGTACTAATATGTACCCTTAAGATACTAATAGGCATCCTTTAGGGATTAATAAGTGAAAGGGTCTCGCTCCAGTCACAGCTTATGTACCTTTTTTCCTGACAGTATCTGTTCAAATGAGATTATTTTCATCTACTGTTATGTGTGAAATTAATCATGAATATTGTGAAATCTACTAACGTTGTATTCAGTGTCTGAATTTTAAACTGAAATTTTCTGCCATAAAGTTGGAAATTTCGCCAAGATCACTTGGTGCAAACACACAGACTGCATCCGAAATTTGAAAAATTACAGACAGGATAGGGAGGTAGGAAGGTAACAAGGCACGAATCCAATGATCGATCCACATCCATCAGGAGACCTTCATCCGATTGATTTTTGAAGGCAGCATAGATGTATCCTTCACTGCCTTTGATATCCCACAATCCCCTGCATTCCATTCTGTGACAGTTAAATAAAGATTGCGTTTGAAATTTGAGGTCGGAGGTCAGTTTGTGTGTAAAGTGTACATTTTGATCAACTTTTCCCTCTTTTGATGACATTTCTAGTGAGAAGTTAGTACTGTAGTAATCAAATATTAAATTTGTTGTCACCAGCTCTCTCTATTTTGTCATCAATCATTAAATCGTTACGCTGCCTCAGAAGCCTGTCTGAAATCAGTTTGGTGAGGTATCTTTATATGTAAACGCTGTCTGCTAAGTCATTGTCTGACAGAGCAGGGAGGCAACAAGTCATGCAGCCACAGTTTGTAGCCTATATATTTACAACACTAACTAACTCTATGAACATGGAAAACAGTGATAAATCGACCTCTCAACCTTATAACTAAGGAGGAAATCCAACGCAACGTTGAGGGGACCAAACGAAACATGATCAGTTAGCGACACTGGATATCAACCACACAGCAAAAAGACTTTTTCATATACTGTCTACTTTCTTTGTATAACAGTTCTATCTAATAACGTATTAGTCATGGCTTTTAAACAGATTGTAAACTAAAGACGGAGAATAAGAGTGCTGTGTTAACAGGCTCTGGTGTTCTCAGCGCTGTCAAAATAAAAGTCACAACAACAAGCGCGGCTTACGTCACTTCAGAGTTCCTAATGGCATTGCAACCAGGAAAATGGCCCTAGCTTAGGGAACATTTAGTTCTCGGGGAACCACCCTGGTGGCTAGTTTCTAGAACTACCCGGTGCGAAAGCGCCTAATATGTGCCATTTCGGGAGTAATATGTACACTTTATGTAATAAAGTATGATAAATAATTATGTATTTGTTTTTAATAAATATGTAACTTTATACACTGATACTGAATTCTGTTCCTTTACATTAAAGAACAGGGTCAAAGTTAATCTCCTTATTAAACTCATATATGACGGAAAAAGTTTTTGTTGTTTTTGGAAACCTGTCCGCTTTGAGTTCATATCTGGAATTAAGCATTTATGTTTTTTACTATATTAAATAGCCTGTAATATTTAGAATGACAATACAATGTATTACGGCTTGTTGGATCATTTGCTTGTTTAATATTTATGGTACATCTGTACAAGTATGAATACAAGTATGTACAAGTATGAATAATAATGATAATAATAATAGTAATAATAATAATAATAATAATAAGTCTTGCATAAGAATAGTAGCATTAAGCCATTATCTCTAGACTGGCTCCGCTCTCCTATGTACTTCTGCTAAACTTTAATTTTCCTTCAGTATGATTTATGTACTTAATGTACGAGAGTCTGGTTGACCAGGCTAATTATCTCTCCTTTTTTCCATAAATGATGCTGCTGTATTAGTCCATTCATTGATACTGTAAATATTTTTATTATTTTTTAACATATTTATATTAATTTTTAAGCAATTCATAAGCACTACTGCAATGTTTTCTCTCACTGCTTGATTCAGACAATCTCTCTTTAACTGTAGCGGTTAGAAGTTTACAGTAGCACATGTAAAGACGGTTGATATTTCAGGCTTTGTAAACCATCAGAAACCTTAATCTGTGTAAATCTGTTTGTTCTCCAGGTGTGTTTGGTGATTCAGTGTCAGTGATGGAGGGAGATTCTGTTACTCTAAACACTGATGTTACTGAAATACGTGAAGATGATGATATACAGTGGACATTTGGAGCTGAAAACTCTCTTTTAGCTCAAATAAAAAAAAAGGAGCAAATCTTCTCCACATATGATGATGGTCCTGATGGGAGATTCAGAGACAGACTGAAGCTGGACAATCAAACTGGATCTCTGACCATCACAAACACCAGAACTGAACATGCTGGAGTTTATCAACTACTGATAATTAGAGCTAACCTGACATCAACAACATTCAGCGTTTCTGTCTATGGTGAGTCGAGATAATTTGTCCAAACGTTCACGTTAATTTTATAGTTAGAAATAAAAGACACATTCAGTGACCGTTAACACACTAAACACCAACTCAACACAAAATCCACAATAACTAAAATAGACTTGATTGTTAATATTTCTTTCTATTCTCTCATGTTTTCCAGCTCGTCTGCCTGTTCCTGTCATCATCAGTAACTCTTCACACTGTTCTTCATCAAATTGTTCATTGGTGTGTTCATCAGTGTTGAATGTGTGTGATGCGACTCTCTCTTGGTACAAAGGAATCAGTGTATTGTCCAACATCAGTGTGTGTGATCTCAGCATCAGTCTCTCTCTACCTCTGGAGGTGGAATATCAGGATAAAAACACCTACAGCTGTGTGCTGAACAATCCCATCAGCAACCAGACCACACATCTGGACATCAACACACTCTGTCACACATGTGCAGGTACCACAGTTCTGATGATAGATGTGATTATATACAGATTCACTCACACTAATGACTCTCTTCTTCAGTTCCTCCAGTCTCAGTGTCTCTGATAGTGTTGATCTCTGCTGCTGCTGGATCTCTGATGATTGTAGCTGCAGTCATTGGGATCTTCTGTATCTGCAGGAAAAAAAATAGGTAAGGAGATCAAACAATTAATGCATATGTTGAAATATTGATTTTTTATAAGGCCAATTTCAATAGATTGAATGTTGTTTTTAACTTGTATGCATTATGCTATTGTTTATGCAGTTCAGACCCAGGAGAAAGACATGAATGATTCTGCATGGTATAAACCAAAAAGACGAAAAAAGGTAAGACCATTCATGACTTTGTTGCAAGAAGTTGTTGTCTGTTTGAATTTTTGTAATCAGTATGCATCAGACGGTCAGTAAACAGATGTACTGTATTTTTCCTCAATAACAATAAAATATGATTATATTCAATGCTTAGTTCATCCAAAAAAAAAAAAAGTCTTAAATTTACTCACCGCACTGTTATTAGATTATTTTAGGCAGCATGTCAGCCTCAGTCACCATTTACTTTCAATGCATATTTTTGAAGTGAACTATAACTGCCAGTGTCTGCCTACCACCACCTTGTGTTTCCCGGAAGAAAGTTTATCTCCATCGTAGGTTGTAACAGAAGACTTCGGTGTTTGTCGTGGTCGGGGAGACTTGATGAGGAAGAGCTGCCTAAGTCACTCGTCCTTATTTAATCGTGCTGTTTTATTTGCCACTTGGAAATATGCTTAAACATGTTGGCCTACGCAGGAACAACGGCATGGAAATAAAATAACGACAACTGTATAAAAACACACACACACACACACACACACACACACACACACACACACACACACACACACCTTAGGCTATACCATTACAATGGGGTGAGTTGACATTTTACCTGGCGTTACGATTCAACCCTATGGATGTTTATAAGATAAGATAAGATAAAATATACTTTATTGTCCCCGAAGGGGAGATTTGTTTTGGACTCATGTACATTAGACAGGTAGGCCTACATACAGTAGACACATTAACACCTTTCATTGGCAATTTAAATTTTTTTTAAATTACAACCGTTATTTATTTCAGGCTCCCATATTGCACGTCCCAATAGTGTATATTGCACATTCCCGATGGTATATTGCACATTCTCGATGGTATACATATTGCACATGCCTGATGGTAGGCTATATGTGACTCCAGATGTGAACAATCTGCGCAGATTTGTCAATTGCAAAAAAAATAAAAAATAAAAATCAATAGGCTACAATTAAACATTCTTCCTACATTATTTTGGTGGTGTTATTTCATTACTTGAAAGGCAAAAGTAGGCTACCATAAAATTTATATATATATATATATGAAGAGTTCAGATGCAAAAGCCTCTAAGTGCCATCTGAAATTTTCTTCTAGAATGATCATTTGTATCAAGTTCGTATATTTAAGGTCAGTAAGAATGTTGGTACTAAACAGTTTCTGGTCCCCATTGACTTCCATAGAATATATACCATTATAGCATAAAAATAAAATAAAAATTATGAATACAAAAGAAGATATTTTAAAATATGTTGGTAACCAGACAGTTGATGGACCCCATTATAGACGACCATTATAGCATAAAAAAAAAAATAATAATAATAATAATATATAGGCTATATAGCCTATATAGACTATAATGGGGTACATCAACTGTCTGGTTGCCAACATTTTTTTTTATATATCTTCTTTTGTATTCAACAGAAGACAGTAGCTCATACAGGTTTAGAACAATTTGAAGGTGTTCAGTTAAATGACAGAATTTTCATTTGTGGGGTGATCTAACTCTTTAAAGCTAGTGTGCTCCAAAACAATGACAAGATTCACATTTAGATGATATAAGTTCAAAACTTACCATCTCTCACTTCTGCCAATATTAATCAATGATTTTTGAAGACATCACTGCACTTCAGCTTCACATCAGATTTACTGTCCTATCAAATGCTCTCTAGAATCTGAAGTCCCGCCCCCAACATTAGTAACTGAAATCAGTCACTTATTCACACAAGTATTATTATTATCTACATGGTGAATGGCACACGGTGCAATTGGGTCAAATTAAGTCTGGTTTCACTTTATTTATTTTTTTAGCACAAAATCGCAAAGTATCCTTTCACCACACATAAGTGTTGCAGATTTATTAGTAAATAAGATTCTCATAGATGCAAAGCTCTGAATAAGCCCACTGATTATCAGTGACAAAGCGATCGAACATCATTCATTTGGATAGGCTGATGACTTCTGCCGATACGGGACAGTGACTGATCAACAAGAGATCAAACTTATGCAAATGATGGGCAATACCCAGGTTAGGTCATAACAAGCTAGGTTAGGTCATTTAGGACCCACAGGTTAGGTCATAGGCTACAATCAATTAAAATGACTGTATATTGATTGACTGTATATTTTTTCTTGCAGAAATCAGAGGAGGCCGTGTATGAAAATGTATCAAAACAGTGATCAAATACAGCATCTCTGCCAGGATATTTTTCTTCTGACTCATCTAATGTTCTTTCTTTCTTTCTTTCTTTCTTTCTTTCTTTCTTTCTTTCTTTCCTTTTCTACATGCAATATAGTACTATTGTAATAATAATAATAATAACAACAACATACTCAAATTAATTTGGTCTATTATAATAAAAATACATATTTTCACATAGTTACTAGTAAATCACACCAGCAGTCAGCAGAACAACATCATAATTCCTGCTATAGGAACTGAAGACAGACTTGAAGCTGTAATGATAAATGGATACAATTATTATTGACTGTATTTGCTGTCACGTCTTCTCAAATTCATTCTCCATATTGAGTGGCGCCATCTGGTGGGTTTTGAATTACAGCACAATGCAACAGGTTACTTTAAGATCAAGAGTCATGTGACATATGTGAAAACGATCACTTGATGTGCATGTGAAGGTGATAGAGATGATGTCAGTTATGTTTTAATACCGAGTCAGAGCTCACGGTTTCATTTATTGGGTCGATTTAACTAAATATTAAACTGTATTTTAACATCCTCAAAGGAAAATGTGGTGAATTACTAAATTATACTCCCTAATGACAGAAACATTGAAGCACTTAAAAATGTTAAAGTTTTTTTTTTTTTTTTTTTTTTACGTAAAGATTGTGGGTAAGAAAAATGACTGGAATCATAATGTATTAACTTTCTCCTCCCAACCAACCAATTTGAAAAAAAAAAAGAAAAGAAAAAGAAACACATTCTAAACTTTTGAACAGTTAAATATGATAATTGTGTTACCGTTTCTCTCCCTCTGTGTCAAAAACAGTTGCTCATCTTGTTTGTTTTGATTAAAGAGTTTTAACAAATCTGACAGTATCAGGACAGGAAGAAGCTCTTCACCTACAAGCTAAACACTCATGCACTGAAAACACACTCTCACCTGCAAGATGTTTGTCCACCAACAGACAAAACCACGCCCAGCAAGCAATTTCGCGTCTAATAGACGTCTAAACACAGCCCAGACGTCTAGGCTAAATCGAGGCTAATTTTGGGCTGTCAGTGAAAATCTAATAGACTTCTAAACATAGCCCAAGAATAGACAGCTATTGAATGACTACAAATATACGTCTAATAGACGTCTAACCATAGCCCAAGAATAGACAATCAGACAGCTATTGAACGACTATATTTATACGTCCAATAGACGTCTAACCATAGCCCAAGAATAGACTAGTCATCAGTTAGACCGCTATTAAACGACTACATACGTCTAATAGACAGGCAATATGGGTCTAGGCTAAAACAAGGCTGATTTTGGGCTGTCAGTGAAAATCTAATAGACGTCTAACCATAGCCCAAGAATAGACTAGTCATCAATTACACTGCATATACATGTAATAGACAACAAAATGAGGCATAAGGATTCTTTTCACTCAAATATAACAGGTTCTCATAAATGAAAATCCATCCAAACTAATTGAATATAAAGGGATTTATTTTGAACAATTATATAGACAACAACAACTTAGACAACATTCAAACATAAAAATGAACAAATAAAACATTGGAAAAATATGTAAAACAAATTAAGATATTAACATTTTTAAGAATTAACTGTTTACTTTTGATCCATAACCCCCACCCCCTGCCCTCCCTGGTGCTTGTTTGAAATGATTAGAAATTGCATTTTTTATTTCACATTCCGTAGCTGATGGAAAGCTGGTCATCACTGCGTCTGCCAAATGAGAAAAAGGAAATAATTATTGCTCAAGAAAAGCATTGTTGACAGTCATTTAACTAATTACAGTCAATCACTTTTGCTAGGATGCACACTAGAGCTGGCCAATATAGAGTTAACAGAATATAGATTGAGACTATATAATTTATATCAATATAGACAATAATTTATATCAATATTATAAATAAATTAATATCAATAATTGAACATTTTTGCCCACGTAATGGTGATGCAATACGGGGTGTAACGATACGCATATTAAATTTTGGTATGTTTTAGCTTACCTTAAGGACGTCCAAGATGTAGGTGTCTTTGTTTCCGCAGTAGTTTCAACTTTGATTTTTTAGGTCAAACTATTCTTGTCTGTCAGTCATATAATGCAGGTCTATGGTCACCACCTAAAAAGGCCATGCACAGAGAAGTCCAAATTAAACAATTCCCCATCGCAAGTACACATTAATGGCCTAAGACACGAAACGAGCAGTCTGTGTGAGAAAATGAACAGTATTTATATCGTTTTTACCTCTTGTACACAGCCACGTCCAAGTGATATGAGGGCTCGCGTGCTTCCAGGTGTGTGACGCGTCCGTGTTCTGGCTTAGTTTGCGCAAGCGGCGCACTTAGACTAAGCCAGAACGCGCACACACCGAAGCACGCGCGCCCTCAGATCACTTAGACGTGGCTGTGTATAAGAGGTAAAAACAATATAAATACTGTTCGTTTTCTGACACAAACTGCTCGTTTTGTGTCTTAGGCCATCAGTGTGTACTTATGGTGGGGAATTGTTTAATTTGGACTTCTCTGTGCATGCTCTTTCAGGTGGTGACCATAGACCTGCATTATATGACTGACAGACAAGAACAGTTTGACCTAAAAATATAAAAATTGAAACTACTGCGGAAACAAAGACACCTACATCTTGGATGCCCATAAGGTAAGCTAAAACATATCAAAATTTAATTTCAAAGTGAACTATCACTATAAGTCATTCTTTATCACTTACTCATATAACTCTAATAAACATAAAAAGATACTTATAGGCGTAGTTCACTTTAAAAAAAAAAAAAAAAAAAAAAAAAAACATGTAATCATTTACTCACTTTCACTTGGTTCCAAACCTGTATGGCTTTCTTCTGTTGAACACACACACAAAAAAATATTTTGATGAATGTTGGTAACAAGACATTTAATGGTAGTCATTGACAAGTGTTCTGTACATTCAATTGTTGTACTTTGTTGACTGATTGCTGGATAATTTGCAATAAACAGTGTCTTTAAATCAAATAAAGTGGATTACATCACTCCAGTTCTGAGGTTTTTACACTGGCTATCTGTCTGTCAAAAAATTCATATCAAAAAACTACAGTTGGTAATAAAATTAACATTTTAAGGCCAAAGTAAATTTCTAATCTTCTGATGCACTATGAACCATCCAGAGCAGACCTCTCAGGTCATCTGGGACAGTAGCCAGCTACTTTTATATCTCCAAAGTCAAAACAAAACATGGAGAAGCAGCATTCAGTTTTATATCTGAAACAAATTCACTGAAAACTTAATGTATGCTGCATATTGTAATTATTTAAAAACAAGTTTAAAGACTTTATGTTTGCCACTACCTTTTATTATTTTTTTTTTTATATAATTTCTTTTCATGTTGCACTATGCTGCTGTTAAATTTTATGTAAAGTACTTACAAAATTTGCTTTAAATCAAAAACTATTATTTATTACTCTAATTTAAAAACAATATACTGGTATCTTTATAATAATAAAAATAGTAATGATAAGTTTCATAGTTCCATGCTTACCACATTCATTGAATTTAGATACATTTGCAATAACACGTGCAGGTAACTTTAACTTTTTGGAGAAAAATAGTACTCTGCAATGTTAATGTTAAAATGTCACGGTTTCTACACATTATATCAACTAACTAATTTAAACAATGAACATATCAAAAATAACACGCATACTTACAAGATCGAAATAGAAATGTGAAGGTTTTCACTCAGACTGTTGCTCGCCCGTTGCTCTCCGACAGCTGCCTCGTGTAAAATAAAATGGCGGAAATGTTTATCGCGAAATTTGGCTAAAGTGATCTAGTCGCGCAATGCCAGTAGTCCCAGTAGACATGTCTCAGTAGTGTTTCGATTGTGCCATCTAGCGGTTGGGAAATGCAATTGCATTTGATTTGATTTTTTATCGTAGATTGTGTATGAATGTTATGTTTATGTGTGACAGAAAACATATTAAGCTGTGTGAGCGAAAACATTTCAAAGACTAATATTCTTATACTATATCGCTGGTCTGAATCTGGGCTATAGCCAAGCCGTACGTAGACCAGATTGCCTTGATTTCGCCAGGTGGGCTAAAGCAGACCGCATATCGCCCGTCCAATTCGGAGCTAAATCGTGACTACAGATCGACCATGTCTTGAAATGACATATTGAACCTTGTAGACATCATACCAATGCGAACATGATGGAATATCAACCATTTCATGCACTGCCTGGCAAAAACCAACAATTAATCAGTTTTGACTAAAAGTGGGCTACAATAGCCGGGTCTGAATACGAGCTAAATCGTGGCTACGCACAGCCTACACATATAACATGTAAAATAAAGTAAACCAAACAACTTGTAATCACAGTAGACTTTGCTTACATGATGGAATATAACACATCTCACAAGTTATTTTGGAAAAAAAAATACATTTATCCAGATTAAATGTTATTTGGGCTAAAAGTGGGTTACACATAGTCGGACTATATCGGGTCTATATTTAACCCAGACGTTGAAATGACGGCTATTGCTTGCTGGGACATTTCTGTAGAAAACCGACCGCAGCAGTTTCAGTCTGACTCAGAAGATGAACTTCAGTAAAACTGGCACTGTGAAGTGGCAGACAATTTTATCTATGTACTTTGGGTTTTTCCATTCATTAAAATTTAGACACAATACACATCATTTTAAAATCACTAGAGTTAGGCTTTCTAGCAATCGTCGTTAGGCCCGAATTCAAGGCAGGAAGCACTTACTGAAAGCGCTTGCAAATCACCTACTCAGTTGACTGACGCTAGCGCCAGAAGAGAGCAGTTTTGAGTGAAAGAGACTTCGGGTCAGCGAGCTGAAGTGGCTCAAATGAGGCTCCTTTCATGGCCTCCAGGACCATGGAGAGGTCCCAGACAGGCACGGAGGGGGGTCGAGGTGGGTTTAGCCTTCAGGCCCCTTTGAGGAAGCGCACGACCAGGTCCCTTCTTCCCAGTGATTGCCCAGCCACATGAGCGTGAAATGCTGCTATTGCCGCTATACTTTGAGCGTGGACGGGGAACGCCCCGCGTTTAAAGAGCTCTTGTAAAAAGGAGAGCATTTTCTGTACTCCACATAATAAGGGGGGCAAGTTCCGAGCTGTGTACCAAGCAACAAAGTGAGATGCAGCTGTTCATCTGACTTGCAATGGTCGAACTTCAGGGCTGCGTTCAGCCCCGACAAAACGTTGCACAACGTTTTTTAAACAGAAACGGTGATGCGTTGAACACACTGTTCTGATGACGCAAGAGTTGCAACTATGGCAGCTGAGAAGGCCATTCTTTGTGTTCTTTGTGAAGAATTTTCGGAGCCTTATGAAGTTGGTATAAATATGTGTTTAATACTACAAAATATGCCCGATGTTACAGTTACTGCACTTGCCGCCCAGAACAAAAGAGAACATCCCAATCGAGTGAAGGGATTTGCGGAAACTGAAATGGAAGCACACATCTTACCTAATTCAGACTAAAACACATCTATTTAGCCTCACATACTGACTTTATTTGTAGTTTTAATACCCTGTATTTTCTTTCTCATTTTTAGGAAAAGCACTTAATTACCATTGTTTATTTCTATACCAAATGTCATTCACTTGCAATGAAGCTAAAATGCCCACCAAACAAGAGAAAACGTATCTCAAACCCCGTTGCACACCGTTGCACGCCGTTTCCAGTAAACATGACGTTCAACCCGGAAACCGTAGCAAAACGTTGCGCACCGTTTTGAACTTGAAAGTGCCCCAGGTTTCTGACTGAGACACAGCAGTACAGACTGATTGGTTTGCGTG
This sequence comes from Scardinius erythrophthalmus, assembly GCF_964197995.2. Classification (NCBI taxonomy): domain Eukaryota; kingdom Metazoa; phylum Chordata; class Actinopteri; order Cypriniformes; family Leuciscidae; genus Scardinius; species Scardinius erythrophthalmus. Next base: position 11,391,399 of record NC_138234.1, read on the forward strand.
CATGAGCCGCCTCGCCATAGGTTCGTGCAGTTGCCGCAGCACAGCCAATGACTGCTCTAGGTGCTCAGCTAGGTGTCTGCTGTGCAGCTGCACTGCGTTTTAAAAACTTCTTGAAAGGGAAATTTAGGTGTGACAGGGTTGAGACTAGGGTAACAGGGTTGAAGAGACAAATACAGCTTAACATATAAATAGTTTTTTTTTTACTCAAATTCACTGTAAGATTTTCTATAAGCACTGTATTTCATTATGTAACCAGGAAAGACAACGGATATAAATTGCAATTGCAACTGAGTTTTATTGAGCCGACTGCAGGAAAAACATTAGAACATTATAAAATGACTGAATAGGACCTCAAAATAAAACATAACGTGTGCTTTTTATGTGTATGTGTGTGTGTGTGTGTGTGTGTGTGTGTGTGTGTGTGTGTGTTTTTTTTTTTCATGTACGCACGCTTCGTGGCATAGTAATGTAATGGGGTTGAGTGTGACGGGGTTGTGACTTTTTGCTCAAAATGGCCACTGCTCTACATGAAGTGAATAACAGGAGAGCACATGGCATGCATGATATTAAGAAATCATGTATATTGTTGAAATAAAGATAATTTTCACAAATAATAGATTTATATCTTTATTTGATGTAACAGGGTTTGAGTCGTTGAGCTTGACAACCACAATATCACAATTCTAAATAAGTTATAGTTACAAAAGAAGGTGGTAACTTGCCTGTCTGCACACAATGTTGTTCAGAAGACTTAAATGATGTTAATTCCTGTTATTGATGTCACACAAGGATATATTAAATTAAGGTTTAAAGGTGCATTAAGCAACTTTTCATGTTAAAAATACCCGTTTTTCTAACCCATACATGCTTAAACAATTGCCTGATGGGCTGAATGAGCCCTTCTATGATCACTGCGATTGCCTCTATAATCCTGTACAGTCAAATAAATAAGAGGGATTCGGGTCGGAATCGACTGGGCGTGACGTCATGCGCGTTCACGCTCACCTGGCTATGTCTGGCAGGTTTGTGTATTCGCCGCCATTATCCGCATCAGCGAAGACAACTCAAGCGACTTTTGCAAAAGTAGAAGATGGATTCAAAGAGACCGGCTTCTAGTTCATCCCAAACCCCAACGCAAACTCCACATAACCGCGTGCACAACTCTGGTTGCAGTTTCGCGTGTCGCCAGAAGGGGGCATAGTTCTGCAAAAACTCAGAGACTTGCGCAATGCACCTTTAACTAATAAATCTGTTGTGCCAAACTTTAAACTGTGAAATAATCAGATTTACATTTAAACCATAATTTTGAGCCTGCATTGCGTTCCTTTACATTCAAGAACAGGGTCAAAGCTAATCTTAAAAGTAAACTCCGATATGATGGGAAAAGTTTTTGTTGTTTTTGGAAACCTGTCCGCTTTGAGTTCATATCTGGAATTAATGCATTTATGTTTTTTACTATATTAAATAGCATGTAATATATAGTATGACAATCTAAAGTATTACGATATTAGTATTAGTATTATTGAATAATTTGCTTGTTAAAAATATACATTTTTGAAGGTATTAATAATAATAATAATAATTATTGCATAAGAATAGTAGCATTAAGCTATTATCTCACAAATGATGCTGCCGTATTAGTCCATTAATTGATACTGTAAATATATTTCCTAGCAACCTGTAAGCACTGCTGCAATGTTTTCTCTCACTGCTTGATTCAGAAAATCTCTTTTTAACGGTAGCGGTTAGAAGTTTACAGCACATATAAAGACTGTTGATATTTCAGGCTTTGTAAACCATCAGAAACCTTAATCTGTACATTTGTTTGGTTCCACTTTATTTTGATAGTCCACTTTAGACATTCTACTAACTATAAATAACTTTGCAACAACATGTCAACTAACTCTCGTTAGAGTATTAGAGTGTTAGGTTATGGTTAGTTGCCAAATTATCTGTTGAGGAGCATCAAAATAAGCAGATATAGAGCAGACAGTCTACTAATACTCTAATGACAGTTAGTTAGAGATCACTTCTAAGTGGATTATTGAAATAAAGTGTTGCCATTTGTTTGTTCTCCAGGTGTGTTTGGTCATTCAGTGTCAGTGATGGGGGGAGATTCTGTTACTCTAAACACTGATGATACTGAAATACGTGAAGATGAAGATATACTGTGGACATTTGGAGATGAAAACTATCTTTTAGCTAAAATAAAAAAAAAGAAGCAAATTGTCTCTACATATAACGGCACTGATGAGAGATTCAGAGACAGACTGAAGCTGGATGATCAAACTGGATCTCTGACCATCACAAACACCAGAACTGAACATGCTGGAGTTTATCAACTAGAGATAATTAGAGTGGAAAAATCATTAAAAACATTCAATGTTTCTGTCTATGGTGAGTCGAGATCATTTGTCCAAACGTTCACATGTTAATTTTATAGTTAGGACTGAAAGACACATTCAGTGACTGTTAACACACTAAACACCAACTCAACTTAATTGTTGATTGTTGTGTTCATATTTCTGCTCATTCTCTGATGTTTTCTCATCTGCCTGTTCCTGTAATCTTCAGTAATTCTTCACAATGTTCATCTTCATCATCATCAAATTGTTCATTGGTGTGTTCATCAGTGTTGAATGTGTGTGATGCGACTCTCTCCTGGTACGCAGGAATCAGTGTATTGTCCAGCATCAGTGTGTGTGATCTCAGCATCAGTCTCTCTCTACCTCTGGAGGTGGAATATCAGGATAAAAACACCTACAGCTGTGTGCTGAACAATCCCATCAGCAACCAGACCACACATCTGGACATCAACACACTCTGTCACACATGTGCAGGTACCACAGCACTGATGATATATGTGTGTGAAGATCAGACTCACTTACAATAATGACTCTCTTTTCCTCTCCTTCAGTTCCTCCAGTCTCAGTGTCTCTGATAGTGTTGATCTCTGCTGGATCTCTGATGATTGTTGCTGGATTCGGGATCTTCTGGATCTGCAGGAAATGTAGAAAAATTGACAAAGGCAAGTGTTACCTACAGCTTTTAAACAAGTATTATAAAAAAAAATAATACTTTGAAAATATGCTTTAAACAAGTCAACTGATAGCCCTATTTTATCATTTAATTAAAATGATTCTCAATTTTGTAGTTAACCTTTATATGAAACCAAACTAATATGTGTAGTTATTTACTGCAGAATACAGTGATTTTGGAATTTGTGTCTTCATAATGGTCCCCAACATCACTCTTTACTCGTCTCACTCGCACACAGCATCAACACTGAAAATTCATTAAAAAAAATTAAAAAAAAATTCATGCAGCTGGTGCTCAAATTAAAATCTAAATGAATGATGACTTTTGTTAATACAAATAAACAACCCAATTGGTTTGATTTATGTGTAAATGTCTCTCTAAATATGACAAACACATATTTGTTTAAGAACTTTGTGTGTGGTGAAAGTTAATGCTATTTTTAAAATCGGCAGTGTTAAGTTTATTTCTTTACGTTTGAAAGCCCTAATAATAACAAATATTGTGAAGAACCATCTTTGTAAGATTGCATTTTGCAGGTTTTAATGGATCTATTATTGTTCAAACAGCTGAGACGTGTTCAGAAGAGATCATTTATGCTGAGACAACATTCAACAAAAGAAACGCACAGGAATCGGTGAGACAATACATAGTTATTGAGTATTTTTATCATTTCAGATGTAGATAAGTGTGCGTTTGTTTCCTCTGTATAATATGGAAGCCCATTTCCACCACAAAAGATAAACAATGATGGTCTGTTCATTTATAATAATAATAAAAAATAATAATTATGACAGTCTAAGTCAAAATGCTGATAATAAAAATTCAATTATGACTTAAAAGGTGAAAATATCACATACAAAGTTTTGAAATTGTGACTTTTTGTCGAAATAACAGTATGACATACTAATAGACCTAGTATGCCATAATTTTGTTACGACCCTCCTTTGGCTCTTAAGAAGGGGAACATTAAACCAGTTCGGTCCCCTGTCACCAATAATCACTGTGAATGGGTGAGAATAATGAGAGACACAAGACAAAAAGTCGAATGAACTTAATTTAATAAACGTAAAGGGATAACTATTTTACATATGAATAAATAAAATCTATATTTACACAAAGATAAATAAACCAACCACGAAAAGAAAACTAAACACACCGGCAAATTTGTGTCAAATAAAAGACAATCAAAAAGGAACTTACTAAACCATTTCAATCTAACTATAATCTAGAAAGAAAATATCAAAGAAAAAGTCTTCAACGACCACGACATTGTAACTTTACTCTAACCAAACAAAAATAAAGAGAGTGGCACAAATCCCTAACCTAGTGTGTATAGAGAAAATTCAAGCTAAATGTTTGCCATGTATGCCACGTGACATGCTTACCTAACCCCTCTCCTCCATCCAGCTTAACCCAGCTTTGAAGAGCTGTTTAGAGGTGCTCTAAGTGATGTTGGGTGACGTCACTTCTTGTTGACGTTCATAGTATTGTCAAACAAAATGGAGGCTAGCTCGACCCTCCATCCTCCTCATCCCGTCCCCTCCCCCTGCTTCTCTCTCCTCCACTCCCCACACCCCCCTTCATGTGCACGCGCACTAACCCCCCAAACTAGCCTCTCCAAGTCAAAATTTTGTAGTGAATTTTCTAGTGACTGATAACATCAACATTTTTTTAATTGGCCCAAGTGCAATTCTTGTTGCAATAGTCTGTTAACATTGGCTCAATGAGAAATAATATGTCTTTTTTTACAGAAAGTTGAAGAAGAGGAATGTGTAGATTATGCACCAATCGCAATGAGAAGATGATCAAACTTCAGTCTTTTCCCGAGTACAAGACCCAGATTGTGATCATTTCACCTCCAACGTCCTCAGACTCCGAGTCAATGGTTGAGTTTTGGGATTGTGAGAATCACCACGTTTCATCAGGAAATCACAGCAGTGTAACGACTGAGACAAATCAGACACAATTATTTGTTGTATTTCACAAATAATCTTTAAAACTCACTCTGGGGTCTATGGACCCATCCACCAAAGGACCAACTAGGGCAAGAAGAGCCTCAGTTACCATGACTACCAACTGATAAGACGGTTTATTGCTCTAATAATGTGGTCATGTGGAAAAGCAGAGGCCATAGGAAAGACCCACAGCCCTTAAGACAGACTTTCCTGCATTCATTTATGGATGAACTGATCTGTAAATGAGCATGCACCCCAGGACATTGTACAAATGATTATTACTGTCTTGTGTAATGTATTTTGATACTATTCTTTTTTGATACTATGTATTTCATGATTTAACCTCACCTACACCATGTTTGGTCTCTATAAATTGGTACTTTGAAGATCGAAATGGTCGTGTATATGATATGTCGATGGCTGTGCAACATATTTGTATTACAATAATCTTTATTATTATATTATATTATTATTAGTCAGGTCCGAATCTTCAAGATTGTGTAACCCTGTAGGCATTTTTGAGGAAAAGTTGTTATACCACATTTTTAGAAAGTTCAATGTCTCCTGAATAAGGATCCATCGTATAACATTGAAATAAGGGTCCCATTTTCTTGTAATTGTCATTGAAACAATAGGTGCATTATTCAAAGCCAAAACACTACAGGTGGATAGGGTAAAAATTTTAAGTTATAGATATCACCATAAAACCTTTCCAGTTTTTCACTTACATAGAGACAGACATTTTTTGTATTACAAGTTTTCTGAAATGTCATGTTTACATATGCAAATGAGGCATACCAGTATATATATATATATATATATATATAATTCGAGGGGCAGGCATACCAGTGCGCGGTTCCCCCTTTCGGGCTAGCCCTGTCTCTTCGCGTCTTCACAAAGGTTGTCGAGGCAGCCCTTGTTCCTCTCGACGACTGGCTGATCCTAGCTCACTCTCGAGACAAGGTTTGCGAACACAGGGACCTAGTGCTGCGGCACCTAGCTTGTCTGGGCCTTCGAGTCAACTGGGAGAAGAGCAAACTCTGCTCCGTGCAGAGGATCTCTTTTCTCGGTATGGAAATCGACTCGGTCGCCATGTGCGTGCGCGCGCAGTCACTGCTAATTTGCCTTCGTCAGTTCGAGGGCAAGAGTGCGTTTCCACTGAAACTATTTCAGAGGCTCCTGGGGCATATGGCATCCGCAGCCGCAGTAACGTCGCTCGTCTTGCTTCATATGAGACCGCTTCAGCTTTGGCTTCGCGATCAAGTCCCGAGGTGGGCATGGCAACAAGGCACGCTCCGAGTCCCAGTGACTGCCTTCAGACCTTCACCCCGTGGACGAACCTCAGTTTTCTATGGGCTGGAGTGCCCATAGAACGAGTTTCCTGGCATGTTGTTGTATCAACAGATGCCTCCATAATGGGCTAGGGCGCCATGTGCAATGGACATGCTGCCGCAGGCTCCTGGACAAGACCCCAGCGCCTTTGGCATGTCAATTGCCTCGAGTTGCTGGCTGTACGTCTCACCCTGCACTGCTTCTGTGCGTTGCTCAGGGGTCAGCACGTATTAGTCCGATCAGACAATACCGCCACAGTAGCGTACATCAACCGACAAGGTGGTCTGCGCTCCCGCCGTATGTCGCAACTCGCCTGCCACCTCCTCATATTGAGTCAGAAGCATCTGAGGTCGCTTCGAGCCATTTATATCCCGGGAGACCTGAACCGTGCAGCTGATATGTCTCGGTTTCGGCCTCTCGCTGGAGAATGGGGACTCCATCCCCAGTCGGTTCATCTGATTTGGGATCAGTTCGGGGACGCACAGGTAGATCTGTTTGCCTCCCACGACTCTTGCCACTGCGACCTGTTTTATTCCCTGACCGAGGGCACGCTCGGCACGGATGCACTGGCGCACAGCTGGCCGCGGGGCCTCTGCAAGTATGCGTTTTCCCCCAGTGAGCCTTCTTACGTAGACTTTGCGCAAGATCAGGGAGGACGAGGAGCAGGTAATTTTGGTTGCCCCGTATTGGCTCAACCGCACCTGGTTCCAAGAACTAGTACTCTTCGCGACAGCACCTCCCTGGCCAATTCCTCTGAGAAAGAACCTGCTTTCTCAGGGACGGGGCACCCTATGGCACCCTCGTCCCGATCTTTGAAACCTCCATGTGTGGTTCCTGGATGGGACGAGGCAGGTTTGAGTACCCTACCACCAGCGGTGGTGGCTACCATCACTTCCGCTAGACTAGAGCATCGTCCACGAGACATGCCTATGCGTTGAAGTGGAACCTCTTTGTCAACTGGTGTTCTTCTAAACTTAAAGAACCCACGAAAGGCCCGATCAGTGTCGTGCTTTCCTTCTTGCAAGAAGGGTTGGAGCGAAGGTTGTCTCCCTCCACCCTGAAAGTGTATGGTGCCGCCATTGCCACACATCATGATGCAGTTGATGGTAAGTGCATTGGAAAGCACGACCTGATCATCAGTTTCCTGAGAGGAGCGAGGAGACTGAATCCTCCTCGCCCTCCTCTCGTTCCCTCTTTGGACCTCTCTGTGGTTTTAACTGCCCTGCAGAGTGCTCCCTTTGAGCCTCTGCAATCAGTGGAGCTTAAGTTCCTGTCAATGAAAACAGTGCTCCTGGTTGCATTGGCCTCCATCAAGAGGGTAGGGGACCTGCAGGCATTTTCGGGTGACGAAGCGTGCCTGGAATTTGGACCGGCTAACTCTTACGTGATCCTGAGACCCCGGCCTGGATATGTGCCCAAGGTTCCCACCACACCCTTTCGAGACCAGGTGGTGAACCTGCAAGCGCTGCCCTTGGAGGACGCAGACCCAGCCTTGGCACAGCTCTGTCCAGTACGCACCCTCCATACTTACATAGACAGGATGCATTGTTTCAGGACTTCAGACCAGCTCTTTGTCTGTCATGGTGGGAAGCTGAAGGGAAAGGCTCTCTCCAAGCAAAGGTTGTCTCACTGGATAGTGGACACCATTGCTTTGGCTTACCAGCAGCAAGGTCGACCATGCCCCCTTGATGTGACGGCCGGAGTGTGGCATCCTCTTGGGCTCTAGCGCATGGCGCCTCGCCAACAGACATATGTAGATCTGCAGGCTGGGCGACACCTAACACGGCCTCTGGGCAACCCCCACGTGTGTAGTCCACTGTAAGCCTCTCTGAGCATGTGTCTTTCCCTCGGCAAGCTACCTTGCCACCCCTGGGTTTGAAATATTCCACCTGCAGCTGGACACCCCAGTGATTCTCAATATGCAGCCCCCTGGGGTCATGTGTATTCCAAGTCCCCCCCTTCGGGCTGGGCATAATTGCATATTTCCACTGATATATGCTTCCCAGTGTACCTTGGCATAATTCCAGCAGCCATTAAAAACTATCCCTTTCATGTTAATGTTGTTTTTTCATTGTTTACATGTTTAAATATTCTGAGAATGCATAGTTTTAGTTCTAATGTTTAATGTTTAAACTGCAACAAATGCATTAAAACTTTTTTTTTTTGGCAGCCATTTTGTTTTTATTGTTTATGCCAAAACAGTGATGTTTACAACTTGTTATACGGCAGAAATGGATTCAGCACCTAAAAATCATATAGAAACAACACTTGAAGTACTTTTCCTCAAAAATGCCTACTGCATCTTATCCAGGGCTATTTATCTATTTTGGGACCTGACTATTATATTATAGCAACCAATCCAGCTGCACATTAAAATAAGCATGCTTCAAACAAAGAGCCATTTATCTCAAACAGAGGAATTTTCTCACTTGGATATTCCACCTTTCTCATTGGTCAAGCAAATCCAGAGAGGTGGGACTTTTCTCAGGCTTTATAGGGCCAAATTCACAGTGACCCCCCTCTCTTCTGGCTTCTACTGCGGCTTCTTCGGGCTGATGTCTGTGGGGAACCTCACCGGGGCCGATGGGCAACGGCAGGCCTTGAGCACAGCCTGCTATATCTTCACTTACCCAACAGAGTCAGACTGTAATTTCTTCAGAGCTTCATTCCCTGTTTACGGTTTCATTCTGTCACTTTTTCATTTTACCCGTGTATGTGTGATTGTGTGATTGTGTGTATGTGTTTGTTTAGATTAGCTGTGTCTGCGTTTAGTTAATAAACTTGTGCGCAATACATATTTGGTTCTGAATCTCTGCTTGCAACAAAGTTTCAGTGTCAGTTTGTGATCGTCTCTCTCTGAGGTGTGAAAAGTGTGTCTGTGAATAACATGCGGTTGAAGATGTTTTTTCCATTCCTGCTTACATGAAACCATTTGACTTCTGCTCAACAGAGAAACCACTTTACAACACACCGGTGATACTGAACCCATCAATGCTGATGTTTGACAAAAAGTCTCAAATAACAGTTTCAGTAGTTTTTTCCAGCTGTAACACTTCCTTCTAAGAAGAACTATTCTTGATACCTTTTTTTTCGTTCTATCAGTCGTTTTGAATTTTACACATGAATTGAGTGATATGATGAATTTTACTCATGTTTCTGAGTTTGTTAAATATGTTGTTGAATATGTTTGTTTAATAGATGTAACAAATTATGTGTTTTTAATTGCAGGTGAATCACTGATGAAACATCTGCTATAATACTACAAATAAATAGTTTTAAATGTGGAAATAGGCCTTTTCCTAAACATAATAGTGTAGTTAAATCTAACAGCCTCGGTATAGAGCGCCATCTAGAGTTCAAAATAAGACTTCACATCTGGAACAATAATACTAGGGTTCTTTCTGTGTTTGTTTATCGGTCAAACAGGCCGACCTCGAGTCTCTGTGATCTTCTGTCCTTTAATGCAAGTCTGGGGGATTTTTTCCCACCTGTTTATCATCCAGTAAGTGAAAATGGTGAGAAGTACACACATTGGAAGATAAATAATATATAATATGCATACTACAAGCCATATGCATACAGCATGATCTAGAATCATAACCAGGAATCAGCTCCACCATCTAATATAAGTATGTTAAAAAGCTTTTAAAGTGACAGTTATAATACAAGCTGCTGCTCTCAGACTGGCAACTGGGAGAAAGTGGACATCGACTGAGGCCATACAGCAAGCAAAATCTGTTGGGGGTATTTTGTAGGACAGGTGGAGGGGTTTTTGGACTCGGGACAAGCCGACCCATATGGTACAAGGCAACATCAGCCCAGAGAAGAAAGCTGGTAGTAGCCGAGGTCCGGCAGCAAGAGGAGGAAGAGATGCACAAGGCAGTCTCGCAGTCCAAACAGGGACTAACTGGGAAAACCTGGAGAAACGTAAGCTCACCTGGAAGGATCTTTGGGAGATGGAAGGGAACAGACTGAGCTTCATCATCAGAGCCACCTACGATGTTCTTCCCACACCCAAGAACATAAACCAGTGGACTGGAGAAGATCCATTATGTCCTCTCTGTTAAACCCCAGAAACGCTAAGGAAGATCCTCACCAGCTGCAAAACCCTTTTCTAACCCGGTCTTTCCCAAGGCCGTTACACCTGGAGGCACAATCAGGTCCTGGGACAACTGGCGTTTGTACTGGAAGGCAGGAGAACCACCACCAATGCCCTTCCTCTTCCAAAGCATGGATTCTCAAAATCCACTGCCTTCATAAGAGCGGGACAACTTCCAGTGAAGCCAACAAGCGTGGCGCACAAGTCCTAAAAAGTGAAGCCAAAGTGTCTCGAACGCCCCCAGGTGGCTGGTCCCAGTATAGGTCATAAACCCCACCCTCCCCATGAAGTCTAATGGACGCAATGGAAACTAAACAATCAAATTACACTTCAAATACATTTTTTCCAAATATAATTTCTGCCATTTTTAAATAGTATTTGTCATGCTGATGTAAGTTTAAAGGCCATTGCACACCGAGTCCGAAATTCGCATTAGAATTTTTCGGACGTTAAAAAATAAATACGACCTCACGTTATGTCAATCACGCTTGCACACTGCCTCCGAAACTTTCGTCCGTAATAAAAATAATCGGATTGGGTTCGATTTTCTGCGTTTTTCGCATCCACAGGCAGCGTTTTGAGAGGATTTTTGACTATTCAGAGCCACCGACAACATCCAGAATGGCGTCTGACAAGTTGATACACTTGGTCTCACAGCACAAAGCACTGTATGATAAACAAAATGCAGATTACAAAAACACTGAATATAAAGACAGATTGTGGCAGGTGATTCTCGATCGTATTAGAAAAGGAACCACTCCTTTCAATTTGATCGAAATTTCGGATCGATTAAGGTGTGATTGAGCAGCCAATTCGAATACTAATGTATTATTTGGTTAAAAAACTAAAGCCTGTAGGCTACAGCTGTTCTGTCTGCCCAGTGCTTCCGCCGGCTGGCCGGCCGTGTGTGTGTGTGTGTCTGTTCAGGATGGATTAGTTCACGATAATTGGTAGTCTTCTTTTTAATATGTGGCTCCAGTGTCGCTAGCAAATCGTCAAACTGTTCCACTGACATTCTGAAGTAAATTTTAAATCGCTCGGGATAATTTCGTAACTCCTTAATTAGGAGGTGAAACTCTCCTTCCTCTCGTCGCAAAGTCAGAATTGGATGGACTAATATTTCCTCTTTCTTTTCTTTTTAAGAAGAGACAGGGCAACAAAATCATCCTCACTGCTTGACGAATCCATTTTATATTGTTTGCGTTTTTTCCACAAATGTGTAAAAAATACGCATCGGACTCAGTGTGCAAGGTTTCGTGCGTGACGAATTTTTAGGCTGACGAACACGAAAAAACGCATACGAAAAATTCGGACTCAGTGTGCAATGGCCTTAAGTGTTCATTTTTCTTTTAAATAAGTTTGGTCTTAGTTATTTGATGCTATAAAAACGGGAATGTGACGTCATGATTGACAGCTGTGATTGACAGCTTCTCTAAACGAAGTAGACGGGAAGCTCAGTTAATCACAACTAACCTCAGGCCGGACCTGATCCTGTGGTCAACCTCACAAAAGTCCCTGTTCATTGTGGAATTAACTGTGCCATGGGAGGCTACAGTTAGTGAAGCGAATGAACGAGGCTGAAGTACTCAGACCTAGCAGCCGAAGCAGGACAACGGGGCTGCAAAACCCAGTTGCTCCCAGTAGAGGTTGGTTGCAGAGGTTTTGTAGCCACAGGGTACTGAAGGGGTTCAGTCAGAGGACAGGCCTTCTGACAAGCTGTTAGGTCACTGTCAGAGAATGATGAGCAAAGCAGAAACCGGCTATGGATAAATCGGAAGGATCATGAGGATCATACAAAATGACCAAGAGAGGTAAAAGTAGAGGGGAGCGCACAAGTGTTGCTTTTGAGCCCTTTGGAGGTGTTGTGAGCCTATCAGCGAAAACATCAAGGAATGATGGTTCCGACCTGATGACCCTAATGAAGTGATTACCCCTAATTAAGTGATTACCCCTACCCTCCACTCAAGATGTTAAGAAAGTGCCGATTTTTCTTCAAGGATTGTACTATCAATTTCTAAACGCTCAACACACTGGGTTGAGTTTGGACTGAGATTAACAGCTAGTTGGCTTCTACATTGATCACCAGTTGTATGATATCGATTAAATTGATTAATGGCTCCATCTGGTGTGTTTTTGAAGAACAGCATCATCACTGTGAGCTCATCAGGAAACACTATAATACTGATGATATGTGTGACCAATCAGGATGTGCGTCCAACAATATATTCACATGAGTTAGGGCTTGAGCTTTACACTTTGAAGTACGATTTTGAGTACATTTTTACAAGGAAATACTAATTCAGTCTTTTCTAATTTATATTTATCTAAGTTATATGCTGATTATTAGTTATTATTTGTGGCATTTACTAGCAATTTCTGAGTGAAATTTTGTTTCAAAGACAGTTTCGGCAAAGACAGCATTAATCTGATTGATTATTGGATTGCTATCAAAATACTAAAGTGTATTTTAACATTCCTTAAAGAAAAATGCAGTGAATGACTAAATTACACTTACTAACGACAGAAACACTGAAGCTCTTTATGATTCTGCTGTTCATCTGTAGTTTATAGAGTCCAGAGTCTGTGTTTCTGGTGTTTGTGATGGTCAGAGATCCAGTCTGAGAATGTAAAAATGTGTTTTTATGCAGTGTTTTTTTTACTAATGTGACATAAAAGTAGATTTTTTTTTTAAAACAAAAAAAGAATAACTTTAACAAGCTAAACTATTGAATGGCAGTGTTATATGATCATTGTGTATTTATTGCGTTTCTCGCTCAGTTTCTCAGCATGCTCAACATGTTTGTGTGATTAAAAGCATGACAGGAAGAAGCTCTTCACCTTCAAACTAAACACACAAACTCTGAACGGCCATTTTCTCACCTAAGATGTTTGTCCACTAACAGATCAAACCACATTTCTGAAGAAACCCGACCGCAGCAGTTTCAGTTTGACTCAGAAGATGAACGTCAGTAAAACTGTGAGATCAGACACGCTTTTAACTCTACATATATATACTAAAATTGAGAACTGAATAAATAAAAAAACAATTTTAAAATCCCTAGACTTAGTCTTTATTTTACCATGAAAAGTTATTCATCCAATATTCAGACAATATTCTTCTATTTTTACATTTAACACAGTCAGGCAAGTGTGCAATTTGAACGAATCATTAAAATCTATTAAAATAATGATTAAATTCAAGTTGGAATAACTCGACGAGGAGCTGCTCATAATGAGTAACAGTAAATAACATTAATGAGATTCACTCACAGTAACTACATCATTCATTCCTGCCGCAGTGCATGCTGGGAACTCGACTAGCAGCAAGGATTTTTAAAATCTGTTTTAATCTTCTGTTAATGTAAATTGGGCATAGGAACATAGTTTAAATATGTGTGTGTGTGTGTGTGTGTGTGTGTGTGTGTGTGAGAGAGAGAGAGAGAGAGAGAGAGAGAGAGAGAGAGCGAAAGCGAGAAAGAGAGAGTGTGTGTGTGTGTGTGTGTGTGTGTGTGTGTGTGTGTGTGTGTGTGTGTGTGTGTGTGTGCATTAGGAGGGTCAGACTCTGTCGAGGGAGGTCTTGCTCACATTACTTCTGTTGTGTTTGTTTAGATCAGTTGTGCTAGTGTTATTACATCAGAAAATGTTTCACATGTTTGTTTTGTTCTGTTTGTGTTTCTGCCGTCTGATCGGTAAGTTATGAACATATTTGTGACGTTTATTTACATCTCAGAGTAATAAACTCATGCGGCGGTTCAAATTAGATTATTTTCATCCACTGTGATCAAATCTCTTGATGTTTTAGGTATTTTAGTTTCAATGATTACAAATGTAATTCCTACCAAGAAATGACTTAATTTTAAATACTGAAGAAATACTAATTTTCAGTAATCATAAAAAACTACAAAAGTCATGGAAATTCAGTAATAAAATATGTGTTGAATACTATATCCAGAATATTTAAACTTGTACTTTCAAGCTGTATTTCATTTATCATATAATTTTAAACTGATCTCAGACTTTCTAAACCAACATGAGCATTAATCTGAAAACCTGTTCATGTTCATCAGGAGTGTTTGCTGCCGAAACAAATGAAATACAGTCAGTGTCAGTGATGGAGGGAGATTCTGTCACTTTACACACTTCTGTTGATAAAATACATGAAGACTACAATAACATAGCATGGAAATATGGAGCTGAAAAGTATTTTATAGCTGAAATCAGTAGAAAATATGGGATCTTAACATATAACGGCACTGATGGGAGATTCAGAGACAGACTGAAGCTGGACGATCAAACTGGATCTCTGACCATCACAAACACCAGAACTGAACATGCTGGAGTTTATCAACTAGAGATAATAGGACAGACACTGACATCAAAAACATTCAGTGTTTCTGTCTATGGTGAGTCGAGATGTAATTCCTCCTGTGCTTCTTGTTTTTATTAGCTATTTACATATTGAAATGTTTAATTATGTTATAGTTTGCTCATCAACACAATAATGAACTAAAAATAACACTTTAGATTTATCCATATTTCTGTTCATTAATCTAATCTTTCTCAGCTCGTCTGCCTGTTCCTGTCATCATCAGTAACTCTTCACACTGTTCTTCATCATCATCATGTTCATTGGTGTGTTCATCAGTGTTGAATGTGTGTGATGCGACTCTCTCTTGGTACAAAGGAATCAGTGTATTGTCCAGCATCAGTGTGTGTGATCTCAGCATCAGTCTCTCTCTACCTCTGGAGGTGGAATATCAGGATAAAAACACCTACAGCTGTGTGCTGAACAATCCCATCAGTAACCAGACCACACATCTGGACATCAACACACTCTGTCACACATGTGCAGGTACCACAGCACTGATGATAGATGTGTGTATACAGATTCACTCACACTAATGACTCTCTTCCTCTAGTCTCTCTGATAGTGTTGATCTCTGCTGGATCTCTGATGATTGTTGCTGGATTCGGGATCTTCTGGATCTGCTGGAAACACAGAAAAACTGACCCAAAATGCAAGTGTTTCCTACTTCTTTTAACAAGCATTATAACAAATAACAATAATAACAATTATAATTAAAGTAGACTATACGCTGATTTCACGCAGCCGCCATTTTGAAATCGAAAGTGAGGCTCCGGTGGGAAAAACCCCGGAAGTAAAGATAAACAACAATGCCTTTGGACTACCAACCTGAAGCTGCTGCCGCGATTTACACTATTGAATGTTAATATCCAATATAGGATTTGTATATAGTTCATTCCTGCTTCTTTTTTTACTTTTTGAATTATATATATAAAAAAAAATTTATTTATAAAAAAATGTCACTGTAGTCTAAAGTAGCATATAGAAGAAATGTATATACAGTTTTAGAATTGACACAACATCATTAAACACAACAATATGCCATCGCATTCACGACTCTCCTGTGATTAAAGGCGACACTTCCGGTTTTCTTCCCACCGGAGCCTCGCTTTCGATTTCAAAATAACGGCTGCGTGAAATCAGCGTATTACAGCCCTAAAAACACGTTGTAAAAAAAATAATTTGAGTTTTGTAGTTTTTAATCTCTTCCTGTTGTTCAAACAGTTCAGATTTGTGAAGATGAGAAAACTTCTGTTGTTATGTTACTTCATCCATCGTTCTATGAAAGAAACGCACAAACATCGGTAAGATCATTTTTACATTTTAAAGCAACTGAGAAACACTAAAAGATTGGAAGATATTTTAATATTATAATAAATAAATAAAATGTTCTAAAAGTGTTGCAGAAAATTATAATAAAATACAACTGTATAATTGTGCAAAGAACAATAAAAAAAACATTAACTTTTAAAGGGAGGAAGAAACTCAAACTCTTCTGTATTCAGACACAAATTCATTCATGAAACTCATGTCACACTTGTGTTTGGTATTTTGGCATTCACAAAATTGTCAATTTTCCCATTCAGCTTGTGTTATGGTTATGATTTAACACAGTTAGGCCTGGGCTGCGTTTCCCAAAAGCATTGTAAGAGTAAGTTTATCATAGAGACCATTGGTGGCAATTGTTCTACGATATTTGATCATTTAAAAAAACATTTTTTTTTTATTATTATTATTTTAAATATCTTATTATATCTTGTGTGATGTCTTTTACAGAGAGCTGAAGAGGAGAGTATTGTGGAGTATGTGTCTGTCAGCGTGAGAAGATGATTCATTTTCAGCAGGATTGAGTCTTTCCCTCTAGTTTTCCTTTGAGAATAATGAGAAAATCCCAGCGGACAAACAGCCGGATCATTCTGACGGGTTTGAAGTGAGATATTCAGAGATTGATGAAATGATCTCCTAAAACTTCAGGAGACTTTGCATTGTAACACAAAAACTTTTAACAAATTATGTAAATCTTATGGCCCACCATTTTCATGTTTGACTCTTAATTCAGACCATGTGCACAAAATACTCATCAAAAGAAGTGAAAGAGAGCCCTGAAAACCTTAAAAAATGATCTGAAATCAACTGTGATATTACAGTGAATTATGAAAATATTAGGCTTATTGATATTCAAAGGAATACATATATTCATTATCTTATCACGCTTTGATACGCAGTGTTACTGTAGTTTCAGTAGATATTTCCAGCAAGAGGAGCAAAGCTTCATATATAGCACACTATTTTTATAAAGATTATATCCTGTTTTTGTCTGTCAGTCTCATTTTAAGAATAAATTCAATGTCTGACTCACTGTTGTATTATTTATGGCATCATGCAGATGATCAGTGG
Organism: Scardinius erythrophthalmus; assembly: GCF_964197995.2. NCBI lineage: Eukaryota > Metazoa > Chordata > Actinopteri > Cypriniformes > Leuciscidae > Scardinius > Scardinius erythrophthalmus. The sequence goes on from NC_138234.1 coordinate 11,408,587, forward strand.
CTGTAGTTTTCATCAGTTTTGGGGAGTAACAAACTAAATGGAGAAACGCTGTTAATCAAAGGCACTACACATTTTGTAATTTAATTTAGTTATTTAAGGCCGTGATCTATTATGTGACAGATGAGTTTGGTTCACGAAACAAATCCACCAAAATTCAATAAAAACAAACACTACCTGCCAGTTCTTACTCTTTAGTCTTTGGCGTGTGCGTGACCAAATGTCACGTGACTGATCACGTCATAATAAATCTCCGCACAAGACAACTAGGCCAACATATTAAAAACATCAAAAAGAAATAACCAGGAATTAACCTTTCAAAAATCAGCTCCACCATATAAGTTGGTAATATTAAATAAAAAGCAATTAAAATTACAGTTGATAAGACACATATTGCTAAGGACTGAGAGAACAACCTTTAGTATGTGAAAGTGTTTTTTATATAAACACTTTCACATTCTAAAGGTAACACAGATTAGCTTATATCTCCATCACAGCACATGTTAGTGGGTGGGATATATTAGGCAGCAAGTGGACATTTTGTCCTCAAAGTTGATGAGTTATAAGCAGGAACAATGGACAAGCGTGAGGATTTGAGTGAGTTTGACTCCTGGGTCAGAGCATCTCCAAAACTGCAGCTCTTGTGGGGTGTTCCCGGTCTGCAGTGGTCAGTATCTATCAGAAGTCACAACTCACAGGACTTAAAGGATCTGCTTTTAACATCTTGGTGCCAGATCTCACATCACACCTTCAGGAGTCTAGAGGAGTCCATGCCTCCACGGGTCAGGGCTGTTTCAGCAGCAAAACGGGGAGCAACACAATATTAGGATGGTGGTCATAATGTTATGCCTGATCGGTGTATATCAAATATCAAAATACCAATATAGGCCTATATATATATATATTAAAAAAATACAAAAATAAACTTTTACAGAGTAAACTTGTGAATGGCAGTGTTAAATATGATCATTGTGTTTCTATTGTTTTTCTGTTTCTGTGTGAAGCAGTTTCTCATCATGTTTCTGTAGATTAAAGTTTAAAGCAGTCTCACATATAAGATGTCCGTCCACCCAACTGATCAAACAAAAAGAAAAAAGAAAGAAAGAAAAAACCCACAGCAGGTTTCAGTTTGACTCAGAAGCAATGAGATCATAAACGGTTAAAGTTGTTCTTTTCCCCATACGCTATAACTGAGAACTGAATAAATATATACATAAATTTTAAATCACGAGTTACTCTCTATTTTACCATGAAATGTAGTGTTTATATGACATGTGTATATGTTACATGTGTATACGTGTGTGTGTGTGTGTGTGTGTGTGTGTGTGTGTGTGTGTGTGTGTGTGTGTGTGTGTGTGTGTGTGCATTAGGAGGATCAGACTCTGTCGGGGAGGATTCACAAGCTTGTGTTTGTTAAGATCTGTTGTGCGTTCATTGATAGTCTTATTAGATCAGGCGTTTCACTGAACAGCTGCAAATGTTTCACATGTTTGTTTTGTTCTGTTTGTGTTTCTGCCTTCTGATCGGTAAGTTATGAACATATTTGTGTTGTTTATTCACATATCAGAGTAATAAACTCCTGCGACGGTTCAAATTAGATTATTTTCATCCACTGTGATCAAATCTCTCTTGTTGGTTTAGGTATTTTAATTTCAATGATTACAAATGCAAATCCTCCCATGAAATGTCTAAAAAATTATTCAAATAATTTTAAATACTTCTGCAGTAAACATAACCAACTACAAAAGTCATGGCAATTCAGTAATTAAAAATGTGTTGAATATATATAGCATATTTAAACTTGTACTTTCAAGCTGTATTTAATTTATCATATAATTTTTATTTGATTCTTCAGCAGTTCATTTAAAACACAATAAAGATAAAATTATTGATTCACTCGCGTCTGTTTGTTCGTAGTGTGACTTTCATTTAGTTTGTAGTCTCTGCTGATGTTAAAGGTTACAAACTGATCTCAGACTTTCTAAACCAACATGAGCATTAATCTGAAAACCTGTTCATGTTCATCAGGAGTGTTTGCTGCCGAAACAAATGAAATACAGTCAGTGTCAGTGATGGAGGGAGATTCTGTCACGCTAAACTCTAATGTTACTGAAATACATGAAGAATACAATAGCATACTGTGGAAATATGGAGATGAAAAGTATTTTATAGCTGAAATCAGTAGAAAATATGGAATCTTCTCCACATATAATGGCACTGATGGGAGATTCAGAGACAGACTGAAGCTGGACGATCAAACTGGATCTCTGATCATCACAAACACCAGAACTGAACATACTGGAGTTTATAAACTAGAGATAATAGGACAGACACTGACATTAAAATCATTCAGTGTTTCTGTCTATGGTGAGTAGAGATCATTTGCTCAAACGTTCACATATTTTTTTTTAATTAAAATAATCTTTGGTTCAGTACAAATCAAGCAGAATCCACAGCATATGTGTTATAATGTTGGTTACCACACAAATTCAAACTCGTCAGGAATTAAAAAGAAAAAAATCAAGGTTACATTGAGGTGCTTACAATGGAAGATAATGAGGTAAAAAAAAGAAGAAAAAAAAAGATATAAAAGTAGAAATGTGAAGCTTATAATTTCATAAACACACATACATCAATTCTTCTGTCAACACTAGTGTATTATTTGAGCTGTAAAGCTGTTTAAATCATCATTTTTCCAGGCGTTTTAGGGTTTGCGGTGTTAAGACACAGTTAAGAATGTAACTTTACACAGGACCTAAACAGTATTTTAGTGTTTACAGACTGACCCAATTGACGTCCATTGTAAGCGCCTCGCACTGTAACCTACATTTCTTCTTAAAAAATTATAATAATTAAAACAAGGGGCGAGTCATAATTACTTTTGTGGTTATCAACTTCATGCATCACAAATGCAGTTGACTGAGCTTAGTTTGTACTGAACTCTGAATATTCCTTTAATTATTTACATAATGAAATGTTTCCTCATTATATTTTGAGATGATGGAAACACTGACCGATAACACACTACACCAGATTGATGTTTAGATTTCTCTTTATTCTCTCATATTTTCCAGCTCGTCTGCCTGTTCCTGTCATCATCAGTAACTCTTCACAATGTTCTTCATCATCATCATCATCATCATCAAATTGTTCACTGATGTGTTCAGTGTTGAATGTGTGTAATGCGACTCTCTCCTGGTACAAAGGAATCAGTGTATTGTCCAGCATCAGTGTGTGTGATCTCAGCATCAGTCTCTCTCTACCTCTGGAGGTGGAATATCAGGATAAAAACACCTACAGCTGTGTGCTGAACAATCCCATCAGCAACCAGACCACACATCTGGACATCAACACACTCTGTCACACATGTGCAGGTACCACAGCACTGATGATATATGTGTGTGTTTACTGACCTGATCTCTGTCTTCTGTTGTAGATCAGACTGACACATTTAGTCTCTCTTTTCCTCTCCTTCAGTTCCTCCAGTCTCAGTGTCTCTGATAGTGTTGATCTCTGCGGGATCTCTGATGATTGTTTCTGGATTCGGGATCTTCTGGATCTGCAAGAAATGTAGAAAAATTGACAGAGAAGGCAAGTGTTACTTACTGCTTTTAAACATTATAATAAACAAAACTTTATACCCTAAAATATACTATAAATATTTAGTCAACTGATAGCCCTAAATATAATTTAAACGTATTATTCTGTATACACCTTTGAGATTATTTATATGAAAAGAAACCAAAATAATATGTGTAGTTAGTGTATAAAAAAGACAAACAAAAAAAACAGATCCTTCTTTTCTCAAATTGCACCAAAAGATAAAAAATACAAAAGCTTTCTCCACTTTATGAACATAATTTTACATGTTCCATAATTATTCCATGTACATGTTACATAATTTCCTATTGTCGCTGTAAAGCTGCTTTGAAACAATCTATATTGTTGAAAGCGCTATATAAATGAAGGTGACGTGTAAAGATGCAGCGGGTGCTAAAGTTAAAATATGTTATTGATTACTTTTGTTCAACTTGTTGAGCATCAATTTCACCAAACAAAGAATGCATTTGACTTAAATGTCCTGCCTGGGTTTGATTTATAAATTATGTGTAAAAAATGACTCTCTAATTTTTAAGTGACAGTTCAAAATTAAATTTAATCAAATAAAATTTGTTAATATCATTTTTTTTTAAAGGTCTGTGTTAAACGTTTAATGAAATCTGTGCATTTATGCTTTAACTTTGATGGCTATAATAATAATAATAATAATAATAATAATACATACAGTATGTTAAAGAATCAGATCTAATTAGTATTGAGTTGTGTTGTTTTAATGCATCTATTATCATTGAAACAGTTGAGACTCGCGAAGACGAGATCACTTACGCTGAACCAGCGTTCTACAAAAGAAACGCACAGAAAACGGTAAGACAATGTTATTAATTTATGTTGTGTTTCTCTGTATTATTTCAGCAGTGAGTCAGATGGAGATCAGTGTGTGCAAATTGTGTTTTTGACTGTATAATGATCCATCAAACACAACAGCACCAAATCAGATGTTTAATAAAAGCCATAAGATTATCAATGCAAGAAAAACATATGTTATTTTCCTATTGTGTTGTTTGGATCACATCACAGATTACATTTTTAGCAAGCAATTATAGTCATCTGAACTTTAATACATTTTTAAAGCAACTGGGAAACACTGAAAGACTGCAGGACCTCTAAACTTCATCTATAAAGGATTGTAATTACATTGAGGAAAACATTTAAACAATTAATGGTTTGCACAACAAGACTAGAACAAGCCAATTTAAACAAATGATGTTTTGTTGAACCTAATAAATTTAAGTTTTTGTGTCAGATTAACATGTTAGCAAAACCGGTTGAGAACCACTGATATAGAAGATGATGTTTGATGTCATTTCCTCAAGATGTTTAAGTTTGCATGCAGTGCTGATAAATGTTATTAGAAAAACTATATACAGTAACTATATAAAACTATATTTCTTGTGTTGAGTTTTTACAGAAAGTTGAAGAGGAGGATCATGTGGATTATGCACCAGTCACAATGAGAAGATGAACAAACTTCAGTCTTTTTACAAGACCCAACTGTGTGACCTGCGTCAAGTCCGAGTCTATGGTTGAGTTTTTGGTGAGAATCACCATATTGTATCAGGACGTCCCAGCAGACGCAGAGCAGGATCAAAGTTTAAAGTATTAAATGAAGTGGTCTTCAAAAAACTACAAACAAACTTGCCTTTTTAACCAATTAAATCATATGGTTTATTGGAGCATTTCATGTTTGACTTTTCAAGTCTTAAAGGGACCATGCGTGTAATCTCATGAAAAACACAGATGCAAAACACTCATGAACACTGTGGTCTCATGTATTCACATCTGTACAGAAATGTGGTTTGATCTGCTGGGCGGATGGACAGCTTGTGCATGAGTGTTTCTGCTGATGGACGTGTGTGTTTGATGTCAGTTTGTGATCGTCTCTGTCTGAGGTGTGAATAGTCTGTGTATAGCCTGTGGTTGAAGGACTTTTTCCATTCCTGCTCACATGAAACCGTCGACTTCTGCTCTAGAGAAAACCTGCTTTACTACAACATACTGAACTCAGCACTGGTGTTTAACAAAAATATAATATACTTTGCGTGTGTGATGATCAATACTCATGCAGTGATCCTGCAGTTAAGCAGTGCGACACTCTCAGGGTCATATCCTTACAAAGGTCATATCATTTTTCTGCCAGTGTTTGGGTAATTTTAAGAATAAATGCAATGTATGACTTACAATTTATGATTTATGTTTGATGGTTGTTAATTTATTTTGTTTTCATCAAGTATAGACTAGAAACTAACTAAACGCTGCTAGCAATCTTGATTTTTTTCAGTAGCATGACAGTGGTCCTGTCCATAAAACATAAAGGTAGAAATGCATAGAATGAGATCAAGATCATAATTAGATAGGAAATCTCACCTTAAGTTTCCTTGATAGTGGTAAAGTCCAGATGCAGTGATGAGGACAGCTCAAGATATCCACTCCTGCTCCAGTTCTGTAGGATGATGACGAATCAGGGAACAAAACACAGGTGTAGGTGAAGAAGTGTTGATCCTACAAATAAAACAAACCACTTTTTTCCTTCTTTCTTTCTTTCTTTTATAAATTAATATCCCTAATTAGCAAATATGTAGTTATTGCAGTGTCCTGGAGGATTTGAGTAGGCTACCTGTTTAGTAGGCTAGGGTTGTTTACTAGTCAAAGTGCCCACATCTGTGTGCTTTTCTCAGTCTTTGTGATCTTCTGGTTTGATGTCTCGGTTCCCTCCTTCAATGTGTGTCTGAGGGACTTTTCACCTGATTCATCATCATCTTCATTCAGGTGAAAATCTGCTCACTTAAAATTACAGCACGTCTCCTCAACAATCAAAGAATCAATCAAAAACCTAGAATAAATGTGGTAGCTATATTTGCTTTGTCAAGCATCAAAGCCTATGCTGTTTTTATAAAGGATATTAATAATGTTCATTGTCATGGCGTGGAGAGATTGAACATGGTAATTATATTTCTCCACAAAATAGTACAGTTATTGTTCCTATTATAAAATTATAATTTGAGATCTTCAAAGAGTGTAAAAGAAATGATAAATAATATTAAAATGTTATCTAGGTTTCTCCTGTCTTTTGTGCTTTTGGTTTAGTCCTGTTACTTAGTTTCTCCTATGTTCTAATTAGTCATGTCTTTCACCTGTGTCCTGTTAATTATCCTGTTAGCCCCAGTGTATTTAAGCCCCAGTGTTTGTTGGTTCTTGTCTTTGTATGGTTGTGTTTTCCTGGTATTCTCCTGAGTTCCTGTAACCTGACTTTGTGAATAAACCAGCTGCATTGAAATTCTGTTCCCTTGTCTTCAGCAACCTGCACAAACCTGACAGAAGAACTGACCTTAAAAAAAAAAAACCTCCAGAGAAAGCCTCCAGCTGAAAATGGAGATCTGTAAGCAGGCCTTTGTGGGAACCCGCCAAGCTGTGTTCTGTGGGATCTGTGGAGGTCACAGGGGAGGATATGGGTGATATGGGTCCAGACAGCTTTTCCAGCACCAACATCTCTGCAATCTAAACCCAGTCATCTACCCATCAGAGTCCGATTCAGATTTCGACTTAGAGTCCGACTCTGAATCCTATTCAGATTCCGATCCAGAGCCCGAGTCTTCCGTCTGTGCCACTGAGTCAAATCCTGGTGATTCAAGTCCGGTTCCGAGCCCAGTAAAACCAGAACCTGAACCAGTCATCTGCACAGTCAAGCTTATTTCCGAGTTTGATGACTTCACCAATCTCCCTCTCATTGGCCCAGAGGATCCAGAACCTGAGCCTGTCGCCTGCCCGCCAGACCCTGAGCCCGTCGCCTGCCCGCCAGAACCTGAGCATGTGTTGTCCGCCCTGCCAGAGACTGTTCATGCTGCACTTGAGTCTGCTCTGGAAGACACAGTGCTCATTGTGGTGTCCATGGCTGTTTTGTGTGGGTGGGCAGCACACACATCAGTTACAGCCCATGAACTCAGCCCCGAGTTTCCTGATATGCTGGTCTTGTCCAGCCCCGAGTTCTCCAATCCGCTGGTCCTGCCAAGCTCAGAGCCCAAGGAGTCCAGTCCTGAACGCCAAGAGCCAATCTTTGTGATTGGCTGCGTCCGAAACCGCATACTTCCCTACTATATAGTAGGGAAAAAGCAGTAGGCGAGCGAATAAGTATGTCCGAATCCTTAGTATCCGTAAAAGAGTAGGTGAGAATTACCAGAGTGACGTACTAATTATCGTGAGATTCGGGCGTACGTATACTTATAGTGCATCCGAATATGCCTACTTTCCTACTATATAGTAGGGGAAAACAGTATTTGAAAGGAGTGGTATGTCCGAAACCTCAGTACTCATAAGAGTAGGCGAGAAGTTCCCGGGTGGCTTACTGTTTCAGCCCAGATTTGTGTGCTCGACCGATAGATACTCTTCTATCCCAGGAGGCCACGCGAGAGGATACGTCATTATCAAACATCGCAGAGATCAGCGACGCGGGTGCTTTCAAATGTGAGTAAACACGGTTCCTTTTGTTAAAATTGCATGTGTTGAACTACAGTAGAGTAAACTGTTGAATTGTTGAAGGTGTAAAGACGTTACACAGTATAGTATGTGATTTTGCTGTAAAAACACGTTTTATGTATAACATTATAGCTAACAGGGGAGCTCCAGTAAAGACACGTAAGTTACGTCTCTAAAGTGGATTTATATAAACCATATACATCTTAAAGACGCTTATTTTAAATGTCTATTTACATCTGACAGGACAATCTTCAATAAGTATTTCAGAAGAGCACATCACAACATGAAATAGACATCTGAGTGATGTGTGCTATTATGTAGAATAAATCTATAAAGTAATAAACATAAGTTATCTATTTTATTTGTCCATTACTGTTGATAAATTGAGGAACATTTATGTTGGATAAAAAGTTGTGACATGTAAATGTAGTGTTGAGCTCAAATCTCAGAGGTAACGTGAATCTTGTCTGGATGTTACAGGGTCAGATGAACAGATGTGTTTATCCGGTGGAGAGTGGCTCATGAAGCTGAATGCTGCCATCAAAGGCTTTGAGTGAGTATACTACAGAAATTAATAACTATTTAAATCTTAAGTTGTAGTTTATTTTATTATTGTAATTTCAAACAGAGCTATTACAGCGCTTTTCTGATTCTTGATTTCTGTGCATTTGCTGCAGATCTTTTGTGGTGGAGCAGGACCTGCAAGGAAAGATGATGGCGGCATTAGTGAAAAAAAGCGTTTTTGTCTTCTAAATAATACTGAAATCAAATGACATTGTGCGGTTAAAATGACTGCTTTTGTGTTGTTTGTGCATTTTTGTGTGAGCACTGAGGATGAGGAGCCCAGAGCTGAATCCTGGAGATGGTGCCATGGACGAGAGCCTCCATCCATTGAATTGTATATGCATTTGTTTATTGTGTGATGGTGACTTTCATTCTCTTATTAATGTATTAATATTTCTTGTTGTCAGTAAATAAAATATAATTATTTAATGCTTTATTTAATTGTTTGAATGAAAATGTAGATATGTTCACTATACATCTAGAGTGTATTCAATCATGCATAGCTGTGTCATATGACATGCATTACATTTAGTTTTATTGAATTATATCATTTTCAGTAAAAAGTAATTAAGTATTGGTCAGCATTTATCGTTGTTATTGTATGTTTTGGGGTGGGATAGCAATGCAATTCATTCTGGGGTAATATTAATTTTTAATAGTAATGATACTTAAATTTTTCGAGTATAAAATCAACAGTTTTCTCCAAAGGCGAATTTTCACACAGTTGCCCTTTGTGCAGACAAACGTTGAGGAAAACCATTCTAGGTAGGGCTGTCGAGTTACTGATGTTATAAGGTGTGTGTGTATGGGTTTGCATCTATGGTTTGCATACATAATATGAGATTTTTTTTTACACGAAAAAAGAACCTATACAAGGTTGAATATCTTAATATATTTTTTCTTAAATAATTCATTATAATACATTTAAAAAATGCATTTTTTTGTTATTTATAGGCCTGAGGGATGAAACGAGAGTTAAATTCAACAAGAAAAAGAGGAAAACAAAGCAGTTAGCTGCTTTTGCTTGTGGATGAAAATGTTTGGATATAAAATAAATTAACATATTCAAGAGATGACAATTTTGGGATTCTGTAATAAAAATAAATATCGTTAAGGATAAAACGGTGGGTCACATTAGGGTTAAATATAAGAACTTAAATCAACCCTAAATTTATTCACAAAATAAATGGGCAGCAGTTTCTTCAAAAAGACCACAAAATGATAGATGAATTAAACGTGTCGTTCAAATCTTTTAAGTTGTTGCGCGTGTGATAACGCGTCGTAGGTCACATGATAAAGTCAACATGGCAGATGTCCGGTTCGCATTCATACTCAATGAGATCTGGCTATAAAGTACCTACTCTTTTAGCGCTCGTTAAGTAAGTACTTATTGAAATTAAGTACCTACTCATTGAGTATGCGGTTTCGGACGCAGCCATTGTCAAGTTCCCCATTAAAATTTTGGGGGGGCGCAGTACGTCCTCTAAGGGGACCATGGAGGTTGTGCCGACAGGGTCCCCTGTACTGCCTGATTCATCTGGACCACCTGAAAAAAATGCCACCGCCATGGCCGCCCGAAGGCTCCTCACCGCCCTGGACGCCCGAGGGCCTGACAGCTCCGCCGTGGCCACACCCGCAGCCTGTTCCGCCCTGGTTCCCCGAGCTACCTGCTCCGCCCTGGTCCCACGTTTCTGTGTTTTGGTTTAGTTATGTTATCTAGGTTTCCCCTGTCTTTTGTGCTTTTGGTTTAGTCCTGTTACTTATGGTGCGTTCAAGTCATCTCGTATAGATCGTATTTACGAGTTGAACGCACTTGAACGCCACCACAATGTCGTAAATACCAGTGGGGAGCTCGGGATTTTCTCTAAGCTCCGATCTTTACGAGTTGGGGGCGTGTCAGTGATTAACATGGCGGAATACACAATACGTAAAGGTATTTAGCTGTGATATTGTCAGGCTTTTCTATTAACAGCTCAGTTAATCGCCAACACAGAATATGATAATATAACAATGCAACATGTAACGATGTGTTGGCAGTGGCTTCATAAATTAATTAAAAACATAAAAAATACAAAGTACACCTGATGCACATTTCTTTGTTCTTCATTTTCTAGAACAAGAGTTTAAGAACCATACTGTATTTTTGTGTAATTAATTAAGAGAAAGTACTCCGCCATTTTGCTCCGACGAAAGTGACTTGAACGCACATGCCGTTATAAGCACGACCAGAGAATGTCTAATATGGCGAGAAGTTTCACTCTCAGTACACTTCCGGCTTCTGAACTGGTTGCAGTTCCTCTCTGATTCCATATGAGGGCGCTCACAGGACGAGTGCAGAATGAATGGAGGTCTATGGCGCTATACCAATAAAAATCCACTTTTCTCAGGATATATTTTTTTGTCTAGTAATTTGAATGTTGTATTCGAAAGGAGATGCAAATAAATTACACATTGCTGGGTGATAGATTTTTTTGAGTCACTTATTTGCTTTAAAAAGTCTTTTAAAGTGTCAATGACGTCATACACATGTACGACCAGAGATACTGCTTAACGCCAATCCTTCAGTCACTCTGGTGCGTTCGCGCTCTGCACTTTCTTTTCACTCGAGGCATCGACAACACAGCTGACACAGGTAAACACACGTGCTAGAAGAGTTTTTGTTTTGTTTGTTTCTGGTCCCGCTGCGGATGACACCATGCCATCAAGCGGTATCTCTGGTCGTAATCAGTCCTTCACTGACCAATCAGCGTTCATTAGCAGAATGCTAGCGTGTTATGGGCAACAACAACTCAACCTGTAAGAAATCAAAAGGACATAAGTACTCGTTCATTCAACTTTCGACCTAAAACCCATGTTGAACTTGCAAAATCTACAATCAGATCTGAGATTTCTCAACGGCAATCGGGTGAAAGAGACAAATTTAGCTGTCTAGCCCCATTGACTCCCATTCATTCTGCACTCATGGCGATCGCCCCCAGTGGAACTCTGGTGGTACTACAACCAAAATTCGGTACAATAGAGCTTAATAGCGGGAGTGGGCAGGCTCTCCGTAGACGGGCTCTGGCACGACTTCCCACCTCATACGTACGAACTTCCCAGGAGGACTTGAACGTAACATTAGTTTCTCCTATGTTCTAATTAGTCATGTCTTTCACCTGTGTCCTGTTAATTATCCTGTTAGCCCCAGTCTATTTAAGCCCTATGTTTTCCCTCAGTGTTTGTCGGTTCTCGTCTTTTTATGGTTGTGTTTTGCTGAGTTCCTGGTTTTCTCCTGAGTTTGTGAATAAACCAGCTGCATTAAAATTCTGTTCCCTTGTCTTCAGCAACCTGCACAAACCTGACACATTTATTTTAAGTCACTCATGTCTTAATCTATTAAATTTCACTATAATAACTGGTGCTGTTTCCCATGATCTTGATTATTTGTAAGAACAACATCCCCCTTATTATCACCTTATATTTCAGATAAGAGCAGGCACGGCCATTTGTACTTTTAATGTGTCTGGCTTCCAGTTTCATATGACTCCTTACCATATTACATATCCTACCATATTATTTTAATGGTTTGTCTTAGTAACTATAAAGATGCTGGTTTTGTAGCAAACAGTTTAAAGTTCACTGAACTTTGATATATTCTTCTCGTTATTTCTCTATAGCTGATAATAAATAGGACGTCTCGCACATTCTGTGTCCAGCTTACTTCTGCGTTGAAACATCAGGAGGATAAATTACCTGATATTTCATTAATACATAAAGTGTGCACTACAAGCAGTATAGAGACTGTGTTAGACCACCATCTAGTGTCAAAACTAGGAATTCACCATTCAGAGACTGTTCACTTGATGTTTTTAATGTCATTTATCACATCAACACACACACACACACACTGTGGAGGGGTTTGACAAATGACAGTATTTTGGCTCTGACATGACAAAACATTTACATGACAGAAACAGGCATCACGATACTCTTCTAGATGAGCGGTCCAGAGTGATTTTGCCAGCTCTTTTACTCACTCTGGATGAGTTCAGTTCTTGGAGAGTGTGGAGAGGTGTACCAGTGATTCTCTCAGCAGTCCGGACTATCCGCTGTAGTCTTCAGAGGTCTGACTGGTAGCTGAGCAGAACCAGACAGTGACAGAAGTTCAGAGGATAGACTCAATGGCGTTAGAGAACTGTATCAGCAGCTCCTGTGAGAGTTGAACTTCCTCAGCTGGAAAAGGCAGGGCAACCTCTGCTGGGCCTTTTTCACAATGGAGTCAATGTGACTGTCCCAATTCAGGCCCAGGAACCTGAATGACTCCACTGCTGCCACTGTGCTGTTCATAATGGTGAGTGGGAGAGTGCTGGGATATTTCTCCTGAAGTCCACAATCATCTCCACTGTTTTGAGTGTGTTCAGCTCCAGGTTGTTGTGACTGCGCCAGACAGCCAGCTCTTTAACCTCCAGTCTGTAAGCAGAAACACGAGGCCGATAAGTGGTGTCGTCTGCAAACTTCAGGAGCTTTACAGAGGGGTCTACCATATCCGGGCCGAGGGTGTTGGTGGACTCAACAGGTTTGACTCTGGGGCAATAAGGATGCACAGTAGGGTGCAGCAAGCCGACCAACCCAGTCTCATATAAAAATGTACCCTGATTACGTTGGTCCAAAGTGCAAAACGTATAGGGTTACAATAATGGCCCTTAAATTGTATGACTGTTACATTTGTTTTGCTTATTCTTTTCCGTCCGAGTCACGTGACTTTCAAGATTCCGGCTGTGAGAACAAAAAAACATGGCGGACATTTATTTTATTTTTAGTGAAAAAATCAATATTTTGAGTTAGTTTCTGCATAAAAATAAGTTTGGATTACATTTCTAGCGAGAAATATATATATTATTTTCATAATATTCACTCAGTCAATGTACATAATCACTCGCTTGCTCGTTGTTGCGAATATTTTTCAGATCTCGCCAGAATAATGTGAAACTGAAACGTTTTGGTTGCTATGGACATGCTATCGCCATATTTTGAGTTAGTTTCTGCATAAAAATAAGTTTTGATTACATTTCTAGTGAGAAATATATATTTTATTTTCACAATATTCACTCAGTCAATGTACATAATCACTCGCTCGCTCGTTGTTGCGAATATTTTTCAGATCTCGCCAGAATAATGTGACACTGAAACATTTTGGTTGAGTCACGTGACTTCAAGAAGGATGGGGAGTGGGTAGTTGTTAGAGTATCTGGATCAAGTTCACAGTAGGTGGCGGTATCAGCGAAATCGATGCGAATCGCGAAGAAGAAGAAAGAAAGAAAGAAAGAAAGAAAGAAAGAAAGAAAGAAAGAAAGAAAGAAAGAAAGAAAGAAAGAAAGAAAGAAAGAAAAACGAGGGGAAAGAAGCAGGAAAAGGTAAACAAGGAGGAAAAGGAAGCGTGGAAAAATAACTTGACCAACCAAGCTGAACAAATGAATCACCTTGACCCAGAAGATGCCATATTCATTTACATTTACATTTATGCATTTGGCAGACGCTTTTATCCAAAGCAACTTACATTGCATTATCCTATACATTTATACATAGGTATGTGCAATCCCCTGGGATCAAACCCACAACCTTGCGTTGTTAACGCAAAGCTCTTACCACTGAGCTATAGGAAAACTGTATTCCTGGTTGTGGAAATGTATTCCTGAATACAGGAAAGCTATATTCCTGGTTGATGCGTTCCTGGATGAGTGCAAGGTAAATAACATTATCTCAGTGGTGGAAAAAGCATACTAATTAATGCTAATTGCAAGGTCTAAGACCATAATAGACTCTGAGGTATAGCAGGGAAGAAGTATCAAGGTGCAAAACTAAAAACACTCCAAACAAAGTGCAACTATACAGTACCTGGTTCAATGTCTTTATTCAAATGCAAGCTATAGTGTTGAGCTGAGTTCACACGTTAGAGCCAGTGAGAGTTTAATTAAATATTCTGTCAAAACGTTTCACTTTCTTTTCTTCTTTTTTTTAGAAGGGTTCTCCGATTGAGTAGGTTTAGGGGTCGCGTTAGTGTAGCCAATCGGAGGAGAGCCCTTCTAGCCAATCAGAGGCGAAAAAGGCGGTACCTTCCCCTACCATCCTGGGAAAAAAAATATCGCCGGAGGAAGAGGGAAAAAGTAGCGGGAAGTGAACTTCAAGGAGAGTAGAGTAGAGTAGATGAGTGTGATGTGCATTGATCGATCGGACTCGGAGAACACATCGCACATCTCTTTAAAGGGACACTAAGTAAGAATTTCTCCCGTCTAGTGGTGAAACTGTATTTTGCATTCAAACGAATAATGCTCTCCAGCGCCTCACTTTTTCAAATGCGCGTTGCATCTACGGTAGACGTTATGTACCAAAAAGCTATGACAGGATGTCTTATAATAGCACTTCGAGTTTTTCTTCGGGTGAACAGGTTTGTTATTTAAAACAAACTGAAACTTGAATCAACGAAAAAAAGAATGTTACAGTATAAATTACTGACTGTGAAAAACATTAACTATGGTAGTTAGTAGTAATGCCGCCTTTATTCGTTATATTTTTGAAGTACGTGCATTGTTAGATATCATCATCATCCGTGCCTTCTCTAACGTTACTTTACTCAATAGCTGCTATTCATCAAAGAGCCTGTTTAACTTACTATGAATAGAATAGATAAATAGATATAACTATAAATGTTCTACTATCTAATAAAGTTCACAACCAAGCAATGAAAAATAAGCTTGTAATTAAGACCGTAACATTGACTTACCTGTCGAGAAGAAAGCAGGCAACTTCAGTATCTCTTTTGAAAGCTTTCTCCTGCATTAGCAATCCCGACATTAACCCTTGTTTTTGTAATCTCCGGTCACGTTTCCTTTTACGGTCTATTTTGGACTTTTTCGATGACGAGGACTCCTTATCCTGTGACTCATATGTATGTATGAATGAACGGTGTATAAATAACCGTACAGTGCAGCCTTTTAAACTTGCCGCGGCAGTGACAAGCGCCTCTCAACTGCTCTGCTCCTCCGCTTCTGCTGGCTTCAGTCATGTGACGCTGGCTCTGAACGAAACGCGTTGTGGAAACGCGTTGGCCTAGTACTTTTTGTCCCTCTCTGCTATTATAGTTTTTCAAGATGGCGGAACTACATGGAAGCCTCCGTGGACCTACCCGTCCCATGTATATAAAGATAATAAATTCTTCGTTTACGAGGATTAGTCTGATCATTGGCATAGGTATTTTCACACCATTGAGGACATATTTATGAATAAAAATATTGATTTTAGATAATAAAATACCTAAAAAACGACATATTGTCCCTTTAAGTGTGTCACTGTGACTGCAGAAACTCTGGTTGCCATAGAAACATGACACGCGCTTGAGACTGCACAAATACGTTAGCTGGAGGCTATTTGCCAAAAAAAATATATGTGTAGTTATAAACTCTTTAGACAGTTAATGATTAGTGCACATTTCAGGTTGCTCCAGGCTGGATGCAGGGCCGGCCCCTCGCGCTGATCACCGGTGATCGGTTCTGCGCAGATTTTGCTCATCTCAAACAAGCCTGTTCTCTTACTTAAAAGCAGGACTTATTCCGCCAAACCGGAACCAGTGTTTTTTTTTTTTTTTTTTTAGTTAGTGGGTAAGAATCGTGTAAAAAAAATCCCTTATTTTGGGGATAGGTTCCGCGAAATATCCCTTATTTTCAATGTTCATTGTTGACAGCTATGAGTTAACTACATAAAACAAATGTTGACTGTTGATTAACCAAGCTCTCCATTAAACGACTAAAACAGCCCTAAAATTGAATAAAATATTATAAAGACACTTCATATTTAACCGTATAAGATGATAATTGCATTTAACAGATTACATAAAACATTTGAAACTGTTTTGTAAAAAGTGTATTTTTATGCATGTTTGGACTGAGTTTCCCTGCATTAACACTGTTCTGACCAGCAGGGGTCACCAACGTGCGGCGATTCAAAACAGTGTGAAAAGCTTCGTTTCTCCCATCACAGCAACAGATGGCAAACTGTCTGTGGCAGGACATAATGAGAAACCTCCAAGTCTCTGCTTGCTGTGATTCTATGTCTGCTTTTATTGCTGGGCTTCTTCCTGCTGGAGCCAATGGATGGAGTAGTTGATAACTAGAAAGTCTGCAGAGCAGCAGCACAGAGGAAAATACAATAGAGAGGGAGAGAACAGACAGCAAAACAAACTCAGCTGTCCATCCATCATGACATTACTAGACGTAACAACAACCATTATAAAGTTGCTAGTGAAAGTAGCATGTTTAAATCATTTATAACGCAATGATTCAAAATTATATTATATTATAAATAACAATATTTTAGAGATACAGATTCCAGCCATTATGAATGAAATATAATAAAACATACAAAGATTGTTGTTTCAGAAAAGAAAAACATCCTCTATTGTGGCTATTTACATTTACAGTGAGCACCAGACAAAAAGACAAATCCAAAATTAGGAACAAGAGGACAAGAATGCTGCCAAAGGAAAGAAGCAAGAAAAACTGTAAGTCTAAAGCTAACGTCTAGACTTAATAGAGTATTTAAGTGAAGGCAATCGTCTCAAAACAGTGATAATTTTCTACAAGACAATCACACTAGTCAATCTTAACACAATAGAACTGAAAGAGACAAGAAATGGAAAAAAGACTAATTGAAAAAGACAAACTAATCAGCACCTCATAAAATGCACGTTTTTTTTTCACAACTTCAGGTATAGGAAAAATGAACGTTGCACATTTCAACAAACAAGTCTATATTTCTACCAAATGAAGACCTACTATAATTTAATTACTTTCTTTTATCAAGTATAGACACATTTGTGTGTTACTATTGCTGTAACACTCCTGACAAATGTCACATTAGGTAGGCATATGTTTCAGGTTTAATGCCAGAGTAACAACTTTTAACAGTCTGTATCATATGCGTTCAAATAGGCATTTATCAGAATAAATACATTTACACAACTTTTAAATAAATCAATGAATTTCAAAGCTTATTAAGGCTGGTTGTGGTTTCAGTGTAGCTGCTGGAGAGTGTTTTCTGATGAAGTAAGGGTTAATGTTTAAACCATAAATATTAGCACCAGTATTTTCCAGGAACAGCAACAATACCAGTAAAACCACCTGTATCAGTAATGCACACTGTCCTCCTGTTGAGGAGAACAATATTGTCCCTTAGGAATGAATGGAATATATTGGTCATAATGCCAGCTTTGAGGTAAATGCAAAAAAAACATATGCAAACAGCCCCGCCTCCACCCATGATAATGAGGTGCATATTACTGAGGTAAACACTGCACAATGATATCACTCTCTACAACGTCGGACACATAACAGTAATTAATATGATTAGTCTTTTGCTTGACTATGTTATCAAACAGCTTATAATGTGTTGCTTATGTTACACAAACCATGTTCCTGTTCGCCATCTCAGAGTCAGGCCGCTGCCTCAGTATCCTTAGAAAAGCTTTGAACAACTCAGAACATCAGTGAAGAAAGGCATATAGTTCAGCATAATATACATATTGCTAAATCTATCCGATTTTTCCTATCAACAGAAAAATATATTATAACCTGGCATCTCTCGAGAATCTGATTGGTTACAAGGTAGTTCATGACGTCAGAAACACCAGAGATTTCAAACCGTGTTTTTCAGACTGTTTTTGGTTCACTTTAGATTTAAGGAGAAAATACTCAGCAATGCTGTTGACTTATGAATTTTCTTAAAGGGATAGTTCACTTTGAAATAAAATTTTGGTATGTTTTAGCTTACCTCAAGGGCATCCAAGATGTAGGTGTCTTTTTTTCCGCAGTAGTTTCAATTTTGATATTTTTAGGCCAAACCGTTCTTGTCTGTCAGTCATATAATGCAGGTCAATGGTCACTGTCTCAAAGAGCATGCACAAAGTCCAAATTAAAACAATTCCACATCGTCCAAATTAAACAATTCCCCATCGTAAGTACACATTGATGGCCTAAGACACGAAACGAGCAGTTTGTGTGAGAAAACGAACAGTATTTATATCGTTGTTGTTACCTCTTGAACACAGCCGCGTCCAAATGATCTGAGGGCGCGGGCGGGTATAGATATATACACTAGATGTCGCCTTGGCTACGGTTTCGTTCCAATGAACTGCAGTAGCGAAGGCGACGTCTAGTGTATATATCTATACCCGCCCGCGCCCTCAGATCATCAATGTGTACTTACGATGGGCAATTGTTTAATTTGGACGATGGGGAATTGTTTTAATTTGGACTCTGTGCATGCTCTTTGAGACAGTGACCGTATACCTGCATTATATGACTGACAGACAAGAACGGTTTGGCCTAAAAATATCAAAATTGAAACTACTGCGGAAAAAAAGACACCTACATCTTGGATGCCCTTGAGGTAAGCTAAAACATACCAAAATTTGATTTCAAAGTGAACTATCCCTTTAATTAAAGCATATTAAAAACACCACATAGGCATATAAACAACATTAAAAGCTGGATTTTCAACACAAGGGGACTTTAAATCATAAAAAAAAAAAAAAAAAAATCTACCAAATCAGTTTTGGATGTCATATTTAAATTGATATGTAATAGGTGATTTTGACTGGTATTGGTACCGACTGCTAGCCTGGTTACATTTACATTTATTCATTTAGCTGACGCTTTTATCCAAAGCGACTTACAATTGCTATATATGTCAGAGGTCGCACGCCTCTGGAGCAACTAGGGGTTAAGTGTCTTGCTCAGGGACACATTGGTGTCTCACAGTGGATTCGAACCCGGGTCTCTCACACCAAAGGCATGTGTCTTATCCATTGCGCCACACCAACCCATTCTACCAGACTCTCGTACATTTCATTTGTACAGAGAGTCTGGCCTCTCTCCATTGAGAAACGTTTACTTCCTTGTAGGCGGGTTCTCTGTTAAAGTTCAAAACTATTGGATCTGCCCAGAGTCACTCAGGATCTGCCATAGCCAATCGCTAACGTGTGGTCGTGACGTATGTCATGCGCCGAAACCGGCCGGAAACAACAAGTCCGAATGATCAGAGGATTATGTTTAGAATAAGATGTCTGTCTTTTATAAAGTTTATAAAGCGACGAGAATACCTTTTGTGCGCAAAAACAAACAAAAATAACGACTTTATTCCACTATTCATTTCCTTCTTTCTGTGCATCGAGTCTTTTCAAGTAGTTTGATAGAGCAGCGCATCTGTGTTGTACGTCACACGTTGGCTCACTATTGGCCGACGCTAGTCATGTGTGTGATCACATCAACGTCATCGTTCTCAGCCACTCCCTCTGTTCGCTGATTGGTCCTACAAAAAATTGATTTCTGGAAACCTAAGAATATACAGCAATCCCAGACGTAGTACTGAAGGAAAATGAAATTGAGCGGAAGTGCGTAGGAGGGCGCAGCCAGGCTAACCGACTGCTGGAATCGTGACACAATTACTGATCCTCTTTACTTTATTAGTAGGAAGTTTAGGTACTGTTTACCAGTGAAGTTGTGGTATCTTTGACGGTTAACATTGCAAGGATGATTGATGCTAAACAAAAACCGATTTTGGAGAAAATTCTGGATGTTTCAAAATAAGTGTAGTGTGCTAATAACCGAGTGAAAGAAGCGGAGCAAAGAATCCTAGTTCTTGAAAATGCGGCTACTGGGACTGAGGGTCGAGCTATACAGATTGAAAAGACGATCGCTTCCCAAACCGAGCGATTAGATGATCAGGAAACAGAGGGCGACGTCGTAATTTGAGGATCATCGGCCTTTCAGAGAAGACAGAGGGTCTGGCTGTGGTTAACGGAAAAATGGATTCTTAAAATACTCTATCTGTCTATAGCACACATTGTGTTTCTTGTGTTTAGGTTTAGTGGTGGTGTGGGGTACGTGTCTATGCTACGTTTGGCTAGGATTAGTGGTGTGTGGTGCGTGTGTATTACACGCAATAAAGTGTTTATCATATGCACGCAAAAACTGCGTATTATATACACGTAGAAACTAATTTCCGCGTATAAATTGCATAGGGGCCAAGAGGTATACATTAGGAACTTTACTCTTTCCTAATTCTCTTCAGTGTCCCTTTCAATGAAAGTATTAAAATGATAAATGATGTTGCACTGTTTGATTGACAGCCTCAGCCTGAATCTGAAGTATGGCTCATCCTCCTCAAAGGATCACATGGTGAGTTATCACATGCCATCCTCCTGTAAGAAAACACAGATTCACAGAAGGTTAAAGTGATGAGGAGGATTGATGTTTCAGATACACAACAAACATACAAATACCTTTCCTGTTGTTTGTACAGAGGTTTAAATTTCCTAAATATTGTGTCAAAACACACATCACATCTTTTGTACTTCAGTAATATAAACCTTTCAATATCACATCTAAAATGCTTAAACTGTTGTATTTCTGTTTTATAATAAGACACTCTGAAAAAGTGCACTTTGTTTATTTGGGAGTTATTGGTGTGTTTGATTGTTTTGTTGTTTCACTGGTGAATATTTGCTTCTGTACTGTTAAAAAAATAAACATTTTCACAGAGTACATTTATAATAATATAAAACATATTCATACCACTGTTCTTTTAAAGGCATTTTTGCAAAGTTAATCTCTAATATCTTGTTAATGCAGATGTAATACACACACTCTGTGGTACTGCTGCATGGGTCCTGTGGCTACAGTAGTAAACCACAGCAGCAGCAGTTACAGCAGCAAACACCAGCAGAACACCAACAACTATTCCTGCTACAGCTCCTGAAGACAGACCTGAACCTGGAACATCTACAGAGAAACAGACATTATTACTGCAGAGTGAATGATAATACATCAAGTATTTAAAGGGATACTCCACTTTTTTCGGAAATATGCTCATTTTACAACTCCCCCAGAGTTAAACAGTTGAGTTTTACCGTTTTAGAATCCATTCAGCCGAACTCCGGGTCTGACGGTACCACTTTTAGCATAGCTTAGCATAGATCATTGATTCAGACGAGTCCAGTAGCATTTCTTTCAAAATGACCAAAGAGTTTCAATATTTTTCCAATTTAAAACTTGACTCTTCTGTAGTATAATAATCAAGGAACTGTGCGGCCGTACCATGGGTGCAGCAGGCGTAGTGATATGACGCAGCGCCTAAAAATAGTCCCCAGCTCGGTAACTTCTTCCAACGTGACCGGGACTAAGTTTGTCTAACCTATTAGACCTATTTTTAGGCGCTGCGTCATATCACTACGCCTGCTGCACCCATGGTACGGCCGCACAGTTCCTTGATTATTACGCCGGAATGAGAGTAGTTCCTAGCCATATAGGCTTAGAAAATCGCAACTTTTCATTTTCCGTCGATCTTAGTACACGGTTTAACTACAGAAGAGTCAAGTTTTAAATAGGAAAAATATTGAAACTCTTTGGTCATTTTGAAAGAAATGCTACTGGACTCGTCTGAATCAATGATCTATGCTAAGCTATGCTAAAAGTGGTACCGTCAGACCCGGAGTTCGGCTGAATGGATTCTAAAACGGTAAAACTCAACTGTTTAACTCTGGGGGAGTTGTAAAATGAGCATATTTCCGAAAAAAAGTGGAGTATCCCTTTAACAATACTGTATGATTCGACTTGTTCAACTAAGTTAAACTTAATGCATTTGTTTAAATGTAGTTAAAATCAATTATGTGGAACATAATTTTTTTTCATTGAGTCAATGAATCATTTTTTTTCATATGAACTGATAAACGGCACCATCTGTTCAGCAACAGCAGTTAAAACAGCTTGAAAGCACTGAGATCAACAGGAAACACCATTCACAGGAGTAAATATTTTGATATTATGCATTTTTCATGTTAATAAAAAAGTGCTATTAAATAATTGCAATGTTAGTCAAAGTGTTATTGAGTCAAAGCTCCCTTTTTTAAACAGGTCACTACCCAACAATTATTACGTTTATTTAAAATATTGAACTGTTATTTTAATTTCTCAAAGAAAAATGGATTTAATGACTGAATTATACACTCACCAGTGACAGAAACACTGAATCTCTTCACTCTAGTAATGCTGAAGCTTCTGTTGTTGATGATGATCTGTAGTTTATATTCTCCAGAGTCTGTGTTTCTGGTGTTTGTGATGATCAGAGATCCAGTCTGATGATCCAGCTTCAGTCTGTCTCTGAATCTCTCTTTACACTGAACATCTGTACAGATCTTACTCTGATCTCCAGTGATTTCAGCGATGAGAATGTCTTTAAAATACCACTTCGTCACATCATTTGGGTTTTTTATTACCGGTGCACCGGGATCGAAAGTGACAGATTCTCCCTCCTTCACTGACTCTCTCTTCACTTCATCTTCTTCAGCAGCAGAAACACCTGAAACACAAACCAACAGATGCTGGAGGATCTTTTGCTGATGGAAACAACAACAACAAACCCTCTACAAGATGAAATAACTGTGATCATGAATGCGATTGAAATAGATTCAGCACAATCTTTCATTCTGAAATAGAAAGTTTGTGCTTTTAAAACTCATTTTACATCCTTATTTGATATAAAATCCTCGTTTAAACAGATAATAGAAGTTGGTCAGAAATGGCATGATTATAACTGACATCTCCATTTGAACTCAACTGAAGCTTCCTGTGAACGCTAATATACCGTATTTATCATCATAGGTGTTTATAGTTATTGTTCTTGTGAGAATGGGCCTTTAGTTTTATATCTAATTAAGCTATTTAATGATGTAAAGTGAGTTTTATAAACTGCACTTGTGCTGCAAGTTTGTAAAGATTATCTGTCTACTGTGTGTGAATTAATATACAGGTAAAGAAAATAACTCAGAATATCACTGTAAAAAAAATCAATAAACACATTGACAATGTGTTTTAAACATAAATAAACTGCATTTAAACATTCATTAAATGACTCACCAGTGACAGCAATTCTGAAGATCTTGTCACTGCTGCTTTTGCTGCTGATGATCTTCAGTTCATAAAGTCCAGAGTATGTCATGTTCATGATGGTCAGAGATCCAGTCTGATTATCCAGCTTCAGTCTGTCTCTGAATCTCTCATCTCCATCTTCACACTGAACATCTGTACAGTTATCCCTCAGATCTCCACTGATTTGAGCTATACGAGTGTCATTAAAATACCATTTAATAACTTCTTGTTGGTTTGTTTGAACACCAGTGTTTAAAGTGACTGAACCTCCCTTGATCACTGACACAGGCACTACATCTGAACCAACACCAGACACACCTGAAGAACAAACACAAGCCATACAAAAATTTACAATAGTGCTGTGAATATTCTACATATGAAGATTTTGATTAAATAAATATATCTGGATAAATTCAGTCCTGGAGAGCCACAGTCTTGCAGAGTTTCACTCCAACCCTGATAAATCTGACCCTTAAGACCTTGAGCTTGTTCTGGTGTGTTTGATATGGGTTGGAAACCCTAGGGGTTTGAAAACTTGCTGGGGCAGCATTATTTTGTGTTGGGTGACATTTGATTAAATGTATGATTCATATGTTTTGGGACAAACAATATACTTTTAAAAAAAAATTATTTAGAATGATTCACGTATATTTCTAATGAAACAAAACAAAACAAAAAATTGTCTTGCATGAAAAATATATATTTTTTTTTTTGCACCAAAAGTAATTTCAGAGTAACTAGAGTTCAAGTCATATGATGTTTGTTTACATGTAGATCACAAGACAAAATAATAACTGAATTTACACAAAAGATCCAGTTCAAAAGTTTACATATGCTTGATTCCTGTCGTGGAAATATTTAATACAAATATAACCAACTAAATCTGACTTCTTAATACAATACTTCCCTGAAGTATGGTGACGGCGTCCCGTCAAGAAGTTACTATCACTACCTCAATCACACTTGAGCTGTTCTTTTGTTGTCTTTTGAGCGTAGAATCTTTAGTACTTCTATTACTACCTCAATCACACATAGATGTCCTGTTGTTGTCTTTTGAGTGTAGAATCTATTTCTCAGCTGCGCAGCATATACCTGACACGACTCCTAAGTTGCTCTTTGTAGAAATGAAGTTTTATTCACGGCCGGGAGATCACTGGCCACAACAACCAAGTGAGTCTCCCAGTACAAAAGATACATGTACATTTAAATCCTACAATTGAGTAAAAATCAATATCACTCATGTCTTCTTCACTGTGATTAGTTCTGATGATTAGTTTAAAAATGATCTGCTAATCATATGATTTAGTTAGTTCTACTGTGTCAACCACATTTTGGGTAAGTGTGTATGGTCTTTGACCTGAGCATCCTTAATCTGCATTTCTCTGTACATTTAATATTGAAAATACCCATTACATAAAATATTTCTATCAGTTCAGCTCATAGGACTTGATGTTAATATCCCTTGTAATCAGCACTTCCTAATTTTAAGTGGGGAGAGGGGTAAAAACATCATCAGGGTCTTCAGGTGGGCACCCTCCTTCACCGGTGTTTCGTTGATAGGCCCACGACACCTCCAGAGGGCTCAACGGCAACACCTGGCGTCCCAGGTGAGCCCCCTTCTGCTTTTACCCCTCCTTATTGTTCTTTGCAGCCCAGTTAGGATCCTTCCTCTTTATCCAGATCCACCTGCTGCTTCGCTGTGCTACCTCTGACATTGATCTGATGGCTTTCCTGAAGGCCTGTCCCTGAACTCCCTCTCCATTCAGGAGCCTGGCTATGGATGTGGCCACAAATCACATTCCTAATTCTTAATAGTGTGTGTTGCTGCCTGGATGATATAAAGCTGCAAACAGTCACAGATGCTCAATTACACATTAAGAGCCAGTGGGTGTAAACCTTTGACCAGGAGGATTGGAAATTACAATAAAATAAAATACTTACATATTTTCCAGAAGACAAAATAAGAACAATTTGACCCCAATCATCCTGTGCAAAAGTTTACACCCCCTGAGTTTTAATGAATTGTGTTTCCTTCTGGAGAATCAGTGTACTGTATATGTCTTCACCAGTGATGCGCGGGTTGATCCGAAATGAGCGGGTGCCTGCGGTCACCCGCGGTTACCCGCGGTTACGAGTCCTCCAAAAATATTTTTAATGATATTCGGGTCGCGGTCGGTCGGGTCGTTTAAAATAAAGATGCCAATTAAACCTTTGTAATTTATATATTACTAGACACTATTTTCAATGAAATACATAGGCCTACACTTTATTGGCTGAATAACTGGCAAGAAGTACGATGACGCACGAGCTCAGTCTGCAGGTAGAGATGGAGGCGGCAAGAGAAAAGGTGAAGACTGGGGAATGGAAGCTGTGGGAGTGTGGGAGACATTTGCCGAAATAATGAAAGATGATGACCAAAGTGCTGGTTTTGTCATGTGTACTTCTTGCGATGCTATTTACACATTTGATAGCCACAAAACTGGCACGACCAACCAGGCACGGTGCCAGGATTTCAGTTTTGGATAAGCCAGACCAATTGTGGGTGGGCCTTAAATTAAAAACGTTAAAGGTATAGCGGAGGATTTTCTTTTTCTGGGTGGGTAGTATAAACTATTGGTCCACCTAAGTGTCAATCATTCTGGTGATATGTTTACGTAAGGCCGTCGTACGTGCTCGTCCCTTAGTTTTCGCGCATGCGCACTTTCAGGGGTTTGTTTATGTGTGGTGAGCTACGGTTTAAGCCATTCATTGAAGCTCGCCGTTTCACCGGGTCCTTTGAAAATGTCCGAGAGTCACAAGAGAAAAAGTTTGTACGAACTGTATGAGAAGAAAAGAAAGGCCTCAGAAGAGAGAAACAAGATCAGAGTGTTTTTGGGAGATTGTTTCACACGATGGCGTGCGCTGAAAACACAGGTTGGGCTTCCCACTGATGCCTCAGTCGCGAAGTTTCTACTCGACAGGTAAAGTTTGGCATGCTATTTGGAGAAAAAGTGCACAATGCACATCTTTTTTTGGAAAGTAATCTTGTATGAGCGATGCCGACAGGAACTTGTAAACAGAGCGTGCACGAGGAGCACCTCGCACACGTTTAATAGGCGTTCCCTCTCGGGAACAGACCGAGTGTTGCGCATGTGCATTTTTTCAAAAAGTGGAGAGGGCGGTTCTTATCTAAAATTCGGAAAGATCCTCCGCTATACCTTTAAATAAAAAAAAATAAAAAACGTTATCCAATCACTGCTTAACTTAATAAAAAAATATTGACTAATATAGCTGTTATTATCTGTGCGTGCGTATACATAATATAGATTTTAATAGCTTGATGCTCTTTAAATATTTTGTTGCATTGTTAAAAGTTTCGGTGCATAGGATGGACCTATCCGCGATCGCTCTCCATGGTTCTGACCAAAGAAGAGCGCTTTGGAATCTCCATTACGCATCATACCTGGGCTGCATTTTCCGAAAATATTGTCTATTAGCGCGCTACGAAGACTCTTAAGGTATAACTTAACTAAAGGTATACTACTACCACTAATGTATAGGCTATCATTGCTAGGCGTCTTCATCATCCACTCGCGAGGCAGAGCTGCTGAGAGGCAGAGGCGCTGGCGCCCTCCTAGCAACGGCGCTGTTTTTGGTAAAACATGATTTTGACGACGTTTTGTTTTATTGAAAACTCTTTTTAAAAGATTTTCGTTTTGTATAAATTGTATCTTAATTTTTATCAATATTTTATCAATCAATTGTCTACTTTTAAACGAAAATATTCAAACCAAAATAAATAGGCTACTCTCTGATTATGTAATCCAAATGAAATGTGCATTTCTCTCTGGCGTTCATGGCGAGTCCGAATTGTCAACTTCATCTTTGCAGCGACACAGAAAACACCAGTTTATTACTAAAAAATTAAATGTCTCCTAATTTAGACACATTCATAATCATTACTTTAACCGGTTCTTTGTGGCAAGCTTTATGCGTGCGGTCATAACGCTTATTATCCATAGGCTATAGCCTATTTAAGTAGGCTAATTAAATTAATATAAAGGGGCGATTTGTCCACGAATGGCTTAAATGAACAACTACTAGTCGACTAAAAAAAAAAAAAAAAAAATAGTCGGAGGTAGCCCTTATTCCACATATTTTCGAACCAGCAGGCCATTCTGGGTTGAGCGAGCGACCCTGCGGAATGAGTGAGCGGAGCAGAATAGGTTCAGCTCTCCGCTCACGAGCTCGGAACAAACCCGAACCTCACTGTCTGCTGAACTTGCACAGAAACATCAAAATAGACATAGCCAGCTTTTTAAAATTGTTGTTAAAACTAAACATTTAGACTATTTACAAATTATGAGCTTATTGACGATTTTACAAAATTAGAATAGCCTAGGCTATATTCTTTTTTTTCCCAACGACGCAACGAAGAGCATTTACTACTTTAAAAAAATGCGCGTCAGGTACAATATTTTCTTTTTCTTTTTTTTGCGGTCCGAGTTGCGGGCGGGTTAGTTTAAAACGTCGGTCGGGTGCGGGTTGTTTATACATTGACCCGCGCATCACTGGTCTTCACCATTTGTAATAGTCATGTATGAGTCGCTCAGATGTAATTCGTGTGAAAATATGGATTTCAAAAGTCATTCAGTCACTGCTGGAAAGGGTTAAATTGTGCATTAGATGCTGGAAAACATTTGTTGCAGTGGTAAATAAAAAAAAACGTTATCTATAAAAAACGATCTCTCATTTATTAATTTTTTTAAAGGACAAGTTCGGTATTTTACACTTAAAGCCCTGTTTACAGATCGTATCTGATGAAATAGAACGGTTAAGATTAAATTTTGGACAAATGCTGCTGTCCCGAGAATTTTAGGTTTATTTCGCTTTAAGTGTAAAATACCGAACTTGTCCTTTAATTATTGATATTTTTTTTGTCTACGCAAAACAGGAGAGCGATCAGTTAACAGGTAACAACAATTGTTCAACAATAACCTGAATCCTTCCGTCACTACATTCACAAAAACACTGGAAGAAAGATTGTAACAAGTAAATGTCTTACCATTGTAGAGTAAAAACAAGACTGCGAGCAAAATAAAGTGAAACTTCATTTCCACAACTTTACCCTAGGAAAATGAAAGCAGATTCTTGTTCATAAAAGCGTTCTGTTGTTCAGTTCTTCACTGGAGACGCAGTTCTTTCATTGATTCAACACAATGAGAGTGACGATGACGTGAACGCTCCTTATGCAAAGGGCTTTCCGCTGTGTTCCTTGTGAAAAAAAAAATATCGTACATTTAATCGTGTTTTCCATTGCTATAGCCCTCAGGAAGGCAGAACAGGTGAAGAAGAAAAAAAGCAATACACAAATGAAGCAAACAAAATTGAAAGATTAAATAACTAATGAACACAAAAACTCCTGGTGTTGGAGTGGCCTCAAGGTCAAGTGAAAGAAGGACCTTTTTACAAGTCGATTCATCATATTTGCCCACATGAGTACACCTTAAAAATACACAGAGAGAGAGAGAGACACACAAAACAAACACCAACTGCCCACATGTAATCTGTACACCCATAACACACACACACACACAGAGAGAGAGAGAGAGAGAGAGAGAGAGAGAGAGAGAGAGAGAGAGAGAGAGAGAGAGAGAGAGAGATCAACTGCCAACTGAAAATGCAAACTGTGGCAGGGTTGTGACAGTAGATAAAAGTAGCTATAGCAACCAAGAGCACAGAAGCAATATTCCCCCGACCCATTGAAAACTTTTGCATTGAACTCAGAAGATCTACAAAAATATATTCTGATTAAAAGCCTGCACGAATGAAAGAAGCATACAGAATTGCACATTAAAACTGCTAATCTAGTGAAAAGCAGCGAAAAATTAGTTATATATAAAAAAAACAGTTGGACCAGAAAAGCTTCAGGATAGTAAATCATAATAAAGATGAAACATTACTAGTATCAGCAGTACAGGCTTAATTCAGTACCTTAACCTTCCTTTTTTTTAAAGGGGAATATTTTTTTATTCTCTTACTCCGGTTTATCTACCTCAAAAATGTAAACATTGAAAATACTGAGAGCGGTTCACACAGATGGCTTTTGTGATGTGTGTACTTTAACAGGCGGTGCCATGGTGCCAGCCACACTACAGACGTGCAAGATAATTAGCAGCATTTAGAGATTCAAAGATTAAACGGGTCATGAACATATTCAACTGAATGCAGCATTATGATGAAATGTGCAATAATGGAGGAAAAACATCATCATGTATACCATTCAGAAAGACAATTGAACCAGCATTGTGTTTACTTTGACATGTAGTGTAGACAGACTCAAACAGGTTTGGTGCCTATTGTGTTTGAGTTGGAGGAGGTGCAGTGTGTGTTAAGTCAACTAAACTGATAGTCAGTCCAGAAAAAGATGCATTAAGAATTGGTACTCAGCACAGAAATCTACTACACAAATGAGTCCTGTTGACCTACTGTACCTGCTCGATCACTGATATCTGATATATTTATTTAATCATCATTTATCCAACTGAAGGCGGAACGAGGAAAAACAGAAAGACATGATCTAAAACAGAGAGAGGTACATCAGTGAACAGTGATGTTTATTTTTCAACTTGTTTATGAATACTGTTAGCCTGATACACACCAACACACATATGGAGTTTCATTTGTGTCTTTTTTATTCAATCAAACATACTGTGTTTGAGAGTAAAACTAATTATTTTTTTTATAAATTTTTTTTAAAGATTGCAAAAAAGTCTTCTTAAGGCTCAAAAAGTAAATCGTTAAAAACCTTTTTCTTCGTGCATTTCGAACACTTTTTAATCACAAAAGCATTTTGTGTTGTGAAAAAAAAAAATCCTCTCTTTTCTGCTGTATTTTTTGCGGGTCTAAATCTTTTGCATGCAAGTTTTGCTTGTGAATGAAGCTGTGTCTCAGGGCGGTCTCTACCAACCAGGATGGGAGGCCCTTTTCTATTGGTCACCGAATTGACCACGCCCACTACGTTTTCCCGCTTCTGCTGCGCAGTGTGTCTGAGAGAAGAGCGAGGAAAACATGGCGACCAATGCCATTTCTTTCTTTAAAAGAAAAGAGAGCAACATTTGTGCGTTTGTTATGAAAAGTGTTCGAAATGCACATAGAAAAATAAAGTTTCTCTTTCAAGGGAACTCGAGCTGCGTCGAGATGGTGTGGGATAGCCCCGCGTGAGCGTCCCCACGGCGTCTCGACGCAACGTCTTGTACCCTCTTCAGAGAACCAGGGTTACATACGTAACCTGAGACATTTTCAAAGATTTACACGCACTGCAAACCATTTTATCATCAACTTCTGTATTTTTGAGCCTTAAGAAGACTTTTTTGCAATCTTTTAATTTTTTAAAATTACAAAATACTCTCAAACACAGTATATTTGATTGAACAAAAAAGACACAAATGAAACTCCATAGACACCAAGCTGACTGTGTTGTTGCCTCTCGTCGGATGTGTCTCGGCCAGAAAGCTGCGCTTGATCACACCAAAATGACTAAAGCTCACCGGTATACTCGGAGAAGCTCTTTTTCGTTCTTCGTTTAGGGGTAAATTAAGTTTGAAATACGTGAGCAGTGATATACTGTTATCGAACATCTGTCGTCGCCCACACTGCTGAGAGAGTTTTAAAAGAGGAACATTAAGCCAGTTCAGACACCTGTCACCATTGAGCACTGAGTGAAATGAGAAACACGACCAAATCAAGTGAAGTTAATTTAATGAAAGGTAAAGTAATTCATATTAACACATGAACGAAGCAAAATGGAAGAAACAAAGGGGAAAACAGGATTGTGCCAAACAAACAAAAATTAAAATCAAAAGGAACTAACTAAAGTACTAAACCATTTATATCTAATCTTGAACTAAAAAATAAATAAAAAAAAAGATCAAAGAAAAAGTATTCAACGTCCATGACGTCATAATCAAACTACTATAACTAACAAAACCAAAATACAGAGGGTGGCACAAATCCCTAACCTAGTGTATATATAGACAAAAAAAATCCAACTAAGTGCAAATGTATGTTACCTATCCCCTCTCCTCCTTTAAATCTTTCAGAACTCACAAACAAGAAGTTCTTGGGGCAATCACAAACAAGGAACGATTAACGTGCACACACTAAACACTTTACAAAACTAAATCAAGCAAAAAGAAACAAAACACACAAGCAGAATCAAACCAAAAAGTCTCTCTCCCCACTGGCAGTAGCATGCTCCTTATGTAGGGCTTCTCCAGGTGTCAGGCATCAGGATGATGAGGATCCCGCCTCACAAGGCACACCCACTCAACTCGAATGACTGACAGGCAAAGCAGCCAATCAGCGACGGCCTGAGAAAGGAAGAGAGACAAAAGAGACCAAAAAGAGAAACACAGAAAACACCCAAAAACACTATAAACGTCCCTAAGGACGTAACACGCTTTTCTCTGGATAACATAAAAAAAATACAACAAAACTGAGAAAACAGCTAGCATTTTAATAAAGCATTAGAAAAGCCTCTGATCATCATAGCAACGTGGATATGCTCTGCAATTCAGCACTCCAGTAAAGTCATGTTTTTTTTTTTTTTTTTTTTGCACTTAAAATCAACCATGCTTTACCGTATTAAACATAAAAAAGTGTCTGTGACTTGTTTCATCAGAACTACTTCATTTTCTACTATAAACAGCTGTGTGCTGATTTTTATTATATTTTCACTCACGGACATCTGACCTCCACGGAGAGGAAATTAACCAGAAAAACGTGAAAGAGGGCGGAGCCTCTGAGCACACCTACTTATTACATAATCGCCACGGACCAATGGCAGTATGAAGGTTCAAAGGAACTTTACCAGAAAGTTCAATTTAGCAAGCTGTTTCGAAATCCCAAAATTAACTCCAAACAAAGATAGTTTTGGCCTGATTTTGTTCGAAATAACCTCACATCGGTTAGTTCTTCGATTTAGTTTGAAGTGTATCGGGGCCTTAAAGGCGAATGTCAACCAGCACGAGGATTCGGCGCCTGCATGCAAGTAAATATCTGTCTATATCAGCAGGTATCAATAGTCTATATTCATCATTCTTAAAGGGAAACTGAACCAAGACTGCATATACAAAGCTTAAACAAAGCAGTGCTGGCTTATCGTTTTGAATATTTTAGCCAACTGTGCTACTAGTCCAATTACAATCAGATTATTAGGGTCGATGTAAATACAGCTCGCTCTCTCTCTCTCTCTCTCTCTCTCTCTCTCTCTCTCTCTCTCTCTCTCTCTCTCTGTCATTCACTGCTTACAGCTCACAGCCCCCCCCCCCCCCCCCCCAAAAAAAAAGGTCTGATGTATTATTTAGTGTTTTATTTAGCTGTCAATATGTGTATGTTAGCAAAGATCCGTGATTGGTAAGAGTCTAGTTACCTCTGACACTGATTGGACTGTTTTTGATGGATTCTACTGTACTTTGGCCTACTAAAAAGCTGTTGTGTGAAGGCATTAACTGTGAGATTCATTGTGAAGGCCTTAACCGTGAGATTCAGGACAGGAAGAAGCCCCTTCACCTAGAAAATAAACACAAATGCACTATATACACACTCTTCATCTCGTCTCGGAAGAAAACCAACCACAGCAGGTTTCTGTCTGACTCAGAGGATGAGCTGCTAGACCCACAATGTAAGACGGCAGACATTAACTAGACATGTATCAGACTTTTCACTGAACAACTGAAGAAAATGATTCACATGTTTGTTTTGTTCTGTTTGTGCTGGTGGCGTCTGACTGGTAAGTTATCGTTTTTTAGGGGGGAGTTTTGGCTTAATATCAGTAACATTCTTCACAGATGTTAAAAGTCATGGAAAATAATGTAAATTGCTATGATCATCCAGTGAAGACTTCTCCATTATGCCACTTTCAAATATCAGGCCAGGCCCAGCCGGCATTACTTGGGACAGGGCCTGGAAATCACAATATTTAAATTCCCTGATATTTGCAAGTTTTTCCTGATAGTGTATCAATGTATCAATGGTGCTTTGACTAGAGACTCAAGCTAAATTTTGAGCCAGTTGCTCATGTGAGAGTCAGTTCTGAGAAGCGATCGGAAAGCCTTAGAAAACTGTTTAATTAAGAGATATGAATGTAGAGCGGAAGCAAACCGTAAATAATGATAAAAAGTGCTGAGCATGAGAGGTGTGAAGGCACACGCCACAAGGCCTTTGCCTTTTATGTATATATAATTAAAGATATATTTTATATATATTTCAAATATTGTATGCTGTCAAAAATTAAGCATCGTACGAATGCTTGAGCATCATACGAAGCTCATAGCTTCATACAATTATTGTGATCTAGCCAACGCATTCTCATCCTAGGGCGTCATATACGGACCCTTTTGACATTTCGTCTACATCGAACACACATGGCACCCTTTAGCGTCAATATGACACGCACAGAGCCTTGTTCGGATATGGGTAGGTTTAGGTCTGGGGTAGGTTTAGGGTTAGACCGCTAGGAGGCGCCTTCTGGCCCATATCTATCTGCGTCTCATATTGACGATAAAGGGTGCCATGTGCGTTTGATGCAGACGAAATGTCAACAGCGTCAGTATTATGACGCCTTGGGATGAGAACGGGCTGGATCTAGCAGATGTTTAAAACTCCATTAATATCATGTTCATATAACAGAAGTGTCAATCTGTGTAAAATCTGTTTGTTCTCCAGGTGTGTTTAGTGATTCAGTGTCAGTGATGGAGGGAGATTCTGTTACTCTAAACACTGATGTTACTGAAATACGTAAAGATGATGACGTACTGTGGAAATTTGGAGCTGAAAAATCTCTGATAGCTAAAATGAATAAAAAGAAGCAAATCTTCTCCACATATGATGAAGTTCCTGATGGGAGATTCAGAGACAGACTGAAGCTGGACGATCAAACTGGATCTCTGTCCATCACAAACACCACAACTGAACATACTGGAGTTTATCAACTAGATATAAGTGGAGCGAAAAAATCATCAAAAACATTAAATGTTTCTGTCTATGGTGAGTAGAGAGGTCATTTTGTCGTTATTAAAGAAATATTCAGCATGAATTCAACTCGATCAACAGCATTTGTGGGACTGATATAAAAAAAAGTTTTTAAAAAAGAAAATGTTTTAAAGCAAATCTCAAGGTTAAGTCAATGTGATTTTTGGAGGACTTAAAAAAGGCCCTTCCATTAATTCTTCTGTTAAACATTGTGCATCAGGTCTCTTATGAGGCTACTAAGAGCAACGAGCCGGTCCCCAATCGAGGGTGAGTGTGACTCGCCACACTCGTCTTCTGCGCCTCACATCTCTCAGCAGGACTGGGTTTGTGCCGGGTGATCAATAGCCCCTCCCCTTGAGTGGGGCGAGAAAGGAACTGGACGAACGGTCCCATAATCTGATTGCAACTGCAAGCAACTGTGTTAACCGAGCCGCCAAACAGCCCGGAAGGTGAAAGCATCGAGCAGAAATGTTCGGTCTCTGTCTTGGATGCCAGTTAGTTTCAACCACAGATGTCTCTCTGTGACGACCAGAACACCATTGAACAGTCGCTTTAGTCACATGGAGAGACAAATCTGTGGCTCAACGAAGCTCAGAGAACGACTCTTTGTCGATCGAACCACCCGCTCTCAAATCCTTCAACAGGTCAGCCTGGTACAACTGTTACACCACTACATCTTGCAGCCTGAGCTGCTCCCTGAAACTCTTTCCCCACCAGTGTAGAGGTTGTTCTGAACTGCTTAAGTGTGGAGAGTTGGTTTCTTTAATAATGCTGCAGACTCTTCTACCTGAGGCATCATCGTATAACCACGTGCATTCACACCCACGATAGCCGAATATGTCGACAGCGAAGGCACAAAGACACGTGATGTGTAAGGTTTCCCTTATGAGTGAGTTAACTCACTATGAAGGTCCTCAAAGAAGGGAGAAGCTGCTCACTGCAGAGCAAATGGGTGGAGCTTACATCTAGCAGGATGTCTAGCGAGGAGGAGCTAATGCAATTTGGGCCTAATGGGTGGAGCTAGAATATCTAACCACACCCTAACCCTACCCACAACTCCATCCCTCCACCATCCCTTAGACGTTCAGAGAAGTGGAGCTGGACTAATCCCATCCCATTGGATGTCCACTCTGCAGTGAGTATCACTTGAAAGAAGGGGAGAGACCGATGTTGAGGTCCCTCTTCCTGGCCACCAGACAGAAAAATGTCCTCCAGTCTAGAGTGTTTGGAGGGCTCTTGTTCCCACGGCCAGTCTAAGGGAGTGTTCACACTTGTAGTTCGGTTGGTTCGTTTGGTCCGGACCAAAACAAATAATTTAGTTTTTTAATGCTTCTGGAGGATGTTTTCATGTCATGGGACTTACCGAACATCCAAAACAATGCTGTGTTCTGGGAGAAATACGCTCATTGTATATGCGTAACCTGCATAATATGGTATTCTGATCAGCTGAGAACTCGTGAAGAGCTTATAAAATGTGTAAAGGAGTCAAAACAGCAGCAGGAATCCCTCCATCACACACAAACGAAGATCTGCTGTGAGGAGACGTGGTTCTGATGCCCGTACCGAACTGTGATGGGCAACATCGCGACTATGACGAGGAAAAAAAAGGTATGCTTGAGTAATCTTTAATTTTTAAGGTCTCATCATCCTGTTTTTTCATTTACATGTCTTTGGTCCGTGTTGCGTTGATATGAACCAGGGTTTGTTTGGAAGCTGATCGCGACCCATCTTTTCTATGGTTTCGGTCCGCTTGTTTGGTGGCACCAGGATTCAGATGGCAGCATTCACACTTATTCAAATGAACCACACTAACAGAGCAATCACCAGGTGTCTTTTAAATCCAAATAAACATGCTAAGTGTAAAGACAACCTAATTGTAGTCTGGACACTGCATGAGTAGTGAGTAATTCCTCTTGCACTTTGTCACAAGAGAAACAAGAGATTCAGTGTGCTCCCTCTGAGCCGATGAGGTGCCAGGGCACGCTTTGGAGTCTGGCAAAGGGAAATCCCCATCTGGAGAGAGAGCGCGAGCGATAGGGGCAGACCCGTCTCTCGCCCAGAACGACGCACTAGCCCCACGGTCGCATTGTGGGTGCTAGCACTTGGAAACAAGCTAATCGAGCGCGAAGCACTTTAACTGTGAATGTATCACAAAGCTCACCATGCTCAAACGCAAGGGCAGCATGCTCTTCGTATTCAGGCACACACCCTTTACCTATGGTGACCACCCGTACCGCGTAGCGCGTGCGCGCTCAGCGTTTGAAGCCCAATTCATGTGTCCCGCAAATTGAGGCCGCGTCACGCATAATCTATGCTTGCTCAAAAAAAAAGTTGGTCGCGCTATATCCTCGAGCCCCAGGCAGCCAAACGAACATTACTTGACAGTTCAACACGCTATTGTCAGTTGAACTGCTGACTAGGTTGTTGTCAACTTTTTCGTTGTTGTCATGACAGCGCACGCACGCGCATACCAGACACACTGGGAAGGAACTTTTAGATGCGCGCTTTCCAATTTGAAAAATGGAGAAAGAGACTGAGTCTGAGAGGCACCACCATCATCAATTATAAAGAGAAGGCGTGGGTACAAGAAAGACTGGGAAAATGAATATTTGTGGCCGAAAGGTGTTGACGGGGATACCGAGAGGGCTCTTTGTGACCTTTGCAAAACGGTCTTCTCAATCGACATGGAGGGGAATACGATGTCAATCTTATTTTATTTATTTTTTTACTGTTCCTGTGGTGTTGAGCAACTACAATTCCTGTTAATCCTATAATTTTATATTATAATTTATTTAAAGTGAATAAATTGTAATGAAAAATAAATCAAATTAAATAGTAAATCTTAAGTGGTGTATGTCAATTCACGGAATGTTCAAAATATTCTTATTTAGAAAAAAATTGGTCCATTGGTTGGCCTATTCATGAGCATACATCAGCAATTACACGTTTAGGGGAATAGGGCATTATTAATATACCATGTAAGGTGGTATGTGCTAGAAATGGGTAAACTTCTATCAGTGAATCTGCCCGTGAGGTGGGGGCACCGCCGCGCCAGGCAGAGTCCCACATTGTCCCTCAGAAACATACCCCTTGTCCCCCCTTGGGCTTATTAGCAGGTGGTCACCCTACCTTTAAGCCTGTTTTATGCTTCTGCGTCGAACTGCCGCCGTAGCTACGTCGTAGGCTGTGTGTAGCGTGCGTACCCTACGGCGTACCCTGACGTGCACCTCTCCAAAAATGTAACAACGCGTCAATTCTACGCGGACACAAGCGCTGTGATTGGTCTGCCAGAACCCCTCCCTCTGGGTTTCACACGCTCCCTAGGTGCGCGTCAACGCGGACAACGACACAGAAGTATAAATTAAAACCAACACGTTGCCTACGACGTATAGGCTCCGGCGTAGGTCCGACGCAGAAGTATAATGAGGCCTTTACCTTGTGTGACGCTCAGTTTTCTTTTTTCGCTAGAGACGCAAAGAAATGTCTGCCTGTCAAGAGAGTGAAAGAATGAGTAACACAGACACACACACACACACACCGCAGACTTCAGACACAACTCGGACAGATGTATTCTGCAGAAGTTCTCTGATGACTCTGCCATTGTTGGCCTCATCACTGAGGATGATGATGCAGAGTACAGAGGACTGATACAGAACTTTGTGGACTGGTGTCAGCGAAATCACCTCCGGATCAACGAGGGGAAGACCAGGGAGATGGTGGTCAATTTTCGCAGACGGCGGCCTGCTCTGAGAGAGTGGACACTTATAAGTACCTGGGTGTTCACTTAAATAACAAGCTGGACTGGACTCATAACACTAATGCTCTGTACAAGAGGGGTCAGAGCAGACTGTACTTTCTGAGGAGGCTAAGGTCCTTTGGAGTGACAGGGCCCCTCCTTAAGACGTTCTACTGTATGACTCTGTGGTGGTGTCAGCCACCCTCTATGCTGTAGCCTGCTGGAGCAGCAGCATTACTGAGAGGGATATAAAAAAGTTGAATAAGGTGATCAAGAAATCCAGCTCTGTCCTGGGCTGTCCTCTGGACTCAGTAAGGGAGGTAGGAGACAGAAGGGTCCTGGCTAAATTGACAGCTATGCTGACCCATGAGTCTCACCCACTGCACTATGTCAGCCCTGGAGAGAAGCTTCAGTGACAGGCTGCGCCATCCCCGCTGTGTGAGGGAGAGATACCGCAGATCTTTCCTACCAGCAGCCGTCAGATTGTACAACGAACACTGTTGACTGTTGACTTTGGACTATTTTATTTTTAATTTATTATTTAATATTTATATTTACATCACATGTCCCATATAGCGTGCTATACCTGACTTATGTGTATTGACTTTTTAATAGTTTTTTTATAATATCAGTATTTATTATGCCGCAGGACACTGTATAGCCTATTTTAGTCCATTATTATTGTATAGAAATTTCTGACTTTATTTGTAAGAACGGCATTTCTTTGTTTAATACGTGGCTATGCTATTTGTACATTTATCTATCTTTGTCCTGTCTTTCTATCTCTGTCCTGTCTCTACTGTTGCAAACCATAATTTCCCCATTGTGGGACAAATAAAGGTTTTTCTTATCTTATCTTATCTTATCTTACCTCTGATGGTGATGCATTCCAATGGCATCACCGTCAGAGGTTCAAGTTCAAGGCCAATTTCATTGGTGTGTTTGCACACATTCTTCATAGCCGGTCACACACAAAGTGTTCCCATAGCGCTACTAACAGCACATCATAGAGGAGAAGCTTTTGAAATGGAACTGCGTTTTTTTGATGCGCTGTTCGTTTTAAACTTTAGAAATGGTAAAAGGGCACAATTATGTCCCATGGTCCGGATGAAACCAATGACGGTCCACCATTTGAATACCACCGCCCTAAACAATCACGCAAAACATTGAGCTGGAAATAAGATATCAATACTCCTCTTCATTCTCTCGTTTTCTAGCTCGTCTGCCTGTTCCTGTCATCATCAATAACTCTTCACACTGTTCTTCATCATCATCATCATCAAACTGTTCACTGGTGTGTTCATCAGTGTTGAATGTGTGTGATGCGACTCTCTCCTGGTACGCAGGAATCAGTGTATTGTCCAGCATCAGTGTGTGTGATCTCAGCATCAGTCTCTCTCTACCTCTGGAGGTGGAATATCAGGATAAAAACACCTACAGCTGTGTGCTGAACAATCCCATCAGCAACCAGACCACACATCTGGACATCAACACACTCTGTCACACATGTGCAGGTACCACAGCACTGACGATATATGTGTGTGTTTACTGACCTGATCTCTGTCTTCTGGTGTAGATCACACTGATGCATTCACTTACATTAATGTCTGTCTTCAGACATTACAACACAGTCTCCTTCTTCTTCTTCTCCTCCTCCAGTCTCAGTGTCTCTGATAGTGTTGATCTCTGCCGCTTCTGGAGGATCTCTGTTGATTGTACTTGCAGTCATTGGGATCTTCTGCATCTGCAGGAAATGTAGAAAAACAGGTCAGGAGTGCAAACAATTAATATGTTAAAATATGTATATTTTATAAGGCACAGGTTTCAATATTTGATTGAAAACGTTGTTGTTAACATGTATGCATTATGTTATTGTTAATGCAGTTCAGGCCCAGGAGAAAGACATTAATAATACTGCATTGTGTAAACCAACAGGACGAAATAAGGTGAGATCATTCTGTGATGAAAAGGCAAGAAGTTGATGCAGTCAGTTAATCTGTTCATTTTGGTGTTTCATTATATGCATCAGACGATCAGTGAACAGATGTGGATGCTCAACCTTGTTAATTATTACCTTCAGGAGGAAAGACTAGAAGGATGTTTTTATGCTTTTTACACTACTGTTTTCACTGCAGTGTAAATACTGACATACAGTATTTCCATTTTGCAGACCTATGAATTAATTTTCCTCAATAACAATAGAATATTTTTATAGGCTATTCAATGAAAAAAAAAAGTCTTAATTTACTCACCGTACTGTTATGAGTTTCTTTTTGGCAGTATGCCAGCCTCAGTCACGATTCAATTACATTGCATGTTTATTCCATACAATGAAAGTGATCTGTACACTCCGTTTGCAGTGTGTATGCGGTACGTGTTGCAGTGTTTGTGTTGTTGAGGAGCAGCACGTGCCATTGTGCTTTCACATGCTTGTGTTTGCAGCGCGCAACCAATCCGCGGCTTTACCACAAACATTTATTCACTATTTTTATCTGAAATCCAAAAGTTTTTATCAGCAACTTTTATTTAAAAAAAAAAAAAAAAAGTTTTGTCAGCGTTACGATTCTCTTTGTACACAGTACAGTTACACTCGTAGACGTATTCACGTTTAAACACAATTTAAACAACATAGCCTATTAATGCAACTTCTTTAGATATTAAGCTGCTCAAGGAAGTGACAAAATGTTTAAACTTACTTTTCTAAAGTTAAAAGCACCAACATTTTAAATTAAAACTTACAATTGACAAAACATTTTCATTTGTATTTAAATCTTTAAGAAATCCTGTGCATCATTTTTTATTTATTTAATTATATTTATAGCGCCTTTAACCAAGGCGCTGAACAATTTTTAAACTAAACAGTACATTGTACACAGTCATAAATAGCTTGTTGGTTTTTCCACCTCCTAGAAGAGATGAGTAGTACCATCCATTGGTTCCCGGGGGCGATATTTTTTTTCCCAGGATGGTAGGGGAAGACTCATGAATATTAATTAGGGAAGTCATCCCTGATTGGTCCTAACCCCAGTGACGGGTAGGTTTAGGGCGGGGTTAGGGGTAGATCATCAGACCCCCAGTGGCGGGTAGGTTTTAGAGCTGTAATCGGGCCTTAAAAGTTCGGCCCGAAAAGGCCCGAGCCCGACAGAGTTTGGCCCGACAAGTACATTTTGATTGACAGCTTTTTAAAAGCCCGAACCCGTTTACAGCCCGACTGTCCAAAAGGCCGTCTATCAGCAGTGATAAGAGTGTCGGAGAATAGCGCGGACACGCGCTTCACACCGCGAGCCGGCACACGCACCACTCGGCGGAAAAGGGAGAGAAAGAAAAAAAAGAGACTGCGCCGCACGCTGTGTGCACCTTTGTCTTTCGTAAAAAAAGGAGTAATTTATACATTTTTTAACATCATTTATTCATGACTAACGTAGGCTAGAGGCCACTTGGAAGTTGGAACAAAGAAATAAAATAAGTCCTCCAGAGACCAGCCTCCATTTCACCTCCTCAAGATCCATTTTCACGCTAATCTAAACACATCACCTGACCGCTCATTTACCACGCAACCCGAAGCGCGAGCCCGAGCCCGGCCCGAGCCCGTGTAAAATAATAGAAATTAGGACCGAACCCGACCAAACCCGTCGGGTCCCGTCGGGTTCGGGCAAAGATCTTCAGCTCTAGTAGGTTTAGGGGTGGGGTTAGGGGTAGGTCATCAGACCAATCAGGGATGACTTCCCTAATTAATATTCATGAGTCTTCCCCTACCATCCTGGGAAAAAAAATATCGCTTCCCGCGGGAGGATTTTATAGGCCTACATTTTAGAGTGGGTGATGTGACTAACCCGTGCTGTCCCTACACCGTTAGTCCTTAAAAATCAATTTCTTTAAAAGAAAATATCTCCATTTGCTTTGATCTTCACAGATGTTGTTTATGCTCAAACGGCAACATTACACACTAACTAAAGTTAGAAAAGTGAAATCATAATCAACCACCCCTTTAACATGTGTAGGCTAGCCTATGGAAAACGGAGTATGAAACAGCCAGGCGTAACTGAAAGTCTCAAATTTATGCAAATGATGGGCGATAACCAAAGGTTAGGTCACCTAGGCTACAATCAATTAAAATGTTCAAATTTTAAAAGCTATGCCCAGCCAAATAAATAATTTTACAGACACTTTAATAGGGTTTAGTGAAGCCAACATAAAATGTTATTAAGCTATACATTTTACAAAAGTATTTAAACTTTTGCTCTTGATTAACTGTATATTTTTTTCTTGCAGAAATCAAAGGAGCCCGTGTATGAAAATATCACCCCAAAACGGTGATCAAATACAGCATCTCTGCTTTTTCCTCTAACTCTGGTTTGCTTTCACTTTTTTTTCCATACAGTACACTCTCATAAGATCTATTGTTATGTCTGAAATTGTGTTGCTGAGTATTAGTTTAATTTAGTGGTGCACAAAAGGCACAGAAACTGAACTAAATGTTCTATTTTTAGCTCAACACACATAGAAACTTTATTACAGTTTGATCTCATCCCTCACTGTTCTGCAGCCTATCACTTGGTCCTGTTTAAATAAATAGACAACTGAATATGGAAAGCATAGTTTACAGGATATCACAGATAATCATGGATATTTTGGCAAATTCAGCACAAGCACATCATCGCTCTCTAGTGTCCAAATCATAAAATCACATATCTCTAATAATAGTGCTACTTTTACCCAATAGAGTCCGCTATGAATAAATAAGCGTAAAATATTGAACGAGTGATGGGCACTTTCGAAACACGCTTCAAGCTTCGAAACCTTTGTGAATCATTTGTTTCGAACAATGAGACTGCAAAGTCACTTTTTCCCCGTCAAAGTCACATGATTTCAGGATGGGATTCCGTTACGTCATAAAATAACACATATTATAAAGACACTTTTTTTATTGGATGCAACTGTATGATTAATTAATTGCCTTTAATAGATTACACCTTCAATACAACGTTTATGGGTTTGTAAAAGGTGTTTATGCATGTTTGGACTGAGTTTGTGTTGTATTTACACTGTTGTGACCAGCAGAGGTCGCTAGCGTGTGGAGATTCCAACGATTCAAAACAGTGAATCATTATTTTGAAGCAATGGTTCAATTGATTCAAAGTTTCACTATATAATAAACTAAATAAGACCTAACTGATCACAATGCAACAGTTATTTCAGACTAGGAGTCATGTGACAATGAAAATTGTGTCACAATGTGAAGGTGATAGAGATGATCTCATCTGTGTTATGTTTTAATACTGAGTCAGAGCTCACGCTTTCATTTATTTTTATCACTCTATTTTAACATCCTCAATGCTGTGAACTTATACTCACTAATGACAGAAACACAAAGCACTGAAGTAGAGAAATATGTCTGGAATCATAATGTAACATACAAATAAAAAGAACATTATTGATTCACACATTCAATCAGACACATGTTAATGAATCTATTGGATGATCTTGTGGAGTCTAATGAACGTCAT
This sequence comes from Scardinius erythrophthalmus, assembly GCF_964197995.2. NCBI lineage: Eukaryota > Metazoa > Chordata > Actinopteri > Cypriniformes > Leuciscidae > Scardinius > Scardinius erythrophthalmus. The sequence goes on from NC_138234.1 coordinate 11,452,452, forward strand.
ATAAACCACATCCTGATTCACACCCCCATACAATCAGATAATATTCAATAAACCACAATAACACCTGTTTCTCAGGCTTCAGCTGTTTTTGTGTACTGTTGCGTTCAGATCAAGGACTTTTAGTTTGAAATCTCTCTCTTTCTGTGTTTTCTTCCTGTTAATCTGTCCCTTTATTACCCATTTCACTCACTGCCTGGTGTCTTGTTTATTCTTTGTAAATATAGTTATAGTACTGTAGTTTATCTGAGCACGTGTCACAGGGTGTGTGGTTTTTTTACCCTTTTTGATAAATACCACTTTGAAAATAGATCCAGGCTTCAACTCAGTCCTTCCAACCAAGCTCTGACAGACTGTGTTTTTTTCCCATAGGTGGAAATTTGAAAGAAAAGAAAAAGAAACACATTCTAAACGTTTGAACAGTTAAATATGATAATTGTGTTACTGTTTCTCTCCCTCTGTCAAACAGTTGCTCGTCTTGTTAGTTTTTTCTCCAGTAGATTAAAGTGTCTCAAATCTGATAATAGCAGGAGAGGAAGAAGCTCTTCACCAGCAAGCTAAACACACACACACATACACTCACACTCACACACACACACACACACACACACACACACTGAACGCACACACACACACTGAACGCACACTCTCACATGCAAGATGTTTGTCCACCCAACAGACAAAACCACATTTCTGTAGAAAACCGGCCGGAGGAGTTTCAGTCTGACTCAGAAGATGAACTTCAGTGAAACTGGCACTGTGAGGTGATGGCAGACGATTTTATCTGTACTTTGGGTTTTTCCATTCACTAAAAATGTGAAAAAAATATGCATAATTTAAAAATCAATGGTTAGGCTTTCTGGCATTTCTAAAAAAAACTTGCAAATAAAGTCCATATTCTATGATTTGTAATTTTCCAGTCAGAGATCCAGTCATATGATTTTAGTCCAATTTTATTTTTTAGCAGCAGACAATTAAATAATAAATGAAGAGTAAAATGAATTCATCCATAAACAGGATTAAAAGTTTAATAAAGAAACTGTGTAAAATGAACAGTTAAAACACTTTTCACTAAAGACACAAACATAACAACTTTTCATGTTTTCACACTCTGAGGTGTTAGCCCGTATCCTGCAAGATGTTCAGATACAGTAACATTCGTCTACCACTTTACTGAGACATGCAGGTGAGCATTTGTGGTCTACTTACAGTCTTTTGGCCTCATCTAAACAGCAAGCACAAAAGTTCACCCTAAGACATTCAGCTACATGTGAGGCATACATATTAATACAGTAAAAGAAAAGTATTAAACATACATTTAATAGTAAAATCATCAAAATGATAGTAATGAGAAACACATCAACATGATAATAATTATTTGTTAAAATGAGTAAATGATAAAACATAAGCCAGAAATATTTATATTTTTTCTTTTTCTGATTCATCAACCTTCATTAAACTGACAAAAGTACAAAGAAAAGATTTCCAGTGCTTTCATTGACCAACTTATATTTATTTTGTAAATATGAACAAATTTTGATTTTGATGGCTGCAACATACTCCAAAAAAAAGTTAGGACAGACGCATGTTTACCACTGTGTCACATCACTTTTCTTTGAGTAACAGAGATCCAAGTTTCATTTCTTGATGCATTTCTTGATTCAGTATAATGTATGGTAGATGGTGAAACACCTGAATACTTTGTAATCCTGCATTGAGAAATGTGATTTTTGAATTGTTTGAGAATTCTCTCATGATATTTGGCACAAAGTGGTGAGCCATGACCCATTTTTGGCGGATGCTTCTTTTTATACCCAAATATGATGCCCTCACCTTTCACCAGTTCACCTACATATTGTGGGCTGTTCCAAAACAGTTTAACTTGGATGTTGCTGCTGGAAGAGGTGTTAGTGAGGCCAGCAGGGAGCGCTCACCCTGTGGTCTGTGTGTGTCCTAACGCCCCAGTATAGTGACGGGGACAATATACTGTCAAAGAGCACCATCTTTTCTTTGTACGAATTTCTTTGTACTTAATCGATAGCCTGGTTGACAGCAGACTCTTGTCAGTTGTAACTGAGAGTGGGTCTGGGGAAGGTTCACATTTCACACACAGTCCATTTCCAAAGGGGCGTCACCAACGGACATCGCTCAAATGCCTCTGGGCGCAACTGGATAGACCTAAAACCTGCTTCAACGTCACTGAGCTGACGTCATCATGTAAAGCCCTCAACGTTTGTGATTTGGAAAAATTGGAAATGGGCTTGAATGGGCTCTAGATGGACTTGCAGAGCAAATCTCAAATTGGCCGGAAGTACGTCAAGGTTTTTCCAGGCTACTTAATCGACTCTGTGTCAATTAAACGTAAAGTAGAAATGTCCCAAAGTGTACATATTACTACCAATAGGGTACATATTAGTACCTTTTGAATAGGTAGCGCCCCAGTGCCAGCTTCTGTGCATTTTTGTACCTTTTCTGACCTTTTCTGACAGTGTAGGCTAGTTGCCTGACTGCACTGTGGCACTACCTATTCAAAAGGTACGAATATGTACCATTTTGGCAGTAATATGTACACTTTGGGCACTTATATGTACATTTACGATATACACCCTTAAAGGAATAATTAACTTTAAAATCACACAGTTGATGTACCCCATTGATTTCCATAGTATGATTATTTATTTATTTTCCTACTATGGAAGTCAATGCGGCACATCAACTGTGTGATTACTGATATTCTTCAAAATATCTTCCTTTGTGTTCAGCAGAAGAAAGAAATTCATACAGGTTTGAAACAACTTGAGGATGAGTAAATGATGACAGAATTTCCATTTTTAAGGGAACTATTCCTTTAAGGGGTAAATAAGGTAGGTTACCTCTAGAAAGCGTACCACCATAGTGAAAGCTTTTACACCATGTTTTATGAGAGTATCGTACAAAAAGCAAGTTCAATGACAAAAATAAGGAATATTTTGCCAATTAAGAACAGTTAAAGTCTTAATAACAGCAAGATGAACTAGAGTTTATTATGTAAATGCAGGTTTGTGAAACTAGGAGGGTAAGACTGTGTCGTGGGAGGATTCACACATCACATCAACACTTCTGCTGTATGCTTAGCAGGAAGTTTTATTAGATCAGACTCAAAACTAGAACATGTTTCACATGTTTGTTTTCTGTCCATGCTGGTGGAATCTGATCGGTGAGTTATAAAAGCATTTTCATGGCTTAATTTCTTTTTCCATTTCAGAGTAAAACTTTTCAAATGAGATTATTTTCATCTGCTGTTATGTATCGATGAATTATGATTATTGTGAAATCTACTAACTTTGAATTCAGTCTCAGGTAATCTGTAAGCGATTCTGCAATGTTTTCTCTGTTTGAACTCAGTATCTCTGTTACGGTAGCATTTGGCAGTTTACAGTAGCAGTTTATGAATACATTTTACACATTTTATTTTTCTTTATCTGAGTCAAAGGAATGTCCATATTGCGGTGATATACAGCTATAAGATATACATTTAATTTAGTTCTTATTGGTGCAATAGTTAAGTGATCCAATCAGTGCTGAGAGTTTTTGCATGTAACTGATCAAATCTACAGCTGATTTCAGGCTTTGTAAACCATCAGAATCTTTAATCTGTGTAAAATCTGTTTGTTCATCAGGTGTGTTTGGCGAATCACTGTCAGTGATGGAGGGAGATTCTGTCACTCTAAACTCTGATACTGAAATACGTAAAGATGATGATGTACTGTGGAAATATGGAGCTGAAAACTCTACCATAGCTAAAATGAATAAAAAGAAGCAAATCTTCTCCACATATGGTGATGTTCCTGATGGGAGATTCAGAGACAGACTGAAGCTGGACGATCAAACTGGATCTCTGACCATCACAAACACCACAACTGAACATACTGGAGTTTATCAACTAGATATAAGTGGAGCGAAAAAATCATCAAAAACATTCAATGTTTCTGTCTATGGTGAGACGTCATTTATCTAAGCATGCACATATTCTATTTACATATTCATACGTTAAATAATTTTAAAGTTTGAGCTGACAGACACATTCAGAGACCGTGAGCACACTAAACACTCACTCAACACAAAGTACATTACACTGATTTACTACAATTCACAACACAATTCATGTTTCTCTTTATTCTCTCATGTTTTCCAGCTCATCTGCCTGTTCCTTTCATCATCAGTAACTCTTCACAATGTTCTTCATCATCATCATCATCATCAAATTGTTCATTGGTGTGTTCATCAGTGTTGAATGTGTGTGATGCGACTCTCTCCTGGTACGCAGGAATCAGTGTATTGTCCAGCATCAGTGTGTGTGATCTCAGCATCAGTCTCTCTCTACCTCTGGAGGTGGAATATCAGGATAAAAACACCTACAGCTGTGTGCTGAACAATCCCATCAGCAACCAGACCACACATCTGGACATCAACACACTCTGTCACACATGTGCAGGTACCACAGCACTGATGATATATGTGTGTATTTACAGATTCACTCATGATAATGACTCTTTCCTTCAGTTCCTCCAGTCTCAGTGTCTCTGATAGTGTTGATCTCTGCTGGATCTCTGATGATTGTTGCTACAGTTGTGATCTTCTGGATCTGCAGGAAATGTAGAACAATTGACACAGAAGGCAAGTATTACTGCTTTTAAATAAGTAATATAACAAATAATATTTTGAAAATATGCTCTAAACCAGTCAACTGATTTAATCAATTAAGTAAAACTATTCTCATAATTTTGAAGTTAAACATTATACAAAACCAAACTAATATGTGTAGTTATTCTCTGTAGATTACACTCATATCATAATGCATGTCTATTTCTATATACCGGTAATGACAACGTTGCTCTTCTCACTCGAACAAAGACAGACTCTGCATTTCTCAAACTGCATCAACACTGCTTTTAAAAACTTAAAAAAGCTTTCTCAATTTTATGAACTCTCTTACATGCTGGTGTTCAAATTAAAATCTATATGAATGATGACTTTTGTTGTGCTTGTTGAGCCTAAAAGCTGATTAAACACAAAGAATGTAAAATACTTTACTTTTGTCAAACATCCCATTTGATTTGATTTATGTGTAAAGAATGTCTAAAAAATTTAAGACGAACACATTTTTTATGGAACATTTTGTGTGGTAAATTCAATTTGTTAATGCCATTTTTAAAAACTGCAGTTAAACATTTATTTATTTAAGTTTGAAAGCCCTAGTAATAACAGGAATATTGTGAAAACCCATATTTTTAAGATTGAATTTTGATATTTTAATGCTCACAGTTCTATTATGGTTCAAACAGTTGAGACTTGTGAAATTGAGATCACTTACGCGGAGACAACATTCGACAAAAGAAGCGCACAGAAATCGGTGAGACAATATATTGTTCATTTGTTGAGTATTTGTACAATTTCAGCAGAGAATCAATTGTAGATCAGTGTGTGCACATTTGATTTTGTCTTTATAATATATAGAAGCTCATTTTCACCACATAAGATTGTGCTTCAGGTGTAGTAGAGAGAGAGAGAGAGACACACAAATCATGAAGTGGACTATAATTGAGGAGCATAATTCAATTATTTAAATTCCAATCTTGGTCTTGGTCATGAAAAATTCAAAATTATAAGGTATTATAAGGTAAGAAAATATCACATACAAAGTTGAAATTGTGACTTTTTGTCAAAATTACAGTAGGCTACTATGACTTCCTACTTTTTTCTTTTTTTTTTGTGATTTTTTAATGTCATGATATAGACTTTCTGTGTCACAATTTTGACTTATGTCTTAACTCTAATTTACCAGAGCATTTATCTTATGTGGTGGAAATGTGCATCCATATTATAATGATCTATCACATAAATCTCAAACACAACAGCACCATCAGATGTTTTGTTACTTTGAAAAAAAAAACATAACATTTATTATTATTATAATATCTTGTCTTATGCATTTTTTTACAGAAAGTTGAAGAGGAGGAATGTGTGGATTATGCACCAATCGCAACGAGAAGATGATCAAACTTCAGTCTTTTTCTGAGTACAAGACCCAGATTGTGATCACTTCACTGGAACCTCCTGCAACGGCCTCAGACTCTAAGGGCCCTATTTTAAGGATCTAAGCTCATGGTCTAAAGCGCATGGTGCAAGTGCACTTAGTGCATGTCCGAATCCACTATTTGCTAGTTTAACGACGGGAAAAATGCTCTGCGCGCCCAGCGCATAGTCTAAAAGGGTTATCTCTATTCTCTTAATGAGTAATGGGTAAGTTTTGGGCGTAAAGTGAAATAAACAAATCAGAGTCTCATCTCCCATTCCCTTTAAAAGCCAGTTGCGCTCTCGCAATTTGCAAGCGGAAAGACTGACCGCTTCTCCAGAGAAGAAACAGATCTGCTCATGCGCGAGGTTAAAACGCAAGCAGACCATCGAAGTGGAAAAAGTGTGCGCACGTTGTCATAATCTATTCAACAGTCTATTTCAGTCACCTCAAAATAGCAACATGCCAACAGACCAGCTTTGCTATTTAAACAACGTGGGACGTGTAAATGATAACTGCATCGGGCTGAAACTTGCATTGCACCGGGTGTATGATAGGGCCCTTAGTCAATGGTTGAGTTTGACTAACAATGGATTCATTAAAAGATCTCATAAAAACATCAAAGGTGGAGGGTCATTTTGTGTTGCTGCTTCTATGGTACTCTCAACCCCTCACTCTCCATAACATTTCGTCTACTTTCAAGACCCAGCTAAAAACATACAGTATCTGTTTGATATGTATTTTCAATAATGTGGCCTTATGTGTGTGCATTATATGCATATTCATAATGTACTAAGCAGCCTTGAGCAATGCAAAGGCGTTATATAAATAAAACTTATAACTTGTTAAAAGTCTTTGTGTTTCAAGGTTAAGTATTCATTAGAGTGTTTACATTTTTACTTGTACAATGCAAGATGTAGATGCACCTTGCTGTGGTTTCTATTTATGTCAGTACAGAAATGTGGTTTGATCTGTAGAAGAACAGCTTGTGCACGAGCACATTTCTGCTGCTGGACGTGTGTGTTTGTCTCTAAGGTGAGGTTGAGGTTTTTGTTTCCATTCCTGCTTACATGAAACCATTATGACTTCTGGTCAACAGAGGAACTACTTTACAACACACCGGTGATACTGAACCCATCAATGCTGATGTTTGACAAAAAGTCTCAAATCAAACAGAGATATTGTTCGAAATAAGAAAATATATGCCGTGTGTGTATATGCATCATGATCGTTTAGCCGACTCATGCAGTGATCGTGCAGTTCAGCAGTGCCAGTTTCAGTAGTTTTTCTAGCTGTAACACTTCCTTCTAAGAAGAACTTTTCTTGAAACCTTTTTTTTTCGTATAAAGGTCGTCCTGTTTTGTTCTGCCAATGTTTCGGTCATTATTTTAAGAATAAATGCAATGTATGATTTATAATTTATGTTTGATGGTTGTTAATAGTTTACTTAGTTTTCATCAGTTTTTAGGAGAAACTAACACTACTAACAAACCTTTTTTAGTAGCATAACAGCGCATGTCCACAGGTAAACAAATAAGGTCAAAACTTAAATGAAATGTTTTGTTTGATGCAATATGACACTGGTGGGAGTGGCCACACATCAAAGCAGGACTCACTCAAGGTGAAATATAGAAAAATATTTGACATTCAGACTTTAATTCCTAACTTAAACACTAAATGTAAACTGTGCACACTGTACACACACTGCAAAGAATAAAATGTTTAAAAATGTGTCAGTTTTTGTAAGGTGTTTAAATATTACTGGCCCACTTTGGCTGAAAAGTTTGATAAAGTGGGATTCAGGTAAAGTAGGCGACCTTTAACCTTAAGTAATTATACTCAAATTCATTAAATAAATTGAGATTCACTGGTCATTCAGGTTTTTTGTGTGCCTAATTGTTGTATGCGTTGTAGTCACATCAGTCGTTTTACACATGAATTGAGGGATCTGATGAATTTTACTCATAGTCTCTAGGCTATATGTTTTGGGGTTTGTTAAATATGTTGTTGAATATGTTTGTTTAATATATGTTACAAATGATGTGTTTTTTAATTGCAGATAATTCTCTGGTGAAACATCTGTTATAAAACTATAAATAACTAGTTTTAAATGTAGAAATAGGCCTTTTCCTATACATAATGGTGCAGTTAAATCTAACAGCCTTTGTACAGAGCGCCATCTAGTGTTCAAAATAAGACTTCACATCTGGAACAATAACACTAGGGTTTTTTCTGTATTTGTTTATCGGTCAAAAGAGCCGACCTCGAGTCTCTGTGATCTTCTGTATCTATATAGCTCAGGTCTCTCCTTCAATGCAAGTCTGTGGGACTCTTTTTCTCCCTTGTTTATCGTCCAGTAAGGGAAAATGGTGAGAAGTAAACACAATGGATGATAAATAATATATAATATGCATAGTACAAGCCATATGCATAGAGCATGATCCAGTATCATAACCAGGAATCAGCTCCACCATAAGTATATTAAATAAAAAAGATTTTAAAGTGACAGTTATAATACACACTGCTTCTGGGAGAAAGTGGACATCGACTGAGGCCATACACCAAGCTAAATCTGCTCTCAGGCATGGAGACATTATAGGACAGGTGCAGCAGGGAAGAGGGGTTTTGGACTCAGGACAAGCCGACCCATAAGGTACAAAGGCAACATCAGCCCAGAGAAGAAAGCTAGTAATGCCGAGGTCCGGCAGCAAGAGGAGGCAGAGTGGCGGTCTCGCAGTCCAAACAGGGACAGTGGAAAAACTGGGAAAACGTGAACTCACCTGGAAGGATCTTTGGGAGATGGAAGGGAACAGACTGAGCTTCATCATCAGAGACACCTACGATCTTCTTCCCACACCCAAGAACATAAACCAGTGGACTAGAGAAGATCCATTATGTCCTCTCAGTCAAACCCCAGCAACGCTAAGGCAGATCCTCGTCACCTTTCCCAAGGTCAGACCCAATCAGGTCCTGGGACAACTGGAGATTATCCTGGAAGGAAGGAGAACCACCACCAATGCCCTTCCTCCTCCAAAGCATGGATTCTCAAAATCCACTGCCTTCATAAGAGCAGGACAACTTCCAGTGAAGCCAACAAGTGTGCCGCAGAAGTCCTGAAAAGTGAAGCCAAAGTGTCTTGATCGCCCCCAGGTGGCTGGTCCCAGTATAGCTCATAAACCCCACCCTCCCCATGAAGTCTAATGGGACGCATCTGATGGAAACTAAACAATCAAATTACACTTCAAATAAATGTTTATTTAATTAAATAAAATGTTTTCTGTCAGTTTAGGTAGTTTTTATCACACTGATTTAAGTTTAAGTGATCTTTTTTTAAATAAGTTTGGTCTTATTTCGTCATTTGATGCTATAAAAACGGGAATGTGATGTCATGATTGACAAAGTAGTCCAAGAGACTTTTTGGGGGATTTTCGGGAGGAGATTGGAGTTTCAACTAATTTCTACATGTCCGTAAATGTTTATTTCACAGTGACACAATGAGTTGCTCTGCAATAAACTTTGTACTAATCGTTTCTGTGGGAGTGAGGGCGGGACCTTGATATCACGGCTAAACTTCACACTCACTACTGAGCAGAATCAGGTCCCAAATCAGTGCAAGATATCAGAGCAATATTAGGACTTTGGCAGCTTCACTTTTCACCAATGGAAGAGAGTGAAGGGGCGTTGTCCATCTTTTTTTACAGTGGAAGCCAACTACAAAAATGTAATCGACCCTGCTGGACACTGCCCGGGACTGGAAAATGCAAGTTGATCTAGACAATGAAGTGATTACCCCTACTAATTATTTATTATTACCCCTAATAACTATTATTCTAAGGGATTGTTCTATCAAGTCCTATACGCTCAACACACTGGGTTGAGTTTGGACTGAGTTGAACAGCTAGTTGGCTTGAGTAAAGGTCAAAAGTTGAATCCTTTGATATTTACACTTTTTCTGAACTGATAAATGGCTCCATCTGGTGTGTTTCTAAAGAACAGCATCATCACTATGAGCTCAATAGGAAAATATACACTAATACTGATGATATGTGTGACCAATTAGGATGTGCGTCCAACATGTTTACATGGGTTATGGGGCTTGAGCTCTACACTTTGATCGCACTTTTAAGTATGATTTCAAATACATTTTTACAAGGAAATACTATTGCCGTCATTTCTAATTTCACATTTAATTAAACATGTTATATGCTGATTATTAGTAATTATGTAAATTCACTAGCAATTTCAGAGTGAAAGTAGTTTAAAAGCCAGTTTCGGCAAAGACAGCATTAATCTGATTGATTATTGGATTGATATCAAAATACTAAAGTGTATTTTAACATTCCTTAAAGGGTACCGTTTTCTGTGTTTAAGTGCTATTATCTGGTCCCCTGTTAATCTACCAACCCAGAAAACATGAAAATTGATAGCCCAGTAAATTTGTTTTAGTAAGCTTTTCTCTGCAAGCATGTTGAAAAATAAGCCACTCAGATTTCGCACCCCTTCTGACCTAGAATGGGGATCTTATTATAATATTACCGCCCCTTAATCTGAATGTTTCCACCACGGCGTACCATTGGTTTTCCCAAGAGACAACAGTGTAATGTCACAGCTGTCTTATAAAGACCTCAGGGAACAGCATGTGTCAACTTGTGTAAAAGTTAAACATGACAGTACATGCAAGTCAATGAGATTAATCAATGTAACTCCACAACAACTACATAAATGTATCCACTAACCTTTCAGAAATGTCCAGGTGCGTCTAAAAGTTAGAGTCTCTCTGTAAGGCAGCACTCCACTATAGTTATTTCTGAGATTTTGGATAAGTGTCATGATGTTTTGTCATTGCTGGAGTATCAGTAGCTTGTGTAAAGGATCGAACGGGGACGTGGAGCAGCAGCTCATTTGCATTTAAAGGGACACACATTTATTGATTCACACTTTCACTCATCAGACAAACATAAATGAGTCACATGATCTTGAACAACTTAATGCACATTCAACTCACATCCTGATTTCTAAGCATCACTGTACAATCTCTAGAAAGTGAATGTTTTATTCTTTACCAAATTGATATAAAATTATATCTGTTTTAAAACAAAAGAATACCGTAAATAACTTAACTCAACAAGTTATATTGTTGGATTTGAACCCTTTAACCCTATTCCTTAAAGGGTACATATCATTTAAGCACTATAATCTGGTCCCCGGGGTATATTGACGTCAACGTGTAAAAGTTAAACATGACGGTACATGCAAGTCGATGAGATACTCCACAACAACTACATAAATGTATCCACTAACCATTCAGAAATGTCCAGGTGCGTCTAAAAGTTTAACCTCTTCCTGAGTCTTTCTGTAAGGCTGCACTCGCTACTGGTTATCTCTGAGATTTTGGATTTGTAAGATTATTTGTGTGTTTTGTCATTGCTGGAGTATCCAAAGCTTGTGTAAAGGATCGACACACTTCTGAATGGAGGTGAGGAGCAGCAGCTCATTTACATTTAAAGGGACACACGCGAAAATGGCTTGTTTTTGCTCATACCCAAAAAAGGGCAAATTCGACCAGCTGTAATACGTGATCTGTGGGGAATTTTGAGCTGATATTTCAAAGACACATTCTGGGAACACAGTAGATTTATTTTACATCTTGTGAAAAGGGGCAAAAAGTGTCACCTTTAAAGAAAATGCAGTGAAAGACTAAATTACACTTACTAATGACAGAAACACTGAAGCTCTTTATAATTCTGATGATCTGTAGTTTATAGAGTCCAGAGTCTGTGTTTCTGGTGTTTGTAATGATCAGAGATCCAGTCTGATGATCCAGCTTCAGTCTGTAAATGTAACATATGCAAACAAACAGCAGAAGATCATCATTGATTCATACTTTCACTCTCAGACAAACATGTCTCATGATCTTGAACAACTTAATGCACATTCAACTCACATCCTGATTTCTAAGCATCACAGTACAGTCTCTAGAATGTGAATGTTTTATTCTTTATACCAAATTGATATAAAATTATATATTTTTTTTAAACAAAAGAATAATTAACTTTCATAGACTATGTGAATTGTGTTTCAGTTGTTTTCCTGTCTCTGTGTGAAACAGTTTCTCATAATGTGTCTGTAGATTAAAGTTTAAAGCTGTTCATAGCAGGGCAGGAAGAAACTCTTCACCTACAAACTAACACAAACACACACGCACTGACTGCCCAGTCTCACATATAAGATGTCCATCCAACCAAATGATCAAACCACACAAAAAAAAAGAAGACAGAAATAACCCGCAGCAGGTTTCAGGTTGACTCAGAAGCTGAACGTCAGTAAAACTATGAGATCAGATACGCTTTTAAATTTGTAATTTATTTTTTTCATACACTAAAATAATAACTGAATAAATATACGCAACCATTTTAAAACCATGTAACATAGTTACAACTGCTTTTCAAAAATTATCTTAAATGATAAAAATAAAGAATATCTCACCCATTAAGAACAGTTCAAGTCTCAATAAGGGCTTGAAGAACTATAACATTATGTCATGTGCAAATGCAGCGAGTGAAACTAGGAGGGCCAAACCGTGTCGTGGGAGGATTCACACATATAGACTGAGTGTTTTCAGTGGATAGTTTCATCAGACACTGAACTACTGATTAAAATGTTTCACACATTTTTCACATGCGTTTTTTTCTGTCTGTGCTGGTGCCGTTTGATTGGTAAGTTATATAAACATTTTTATGGTTTAATTTTCATACAGTGGCTGCTACACACAAAAAAGTACAAAAGCTGTCAGTGGGGCGACACACTTTCAAAAGCTATAATCATTTAGGTACTAATATACCTTTAAGATACTAATATCCTTTAGGATTAATAAGTGAAAAGGTCTCGCTCCAGTCACAGCTGCTGTACCTTTTTCATGACAGTATCTGTTCAAATTAGATAATTTAAATGAATCATGAATATTGTGCAATCTACTAACTTTGAATTCAGTCTCTGACCTGAAATTTTCAGGTCTGGGAAGGTCAGGTCATGAAAATGATGGTCTCTATTTTATTTTTTAATACTTTTTTAAAATCTAGAAAAGTCATAAAAATGCATTTGTCAAAATGTGCAGGTCTTATTTATTTAAAATAATGTATTGAAACATCCAACACATTCAAATTGTACTTTCATTTTGTAGTAATTATTTAAATGTATTTTTAAGGCTTACATTTTTGATCCAGGTTTTACTTTATTTAAAATATATATTCTTTACACATAAGATATATTTGCAGGCAATCTTTAAGCTGTTTTCTCTCTCTGCTTGATTCTGACAGTCTCTCTGTAACGGTAGAGTTTTAAAGACATTTTACACATTTATTTCCTTTATCAAGAGCAACTGATGTCAGAGAGAAGTTTCTGGTAGTCAGTTAAAAAGAAAATATTAACATTGTTGATGTTTAATTCTATGGTGAATCCATCATGGTGGACAAAATGAACCGTATATGAAAGTTTTAATCACAGATTAGATTTCTAATCCCTGATTTGATAATATGTGTTTAACATAAAGTGATGCGATTTAGTTTTGTGTTTCTGTCGCTCTTCTGGCTGTTCTCAGTGTCACATCTAAACAAGAAAAACTACAGCTGAGTTAAGCTTTGTAAACCATCAAAAGCATCAATCTGTGTAAAATCTGTACAGTTTGTTCTCCAGGTGTGTTTGGTGATTCAGTGTCAGTGATGGAGGGAGATTCTGTCACTCTAAACACTGATCTTACTGAAATACATGAAACCGACGACATACTGTGGATTTTTGGAGTTGAAACGTCTCCATTAGCTAGAATAAAAAAAAACAAGCAAATCTTCTCCACGTTTGATGTTTCTGATGGGAGATTCAGAGACAGACTGAAGCTGGACGATCAAACTGGATCTCTGACCATCACAAACATTAGAACTGAACATGCTGGTGTTTATAAACTACTGATAAATGGAGCGAAACTGACATCAAAAATATTCAATGTTTCTGTCTTTGGTGAGTAGAGATCATTTGTTCAAAAATTCACATATTTTACTGAAACTATTGAGATTGTAAAAATATTTAACTGCTATTATACTAAACTTTCACTTTGCACTTTTAATTACACATTAAACCACAATTTTTTTTCATTGTTTATCCACATTCCTTGTTATTCTCTCATGTTTTCCAGCTCGTCTGCCTGTTCCTGTCATCATCAGTAACTTTTCACACTGTTCTTCATCATCATCATCAAATTGTTCATTGGTGTGTTCATCAGTGTTGAATGTGTGTGATGCGACTCTCTCCTGGTACAAAGGAATCAGTGTATTGTCCAGCATCAGTGTGTGTGATCTCAGCATCAGTCTCTCTCTACCTCTGGAGGTGGAATATCAGGATAAAAACACCTACAGCTGTGTGCTGAACAATCCCATCAGCAACCAGACCACACATCTGGACATCAACACACTCTGTCACACATGTGCAGGTACCACAGCACTGATGATATGTGTTTATGTACAAATACACTCACACTAATGACTCTCTCCTTCAGTTCCTCCAGTCTCAGTGTCTCTGATAGTGCTGATCTCTGCTGGATCTCTGATGATTGTTGCTGGATTCGGGATCTTCTGCATCCACAGGAAATGTAAAAAAATGGTCAGAGAAGGCAAGTGTTATTACTGCTTTTAAACATTATAATAAACAAAACCTTATACTCTAAAATATACTCTAAATATCCATAGTCAACTGATAGCCCTAAATGTAATTTATATTAACTTTATGAATATAATTTTACATGTGTAAAGATGCAGCTGGTGCTCAAGTTAAAATATGTTATTGATGACTTTGTTGAAATTGTTGCGCATCAATTTCACCACACAAAGGATGTATTTGACTTAGCTTTAGTCAAATTACATTTGTAATGTCATTTTTAAAAACGTCAGTGTTAAATGTTTAATGAAATGTGTGCATTTATGCTTTGGCCTGGGTCTGTGGTGGAGTAGTGAGTTTGATGTGATTAAACTCAAGGTTCTGTGGGGTACGGACTGGATCGAAACCATTCCTAGAGCTTCCTAACAATGGGTTATTGGGGTTTGGACTGATGGGGCAGTGAACCCAAGGTTACCCCATGAGCAGAGCTCCTCCTGTCCGATTTTAGGGAAAAATTGGGTCCATTGGAGACGTCCAATAGATTTCTTAGCCGCACCGAAAGAACACCACAGACATAGTGTAATCAACATGGGAAAATCTCACAGTAAAAATATCAAATATACAAAAATAACACATTTATCTATATCTTTTTACTCTTTTTAGTTCCTTTTATAACTGTATCATCTTTATATCTCTTTTAATTCCTTGTATAATTGTTTTAATTTTCCTTGCGTTTATTCTGTGATTATTTCAATTCCTTTCTGTGTAACTTTGAATTACCATAGTGTATGAAATGTGCTATATAAATAAACGTGCCTTGCCTTTAACTCTGACAGCTGTAACAATAATAACACACATGTTGTAAAGAACCAGATGTAGGATTGAGTTTTAATGCATCTATTATTGTTGTTGAAACAGTTGAGACTCGCGAAGACGGTATCACTTACGCTGAACCTGTGTTCTACAAAAGAAACGCACAGAAAACGGCAAGACAATTTATTATTAATTTATGATGTGCTTCTCTGTGACATTTCTGATAGAGATCAGTGTTTTTGACTGTATAATATAATGACCCATCACACACACACAACAGCACCACATCCGATGTTTAATATAAGATTATCAATGCAAGAAACACTTGTTATTTTCCTATTGTGTTGTTTGGATGAGATCACAGATTACATTTTTAGCAAGTAATTAGTCATTTGAAATGGAATACATTTTTAAAGCAACTGAGAAACACTGAAAGACTGCAGGACCTCTAAACTTCTAAAATATTGGAGATCTATAAAGGATCTCTAATATTTTCAATGAATGTAATTGCATTGAGGAAAACATTTAAACTATTAATGGTTTGTACGACAAGGCTAGAAAGAGCTAATTTAAACAAACAATTTTTTGTTACACTTAATCATTTTAAGTTCTTGTATCAGATTAACAAGTTCGCAAAACCGGTTGAGAACCATTGATATTGATGATGTTATTCAATGGCATCTCCTCAAGATGCTTTATACAGATAAGTGCTGGGAAATTTTATTAGAAAAAAATGATGTATAGTAACTACTGTATATATGTTGTTTTGTGTTTTTTACAGAAAGTAAAAGAGGATGTGGATTATGCACCTCTCACAATGAGAAGATGAACAAACTCTTTTTCTTACCCACTGTGACAACCTTAGAGTCTATGGTTGAGTTTTTGGTGAAAATCACCATATTGTATCAGGACATCCCAGCAGACATAGAGCAGGATCAAAGTTTAAAGAAAATAATTAAAGATTAGATGAAGTGGTTCATGTTTGACTGTTTAAGTATTAAAGGGACCATGTGTGTAATCTCATGAAAAACACAGATGCAAAACACTCATGAACACTGTGGTCTCATGTATTCACATCTGTACAGAAATGTGGTTTGATCTGCTGGGTGGATGGACAGCTTGTTCATGAGAATGTTTCTTCTGCTGGACGTGTGTGTTTGATGTCAGTTTGTGATCGTCTCTCGCTGAGGTGTGAAAAGTGTGTCTGTGTATAGCCTGAGGTTGAAAGACTTTTTCCATTCCTGCTCATACGAAACCATTGACTTCTGCTCTACAGAAGACCTGCTTTACTAAAAAATACTGAACTCTGCACTGGTGTTTAACAAAAAAGAGACATTACTGTTAAAAATGTAAATATGCTTTTTGTGCGTGATGATCTATACTTATGCAGCGACGCTGCAGTAAAGCTGTACACTGTGACACTCTCAGGAAAAAAGGTACAAAAGACAAAAGCTGTCACTTGGGCAGTAGCTTTTCAAAAAGGTACACCAATGTACCTTATTTAACCCTTAGGAGAACATTAGTATCTAAATGGTTGAAAAGGTAACGCCCCATTGACCAGTTGTACCTTTATTTCTGAGAGTGTATAGTTAGTTCTCTCTAAGCAGAACTTGATAACTTTTCTTTTCATATAAATGTAAAATCCTGTTTGTTTGTTTTTTCTGCCAGTGTCTGGGTCATTTTAAGAATAAATGCACTGTATGACTTACAATTTATGATTTATGTTTGATGGTTGTTCATTTATTTTGGTTTCACTAGTTTTGACGAGAACCGAAACGCTGCTAACAATCGTGATTTTTTACTGGTCATGTCCATAGGTAAAACATAAAGGTGGAAATTTATAGAGTAAGCTTAAAATCATAATCAGATAGAAAACCTCACCTTAAGTTAATTGATATGGGTAAAGTCCAGATGCAGTTATGAGGACAGATCAAGATATCCACTCCTGCTCCAGTTCTGTAGGATGAGGATGACGAATCCAGAACAAAAACACAGATGTGGGTGAAGAAGTGTTGATCCCACAAATAACACAAACAACTTGTTTTTTATTATTAATTTTTAGATAAAATAATATCCATAATTAGCAGATATGTAGTGCAGTGTTCTGGTGGATTTGTTTAGTAGGCCACTGAGTGGTTGTTTAAATGTCCACATCTCTGCTTTTCTCAGTCTCTGTGATCTTCTGGTTTGATGTCTCCTCCTTCAATGTGTGTCTGAGGGACTTTTCACCTGATTCATAATCTTCATTTCTGTGAAATTCTGGTTACTTAAAATAACAGCACGTCTCCTCAACAACACACATTATTTTAGCAATCATTCATGTCTGGAGCACGGGACTGAAATTGTTTACACACTGATAAGAAAATCTTTTTTTTTTTTTTGAACTTCTAAGAAAAGTGACGTGAAGTTGGAAGATGTCGCCAAGATGTCGTCACGTGAACACGCGGCTTCACATGGAGATGTAGCCTACATAAGAACATACATTTTTAATAATAATTAAAAAAAAAATAGTTCAAGTTCTTTGTGTTGACGATGAATAACTTCATAGCTGCCATGTTCTTAATTGTAAATAATATCCTTCATCAAACCTGTATGTGTTCCCATCTGATGCTTTTGTAGGCTATTGTAAACAACCTCCCTAACTGCATTTCAATCCCAACGATCTTGCCATTTCAACGCCGTGATACGTGCTGAGTCCCAATTCGCCTACTTATACTACGACCTAAAAGTATGTAGGCCTACTTTTTTTGTGATGAAAAAGTACATACTTTTGAGTGTGTAGCAAAAAAGTATGCACGTTCTGGGACATATTCGATGACGTCATGCAACGTGAACTTGAACGTGGTTGCCTATCTCTCTCTCCGTCTCTGCCTGTTCTTTCAGTAACATGCGACCTGTCACAAGCTCAGTAGTCAGTCTGTCATCTACACATCACTCACCGATCAAATAAGGCTTTGGCGGGATAAAAATTATCTTTGGCGGCCGCCAAAAAACGCAATATGTGGCGGCCGGCCGGTGTTGATTCTGCGGTTTCTGCGAAAATGCTTTTGGGCCATTTTCGGTTGCCGAATATTCGTGCATCCCTAATCCTCACCGTTATAGATCGGTTCTCCAAGGCCTGCCGCCTGATACCCCTGGCCAAGCTACCCACTGCCCTACAGCAGAACTCCTTTGCAGTATTCCGGTTTTACGGCCTCCCGGAGGAGATTATTGACTTTTACAACTAATAGGTCTCCATCCTATTAGTCCATTCTATTCACTTCTATTTTGAAGAATTGTGCTGCCCAGCTAACAATTTAACGTTCTGGGAACGTTCTGGGAACGTTAGTTTTTGGTTCCCAGAACGTTCCCAGAACGTTCCCAAGAACGTTCCCTATTGGTTAGCCAGGAAAGTTTTCTTTACGTTAATAGAACGTTCCCTATAGGTTAGGGGAACGTTCCCGGAACGTTCCCGAAAGGTTCCCAGAACGTTCCCGAAAGGTTCCCGCAAGGTTCTCGTAACGTTCCCGGAAGGTTAGGGGAACGTTCCCGGAACGTTGCCGAAAGGTTCCCAGAACGTTCCCGGAACGTTCTCCTAACGTCTACACATCCTGATATGCCTGTACACAAATTGTAGGTCTACAAACAACATATTCTACATTGTTTATTGTTCAAACACTTAAGAATCCTATGAATATATTATTACAATAAATTGAATTTACAGAAACTATCACTAATAAGTAAATCAATCAGTTTGTATTAAATAAATAAATCAGCACACAATCCATGTTTTTGTTTATTCATTGTTTAATTATCAACCTAAAATAAGTCATTAAAAACAGCGTTAGCAAAATGTATTCAGGAACAGTAATTTACATTTAATATTTCAAACATGAAAATATTTCAAATAAAACTGCACAAACATTTTAATTAAAACGATCTTTTTGCAAACTGTAGCCTATAACTTTGGCTATAAAGTTGAAAAAGTATTCATTTATATACAATATACATGAATGTGCCAATCTTCACTCCGCTCAAAACATTTAAACTCCCAACACCATCTGCAAATTTAACAAGAAAATAAAAAGACAACGCGTTACATGGACACACAATCCCATGCCAAAATTCAAGCCCTGTAATGGCATTAATATTCATCTGGAGCAAATGAAAAGAGTGAGGTGGGATTGTGGATCACAATTGGGATCACAAGCTGTAGGAGATATGAGCACGAGCGCTGCTGGTATCATGTATTTATTCAGATATTTCAGCATCAATGTGTATAGAAAAATTTATATATTTCAAAACAATACATTGCA
Source organism: Scardinius erythrophthalmus (assembly GCF_964197995.2). NCBI lineage: Eukaryota > Metazoa > Chordata > Actinopteri > Cypriniformes > Leuciscidae > Scardinius > Scardinius erythrophthalmus. Next base: position 11,472,255 of record NC_138234.1, read on the forward strand.
TTTATTTATATTGCACTATTTATTATTTCAGACTACAAATCAAAAAAGGAATGTTTTATATAGGGGTAAGGATACCCATATTAAGCCTCTCTCTCTGAAGTCAAATAAAAAACAGAGAAAATAATATTTAAGTCTAGTGAACTCTGACCTGCGAATTCGCTCTACCTTTTATGTATAAGTCTCACCTCCAATGAAGAATTTGAAAACCTGTAACTGCTGTGTTGTTTATGAGAAAGAAAGTGAAAAAAAGTTTGAAACTGCTATCAATTTTTTTTTTTTAATCTCTGTGACTTTACACCTACAAATTCCACTGTCACAGGTACTCAGTTTTGCTATAATGAAACCCTCACAGAACATGGTAATAATCAGCCATCCATGCAAAAGCAAAGGTCGGTGTAGTTTACAGGTGCATCTGTCCAGGCCAACATCTGATGCCTTGATGCCTTCCGCTGGGATCCCAGAAAACCTGAAATAAAAAAATAGTACAGTTCAAAATCTATCATACATACATCTCATCTGGTATCACAAATTATCATTCCAGGTTCACTTTAAGATATGCTCAATATTAGTGCTGCACAATATTGAAAAATTTAGAGTTTATTTAGAGATATCAGCCGTATGGTTTAGTGCATGCGCTAACGGCTCCAGGTTTGTATCTGGTAAATTACCCCACTAATAATGCCCAGAATGGTACCAAACTACTACAGTAGTACAAATAGGTTCTGTACTCATTAAACGAGGCATTGGAAAGTTTGTAAGTACATCAGGAGTTTATTTAAATAACACTTGCCTGACGGCGAATGCTACTGCTGATGTTGACGTCACTTTATGAGTACAGAACCTATTTGTACTACTCATTTTCCCCGACATAGAGCAGACCGGCACACAACAAAAACTGCTGTTCGGATGTTCCCTTTTCTGATATTTTAGCCTTCGTGACATTTTAATTAAAACAGAAGTAAGAATTTTAGTGTAATAAGCAAAAATTAACAGTAAACTCAGAGATCACCTACCGCTGCAGATGTGTACGGAAGTGAAAAGCGGAAATGCTTAGACCTCTTTCCGGTTCAACCGCTGGGCGCTCCGCATAACCCCTATTGGGGGGATTTTGTAGAGGAGTGAACCTGCATAGAAAATTACAATAGATAACAAGCATAGATAAATACAATAGAAGAAAAACACAGTTGAAATAAGCAGTGCATTATGTTTTTCAGTTAAATCTAACTTATCAGGTACAGAAATTGATTTATCAAAATGTAAAATAAGTCTTCAGTGTAAAAATAAAATAACTATAAAATTAATGTATCTTTGCTAAAGCTACAAGTCATTCTCTCTTTTGATGTTTGATCACCATTGGCGACACAAGCAGCTGCGGGTACGTTAGGCTGCTGTCCCTTTAAGACGAATGCGCAGAACTAATATAAATGACACGCATCCGTTTTCTTTCTGTTTAAAACACAAGACAAGAGGAAACTCGCCATTTTGACTTCATTTTGCGTGCACGTGTCTGTTTAAGCTAAAAAAAAAAGTGAAAGAGAACTGAATTCGGCTAAACTCACCTTCTTCATCTACTGACTGTGGATGGCATCAAGGTCTTGTCCTGAAGAATACAGGGCCAAACAATAGGGATTTTATCTCATCTGGTAACAAGAGCAAAGCCATAACTTTAAGAACTCTACTGATATATTTACCCCCTGATATTGCATTGGGGATATCAATTCAAACATTTTTAAAGGCTAAGAGTATGAGCCACAGCTGCCCAAGATATCTAGGGGTTGCAAATTAGTCATGGCTATAAACCTGTATGCATGGCATCTACTTTGTATTTTTTATAAAGCAATGTTCTATGCATTTGTCCCTGTCAAATAAACATTAAATAAATAAATCTGTGAAAAATAACTGCCTAAAGTTGTCGACCCCCTGAACCGCATTTAAAAGTACAAAGAATTTCAGTATTGATCAATAAAAAAAAATAAAAAAATACATAAATACCTTTGAGTTGGACAGTATGTTGTCAGTCTCATTGGCCAACATAATTCAAAACAGACCTAAAGAAATAAAATAAAATATAGTAATCATCAGGATATCATGTTATCATAATAGTTAAATGAATTATTATAACTATGACCATTATAATATTGTATTAGTCGCCTATTATTTAGCTGATTATTTAGCTTACAGGCTTCTCAAGGACAATCTCACTGAAAAAACTTGGGGTTAATGATTTTAAAATGTGAGACTTATTTCAAAAGCATAAATCTTACAGACCCCAAACCTTTGGACAGCAGTGCACTGCATGTTTGAGGTGGTTTTGCTTACTAGTCATATGGTTCATAGAGATTTTCTTGGACAGGGAGTGCAGCAGGCCATCACAGCATGATGATCTAGGAACATAACATGCTGTTTGTCACAGAGCCAAAAATATTACATGTGATAGGTTTATTACAAGGAACCAAGCTAGAACAGAGGTGAAATGCAGAAAAGATAAATATATACAAATCTTAAGATAATATATTGTGAAATAAATGCATATGGAATTATCATCATGATTAAACAATAACTCACCCCTTGTTGTAGAGTTTTATTTTTTCTCTCGCTATTCTGAAATCACATTTTAGCAATATTGGTAAGTAACGTCACTGATTAAGTTAACAATACAGTGCATTCTTTTTGGTTAGCCTAAATAAATTAGCTTACTTCCCATTGACAAATTACCAGCAAAACTATCAAAAACTGTTATCTACACTAAATATGTGTTTAAAAACCCAAACTTTCATAAATAAGACCTCAACTTAACGTAACTTAGGCCTAACGTTGTCTTTTGAAACCGGTTAGCTAGCGTAGATGCTAACGGACTTTTTCAAAGACATAAAATCATTTCTTTAAAATAAATATTTAACAGAAGCGTGTCAATTACACGTAAGAAATGTGTCAGGGGCGTTTGTGTGTATTATTTGTGAGATTTTGTTGTCTAAACTTACCTGAAAGCAGTGAAACCAACAGCGAGAGACGGGAGTTTTGTTGTTTGTCAGTTGTCGATGACGTTTCCATCTGCTCTCGAGCAGCGCACGTGCTCCAGTGTTTGATCACGCGCATGCGCATTAAAACACTTCAAAGTCATGCAGCATTTAAATAAACATATAGAATTAAAATATAACATAATTTAAAATATCATTAATAAAAAGTTATTGCGAATAGATCTGAACGTTGTTGGTTATCTTATAACCTTAGGGGACCGTACTGACGACGTTGTCAGTTGGTAATCTGCCTGTTAATAGTAGGCTAAGTGATATTAAAATAATAACCTGCAGAGAACGTTCCCAGAACGTTCTCTTTAGGTTATACAAATAAAACCTAAAACCTGCAAGGAAACGTTCTGGGAAGGTTCTCTTTAGGTTATAAAAATTAAACCTAAAAATAACCTGCAGGGAACGTTCTGGGAAGGTTCTCTTTAGGTTATTAAATAACAACCTGCAGGGAACGTTCCCAGAACGTTCTCTTTAGGTTATAAATTTAAACCTAAAAATAACCTACAGGGAACGTTCTGGGAACGTTCCCTTAAAGTTATAAAAATAGATCCTAAAAATAACCTACAGGGAATGTTCCCAGAACGTTCTCTTTAGGTTATAAATTTAAACCTAAAAATAACCTACAGGGAACGTTCTGGGAACGTTCCCTTAAAGTTATAAAAATATATCCAAAAAATAACCTACAGGGAATGTTCCCAGAACGTTCTCTTTAGGTTATAAATTTAAACCTAAAAATAACCTACAGGGAACGTTCTGGGAACGTTCCCTTAATGTTATAAACAAAGATCCTAAAAATAACCTACAGGGAACGTTCCCAGAACGTTCTTGTTTGGTTCCCAAAAAAATAACCAAATGGGAACCAAACGGGAACGTTAGGGGAACGTTCTGTGTTTGCTGGGTGGCTGCACAAATCCTATTTAAGGCTCTCACAAATAAATAGTATGGGTGGGTATATTATACATTTTCTGAGTAATCAGTCGAGTGCCTTGAGTATTGAAGTTGTTGAGTTTTGTGTCTGTGGTGTTCTTTCATGCCACAGGGATAAAAGAAAGCATACAGTTTAGGCAGAAATTGTGAAAAAATGTGTGTGATTTCTGGTTTAAAGAAGTCATGTGACCTCTGTGTTTGTCAGACAGATTCAGTACTGGGCTTAAATGAAAGCCTAAAAGGTTCCCTTTCCAACGATACCAAGCACCATATTATAGAATATTGACAATATCCCTAGCATGAGCCTAAACTAGATATACACCAGATTTCAAAAACGGAATTTATTTTAAGGGGTTAGTAACTTCATAAGCTGAAAAAAGTTATTTCGCTACCACCCCTGCACTGCTATCGTGATTTTTCTAATACTAGGGGTGTATACCTTGCCAAAAAACAACTATAGCATTTGTCCCCCCTAGTGTTGTTTTTGGCGGCCTGTTTTAATTTTAGTTTTAGTCTAGTCTTTGTGTCAAGTTGTCCTTTTAGTTTTTATTAGTTTTAGTCACGGTCATACTCTTTTTAGTCTAGTCAAGTTTTAATCGACGAAAACTGATGACATTTTAGTCTAGTTTTAGTCAAGGCAAATTGTGTTTTAGTCTCTTTTTAGTAATGCAATTCTATTTAACCCAGTCAATATAGAATTTCAAACAAGGTTATCTTATTATATTTAGGGCTGTGACGGTGGTAGTTTTTTTTTTTTTTTTTTTACCACCGCGGTAAGGACCAACTACCTGCGGTGGTTGGGGGGTTATAAAAAAAAAAAAAAAAAAAAAAAAAACTTGTTTTATATTTCCACACAAAGACGCGTGATATAGCATACCACTCTGCGCTTTGAGAGGGATATGGACACGAGCAGAAAGAGACCATCGATCTCTTTATGATACCTTCGTGTTTTCTATTTGATGTAAATTGGTCTGAAGAGCGAATTTTATCCTCCACAAGGGCGAAATATTTAGGCTATGTTTGAGATTGCGCTGACAGAGAAAGTGAAACTAAAAATCACCCGCGCGTGTGAAACGCGCGCTTCACAACTAAACTTGACGCGCCCTATGTCTAATATAAGCACAAACTGTGTTAAAAAGAATTTGACATGCAAGTACAAATGTAGGCTATCTGTCCTACAGCGGTTTTCTACTTTACCACAATAAAGAATACGAATATAATAGGCCTAATTAAAAGCGAAACAATGAAGAAATTTCTAACGTTTATAATCCCTTTAGAAAATGGGTGAGACGTGAGTGAAGATTTGGGAAACGCGAAACAAGAGATTCCATGCAGGGATGAGTCACGATTTTTGGATATTCGATTAGTTTATTTAGAATATCGAATAGGTTGTGCGATTATTCTCTAAAATAAAATCTCCATGTTCTGGTGCTGATGCGGTGACGCGTTCATGTAACCAGAGACGCTGCCAATAACGCACAACAGCTGTCACAAAGAACCGGCAAAAATGATTATGAATGTGTCAAATATATTTGGAGACATTTTAATGGAATAACTAATGGAATAATATTGTTAATTTCGCTAATAATCGGGTGACCAGATCGCAAACCAGAATTTAAAGCCGACAAAGCTGGGTTGACGCACAACTCTCTCATTCATCGTGACGTTATAACATTTCGTCTCGTCTCGTTTTGGTCAACGAAAATGAAGAGACATTTTAGCATATAGTTTTTTTGTAAACCACATTTAGTGTGTTTTTTATTCGTCAACGATATTGCATTATATGTATTTTAGTCATTTTCACATGACCAGCATACGTCTCGTTTCGTTTTCGTCAGGTGATAACGGTTCGTTGACGACAATATTTCGTCATAATTTTCGTTGACGAAAGCAACACTAGTCCCCCGATACCGATCATCCCCCCTGGCTCATGGACTATATGAGTTACTCAGCCTCCTGAGTTTAGTCAGACGGTCGTGGGCATCTCGTGAAACCTCCCAGTTAGATCAGTCCTTATGCCTTCTTAGTGCTTTGGAACATAAGTGCTGAGTAGATTCGTGGATCAAGCAGATAATCTCCCCTCGCTAAGTATTATGCTGAGTCATGTGCTCCGGGAAACTCCGTCTCTGAGATCTGGGCCGAGTGGTTCACTGTCAGCATTGCAGTCCCTCAGGTTGGATGCCTTACCTAAAGGCAAGTGCACTGTTAGACTTTGCCATAATTTTACAGTTACTTACCGCAAAAAAAATCCAAGTAAAATACCATTTATGTTATTTACGGTTAACTACTGTAAAATGCATTGCATTGTGGGTATTTTGTATTAAATTTACAGTAACTTACTGTATATGTACACAGTTAGACTTTGCCGTAATTTTACAGTTACTTACCGCAAAAAAGCCCAGTAAAATACCGTTTATATTATTTATGGTGCGCTACTGTAATATGCACTGCATTGTGGGTATTTTGTAACTTACTGTATATGTAATTTGCAGTACTTTACTGTTTACGCAAAAGCAGCAGTGCTACTGTAAATGAAGACAGAAGTGTGTAGCCTATGCTTCTGTTGACAAGGACTGCATATATGTTGAGCATATATGCCTCTCTGCAGTATGAATCGGCATATATGCCAAGCACTATACATAATCATTGCCTTATAATTCATGGGATGAACTGCACTTCTGTTCATTGTGTACACATCTTGTATTACTCATAGGGCTATATGCGTATTCATTCGGGTCACATGACGTCACTGTAGCTTTGCGCCGCCATCTTTACGACCGACGGTCTCAGTAATGCCTGCAATATGTTGTGCAGTTGGCTGCAACAACAGCCGAAAGGGGAACCCGGAACTGGTATTTTATTATATACCAAAAGAAAAGGATAGAAGAAATAAGTGGTTAGCTGTCATTCGAAGAGATGATTGGACAGAAAGTTTATTAAAAAGATAGCTAGATTATAAAGACTGGGTCCGATTGCGTCTGCATGTAAACATATACGCTGCAGTTTTTATAATCTATCTTTTTAATAAACTGTCTGTGGTATCGTCGGTACACTTACAAAATTCTCAATGCTTCGGTTTGCATTTGGGGCCCTTATTATGCTACCGTTGAAGTGTTGTGCTATTTTGAGGCTTTTTAGTGGTATAAAATAGTGATACCAAATGCCCCGAAAGCTAGCGTTACCAGCTAATCTCCGGTTTGCATGAACACATGTCCCAGACTTGGTACACATGCTATTAACCCCTTCATTTGGTGTCAGAATTGTCCTTTAAACCTATATTTCACTTAAACACAAATCCTGGAAGTAGGATGATGTCAAAGTAAATTTTTGGCGCTGCCAATAAAGCACCTAAAAACTGTCACAAAGAACCGGCAAAAGTAATGATTATGAATGTCAAATATAGCAAGGAGACATTTTAATTGTTTATTAATGAACAAGTGTTTTCTGTGCCGGCTGCAAAGATGAAGTTTATGCTTACTCTTTATTTATGCGATCTTTGTAGTAGGTGAACGCGCCAGAGAGAAATACACATTTCATACGGATTAACGTTACATCGTTTTCTTTTGTTTTGAATTGTTGTTTAAAAGTATGATTTCAAGCGTTCTTCTGTAGATAATAGATATTTCTCAGTCCTGTGAGGCAAGTCTATGCTGAGTTTAGGTTCATTTATGAGAGCTGCAGTTCAGGCGCCGGCGCCTCCGTGTCGTGATTATCTATTGTCTGCTATATTTACTTATTATTTATTAAATCCAGGCAATTGGTTGATGAAACATTGATTAAAATTAAGATACAATTAATACAAAACGAAATCCACTTTAAATAAAGGCTTTGCCTTTGTGCTTTCTGTTTGAGGTCTCTGTGAAAGTTTTAAAGCATGCTTAAAGTGTAAATTGCAGGTTAACCACCACAGCCCATTAATGTGTAAATTAAAGTGCTCTATATGTATATATTTAATTATTTCTGTCTTAAAATGCGTTAAAGTAACATTTATTGGGGTTTCTTCAAAGGTAGCGTGTTTTGTACGTTAACTGTGTGATGACGTCATAAAAGGAACTCGCAACCCATACTCTGCTAGATTCTTACTGTATTATGGCTATTTGGAGAACGACTGAGGATGTGGGAAGCCATCAAATTCTTTATGGACCACAGCCGTCATGTAGAATAGCAAGGAGGGACAACGACTGAAGACTTTATTTACTTACATGGTGTCAGTCCAAATCAGAGATGCACACACTGCACAGGCACCAATCGCTAGTCTCATCGACGCCTCAAATGTCATGTAATACCCTTCCTCAATCCACGCTATTTCTCACGATTTAATTAGCGATGTTTATTGTCAGAAAAGAAAAAGAGAGATCGATGTCCCCATCACTGTGTTTGTGTGGGCTATGCCACCCAATTGAATCAGCAGTGGAGAGTATGTGCTGCCGTGAGGTGAATGCGTTTTGGAGTTTAGTGCAACAGTTCGACCTGCGACCGGCTGATCTGACGTGCCTGAACTCAGTGCCTGAACCCGTTTGTTTTGCGAATAACTTATTCTCATTTCAGGCAGTCAGCACACACAAGTATGTTTACAATTGAGTTATTTTATCCATAATTTTTTTATCATATAAAACATACAACCAACTTTTCTGTAGTTATGCATCTATAGCTTTCAAAGAAATACAACATTGAAAAGTACCATACTTAATGCATGAGTAATTACATTTAGATAAAAACCAACGTCAAGTTTGCTACATCCCTATCCCTAGGCAATACAGCATACAGGCAGGCTGGACGTTGGGCATATGGCATTCTGGGGAGGCATATAACGTAAGCCGATACCATCCTGCGTGGTTTCAGCCATCCGGCATCACTTCCAAGAACAGTAGACAGAAGACATGAATTTAATTTCAATAAAATTGTATTATTATTATTTGGTCATTGTTATTATACCTGTGAAACAGATTAAATCTTAAAAGACTCAAAGGTTAGACAAAATGTGATACATTTAGTACAGTATCTTGCTATATGATTTTGGAAGTCCTATCAAACAGAATAAATCTGAAGAGTCAAAGCTTAGACAAAATTTGAAACATTTATTAGATGGTTGCGTTCTGGGACTCACACATGCACAAACACAAGCAAAGTGACCCATGACAAAACAACAACTAAAAGCTCCCACCACCAGGTACAATTACAAGCAAATAAAAGACAAAGCAACACTAACATGCAACAACACACAATGACAGACCATGGCAAACGACATGCAGAATTGCACTGACAGGATCCCACCACCAAGTAAAATTACAGAACAAAAGGAGAAGGCGCAACCAACAAACAACCACTACAAGCACACAGAACACAAACAAAACAAAAACATGCAGCATGCAAAAAATAATGAAGGGTACCGAGAATGATACATACCCACTCACTCATACCTTCACTGCGGTAGGGTCATGACTATAAAAAAACAAAGAGGTTATGTTATAGCTGCCAATTACAAATATAAAAATCACAAAATTAGGAAATTACGGTATGATTATTAAAGGGATAGTTCACCCAAAAATGAAAATTCTGTCATCATTTACTCACCCTCATGTTGTTACAAACCTGTAAGAATTTCTATTTTTCAAAATATCTTATTTTGTGATCAGCAGAAAAAAAGAAATTCTTACAGGTTTGAAACAACTTGAGGGTGAGTATATGATGACAGAATTTTCATTTTGGGGTGAAAACTATTCCTTTACTAACAGATTCTAAATTCAACTTTTGCTAAAAAGTGATTTTTGTATAAGATAAAAGTTAACTGCTTCCTGTTTTGGAATTTGATTAAAGGATTTTGAGATGGGGGCAGGGCAGGTGCTATTCAAGGAAGCACTGGATTCTCTGAGTGCCTCAGGTGATCTGTTGTAGCTTTCTTGTAGACCGTATGAGTGTTGATGCATATCCTGGGGAAATGAAAAAACATGTACAGTACATCACATTCACTGATTACCAAGGTTTTATGCATACATATCCAATTATGATGGAAACTGACTGAAACTACTGACCATATGAGGCCTTCTGTTTAATTGGCCGGACTGTGTGTTCACCTTTCCGGAACCTCGGGTATTGCACGGCATACGTTGCAACACCACCACTTGTTTGCGCAACTTTGCGGCTGCCATTACAGTTGCACTACGCAGAGCTGCCAACAGAAGTCTATAGAAAATCACAAAATGAGAGCAGATTTTGAGATAGAAATATCAGATGTCTGTATATGACATGCCAATATGAGATGTAGTTAATCCATTTCGCAACACTGACCTACTGTACATCCCAAGGTAAGAAAACCCTTTGTGTTTGGGAGCGAAGAGCAAGATGAGGGAGTGAAATGCCTCAAGGGAAAAGGTTTGGTGCTGTGGCGACAGCTGCTTCACATCCTTCAGCAAGGATGCCTCTGTGACAACACCCTCCAGTTTCACCGCAACCGTTGAGCCTGTAGAAAAAAAAGAAGAAAAAAAAAGTCCCAAACAAAACATTTTGTTTTACCCTGATTAAATTGTGTTAAAACACAGGTTTCAGCAAAAAATCTCTCAGGTCACATTATCATAAAACCATAGAGTACACATATTTCATGGTGTATACCTGGTTCTAGCCACTCCTTTTTCCGTTGCTCCCCCTCCAGAGGTAGATGAGCACAACAGGGAAAGGCAGGAGTGTCATGAGCGGACAATGACGCAGAAGTATAAATGAAAATCAACGCGTTGCCTACGGCGTAGAGGCTCCGGCGTAGGTCCGACGCAGAAGTATAAAGGCTGATTTATACTTCTGCGTCGGACCTACGCCGGAGCCTCTACGCTGTAGGCAACGCGTTGGTTTTCATTTATACTTCTGCGCGTTGACGTGCGCAGAGGGAGCATGTGAAACCCGAGGGAGCGGTCCTAGCAGACCAATCACAGCGCTTGCGTCCGCGTAGAGTTGACGTGTTGTTACATTTTTGGAGAGGTGCACGTCAGGGTACGCCGAAGGGTACGCGCGCTACACACAGCCTACGACGTAGCTACGGCGTAAGTTCGACGCAGAAGTATAAATTGGGCTTAAATCAGCTCCGCAGGTTCACCACAAGCCGGTGAAGCGACTGGCCACGCCCTCCCTATGCATCTACCAATCAGTAGCTACTTTGAATGAGGGATAGAGAGCAGAGAGCGCTCACTCTGACCATTTTTCTTGAAATATTTTTTAAATTTGGGATCTTTGCATGCCATCACGTTTGGGGGGGCAGTCACGGCATTTGGGGGGGCATTGCCCCTCCTTGCCCATGCCTATATCCGGCCCTGGTCGACAACCTTATTTATTCTCTCCTCAATCAGCGAGTAGGTCCCATATTTCGCACAATGTCCAGGAGAGTCTGACCTGGGTATGATTATTTGTATTTATTTTTTTATTGTAATTATGTTAAAGATACAACATAGCACGTCAGACCATGTCATCTGTAAACATGTCTCATATTAACATCAGGCAAATTGTGCATTACAGTCCCCTGCTACAATCAGGCCACCCCCCATCTCCTTTAATTTGCTTATCATGGCTGCTTGTTCTTCCTGCCAGGCCTGAATGACGATCGGGATGGTGTAGTGACGCTGGTGGCGGAAGAATGTATTCGCGCTGATACACTGTAGACCAAATAATGTCAGCATTCTGAGAGTTTGGGTTGGTAGACATCCCGAAAAATGAATTGCCCCACTCAGAAGTAGGTTGCAGGCTGGCATGTTTCTGTGCAAAATTGGCTGGTTTTGCCAGAACCGCTGGAAGCCACATGTTGCACAGACCTACCATATGCAGAAAATAAATCAGAAAATTATAAGGTCACTGTGGAATAAGTAAAACACTAAAATCCAAACATTACTGAAATTATAAAAGGTTCACTTTATATAATTTTTCAAACATGTTCTTCTTACCTGCTTTATTTGGATAAATGTGCCACCCTGCTGCACCATCCTACCGTTAGATTCACTACAACAGGCAGGGCAAATGGTGAACAGGGCCATCAGCTGGTCTTTGCACACAATGTATTTATCTGGACCACTGTAAAACAAAAAGAGAATATTAGTTACTTCATTCATCCCAGGGGCAGGGACATGTTTAGTGTGACACACATTTAGTGTGACATGTGATGCATTGTTTACTTGTTTAAAATTGACATTTGTAAAAATATAATAATAAAAACAATTATTGTTTTTACAATAATTGACACTGACATTAAGCTACTGTTAAATTATGCTGCCATATTAATTTATACATACTATAAATATATTTCAAGGCAATTCATAAACGCTGCCGTAATATTTTCTGACAGTCTCTGAGTATGTTACGATCTGCTCCGAGACACGAAGGTTTAGATCCAATGCAGCTTTATTTGAGGGCAATCCAGAGGCGTGATCCAATGTACAGGCAAGGGTCATACACAGATGGGTAGTCCAAACAAAGAAACAAAGAAACAAAACAGGCAGGGACCAGAGGCAAGAGAGTAATCCAGGGACCAGAGGCAAGAGAGTAATCCTAATGTTTTACGGCCATGTCCGGAATAAAGAGTAGCCTATCCATGTCACACAGTAAGATTTAGGATTTTGACCATATAGGCTACCTCGCAGTCACAGACCGCATCAACGTCAGTGAGCTATACTTATTGTATTTCGCCACAGGGTGTCACTGTGGCCTCAACCCTTAGCCTTCGCTTACTCTGAGCTCGATTGCTATGTCTGAGGTAAACCACGCCCTCCTCATTACCCTATGCAGGAAGAAATGTAGGAAGAAATAAATGAAGAAATAAATAAATGTAGAAATATATAAATGTAGAAATAAATAAATGTAAAAATAAATAAATGTAGAAATAAATACATTTATAAATGAATAAATGTAGAAATAAATAAAAGAAGAAATAAACAAATATGGAAAAAATAAATATAAACATAAATAAGGAAATAAATGTAAAAATTATTTATTTTCGTTTTTTTTGCTTTTCTATGTATAGGTTAATTATTATTTTTTTTTTACATTTATTTGTATATTTGTATTTATTTATTTTTAATATTGGCAGCTTTGGAATTCCATAGGTCGCCTACTCTCCACTACATTCAGGCGAGGCAAGGCGCATATCAAACAAGCCTATTCTCTGGCCGTGATATTCAAATGACGATAGTTTTCAGCCGCCACATTTATCAATGTCCGATCATTGGTAGGATGGGATTGGCTGTATTCGAGTGTTTCATGAATCACACCTGAACCCTGTCGTAAGATGATTTCTGCGCTCAGATCTACGTTAGATTGATAAATCAGGCCCAATTAGTAAAGTATAGGCTATTAAAGCAGGGCTCTTTCTGGAACTTAACAAACACTTCCTCTGAGATTCTGAAGGCAACAATCTGAAAAGCAAGGTGAGTTTTTGGAACAGAAACCTACTGAATAACATTTGCCTTGTCTTTGAAATATACTGAGATTCCACAGTGCAGCATTTGAGTGCAGACATTTAATTTTACCTGCTTATTCATTTTTAGGTTCATTTCAGGTTCATCATGGCAATGCTGAGTAGTCTTCTGCTTCTTTTCATTATTTTCTCCATGGGGAATGCAGATGGTAACCAACATATTTAATTGTAAACTCTTGCTAGTTTAAATGCATTTTGGGAACATACAAGATTCAATTTGCTGATATTTGCGTGATTGATGAAGCGTTTTCAGTGTAAAAGTACACATTTATTTTGGCTTATCACACAAACTTGAAATGAGCAATATCATATTTTTTTTTTTTTCTGCTGTAAATATTAAATCCCCATTTAGGTACTAGATCCACAAGTGATTTAGGAGGATGTCGACGTGGATGGAAAAAATTTGGACCCCGGTGCTACAAGTACTTCTCTCAATCGGTTAATTGGGTCACCGCAGAGGTGTGTTGTACAACAGTTATTTGGACAACACTATTAGTTGTCTTTAACTACATCTAAATAAATAGTTTGGTACAATGTATTGTGTTAAACACTTTTGCTGCTATTGAGTTGGGATATGGGTAAGGTTAGGGAAAGGTTTGACGGTATGGTTAGGTTTAAGGTTGGGGTAACACTGGGTCAACAAAGTAAACCAAGATCTAATTACTGCTGTATTAATTGCTTGGATTTAAAAAAATAAATAATTGAAAGTACAATGTAAGCGTACTGAATCAAATGATTAATTTAATGTTAGTAAAGAATAAATACTCTTAATATAAGTGGGAATGTTTCTTTGTTTGCAAATGACTAAAATGTTTATAGTCATTTCTACTTCCTACTAAAGATTTTGTAATGACAAATCTGTCTCTTCAGAAAAACTGTCAATCTTTTGATGCGAATCTCGCATCTGTGCATGATCAACCAGAGAATGATTTCCTGCTGAGTCTGTTGCCGCCTTCCACAAGATCTTGGGTTGGTGCTCATGATGGTGAACAAGTAAGTTAAATTGTGTGCCCTAAAGAAACCTATTTGTCTAAACTCAAATTTCTGCTTTAATCAAAGGCAATGTTTCTAATGGTTTGACTTCAAAGCTGAATTTAATTGGCTTGCGTCTGTAGTGCCTTTTGTATTCATGCTCTTCACTTATTAGGATGGAGAGTGGTTGTGGAGTGATGGAACTGTGTATGACTATACCAACTGGTGCTTTGGAGAACCTAACAATGCTGGTGGTCCTGAGAACTGTTTGGAGATCAACTGGACCTGTGAGTGCATTTATACCTATAATATCATATGGTATAACATTAAATGACTTGTTTGGTTTCACCATGCTTCAAGTTAAACACCACTGATTCTAACACCACTGTAATCAGAGTAACTGATTTCATTATTCAACTCTACAGATAACCGTTGCTGGAACGATGCATCCTGTTCAACCTCAATGAACTATATTTGTGAGCTCACACTCCCCGAGCCTGGTCCACATCCCGAGCCTGGTCCACATCCCGAGCCTGGTCCACATCCCGAGCCTGGTCCACATCCCGAGCCTGGTCCACATCCGAAACCTGGTCCACATCCCGAGCCTCGTTCATATCCTGGTCGACGATTCTGAAAATTAATAAAAGCATTAAATCAAAGCATGTGATTTGTGGACAATCAATGTGTATTGCATTGCAAGGTTTGAGGAAATGGTTAGTAGACTGACACTTAATAATTTCAGGGAAGGGGTTAAGCGCGCACAGCGGCGTCATTGACAAACACTAGAAGACATTTGTTTCCTACATTGGTTTGTAAGCAACTTTTTGTTTTTGGTCTTATTAAAATATGCATCATGATCCTGGAATTCACCATGATCTTTAGATGGTATTCTGGCTCCAAGTCCAAAACCCCATGGTAATACCATGTTACACACTGGTATTTGTTTTCTCATGTGTATAATGTAGGCATATGTGAGCATTTTTGGAAGGAAATGTTGGTTGCAATCTACAGGGTTTCTACGCAGTTTAGAAAAGTATGGGATTTGAGTATTCTATAATAGAAAATTAAGAATTTAATTAACACTCATCATTGTGTTTTCATGGCAGCTGTTTAGTGATTGTCTGAATTCAAGGTGCACTTTTTCATTGTGCAACAATGAAATGCATGAGTTTCTTATGATATTGTTAGCACCATACAGTATTATAGAGCCACTAAAAGGATATTTGCAAAAATAAAAAAATATGCAGACTTTTGTGTGTGCACATGAGAAAACAAACTTGGCATAGACCATGCACACTGAGCCACCTACTGCACCATCAGCCCATTTCATAAAGTGGTTTCTTGGCCCCATAGTGTGTTAAAACAGTCTTTTGCTAGACTCTTGAACTTGGTAAATAGGAAAATGCCATATTTTATCCTCCACAGAGGATACATTAAATTGGACATTAGGTACTACCCTAAGAAAAGCCACATTTTTGAGCGAATGGGCCTAGATTTCTATTAATTCATGTGCATATTTGCTCTCTTTTTCTAACACAAAAGTCTAAGGCACTTTAGTATTCCCCCCCCCCCCCCCCCCCCCCCCCCCAAAAAAATAGTTTTAAGCCAGTTATTTATATATTTTGCTGTAGTGTTTCAGCTTACATTTCCAAACATTCATTTTGCCATTTAATTGTAATAATCCAGCAAGATTTTTGTATGCACAAGGAGTGACCAGAGCCGTTATGATCTGATCTCACCATCACTGACATGAAGAAACAGAAAAAAAAACAAAAAAACAGACAGACTAAATCCAGAAGAATTACAGCAATGCCTCCAAGATGCTTGAAGAAACCTTTCTGCAAAGCTACAGCACTGAGATGTTTTAGGCACTTGTGTAAAAATGCTGTAAAGTGAGGATGCTTTCCAAAATAAAGTCATAGATTGTATTTATCAATTAGCTTCTATTACCTGAATCAAATCAATATTTGGTGTGACCACCCTTTGCTTTTAAAACAGCTGTTGTCCAGGTACACTTGCACATAGCTTTTCATGTAGCTTTGTAGGAGAGTTTCATCAAGTGTCTTGGAGATGTTACCACAGTTCTTTTGGATTTAGCAGTTTTTTCTATTTCTTCATGTAATCCCAGATGGACTCAATGAAGTTGAGATCAGATCTTCGTATGGAGCACTGGCTGTTGTCAGACTCCTTATGCATATAAAAATCGCACTGGATTATTATTACAATGGCAAAATAAATGTTTGGAAATGTAAACTGATATTTCCTACTGACACCTTCCTTCCTTATACACAGCAAAGGATATAAAAACTGTCGTAAAAACAGTTTTTGGGGGTGAAAATACTAATTTTGCTTTGGAGGTCCCCTACAACAAACTCTTTCATTTTCTCATAATATACATTGTACATCACCACATTCAATGATTCTCAAACTAATCGTTCGATGATTCAGTCTCTTTAAATACCTCCTTTCCGCTGCCTGCTCTGCACTGATTGGCCTGACAGCCCAGTCTGTTGTGATTGGTCGACCGCTTACAGCGCCTGTCGGAAGCTAAACACTCATTACCATAACTGAACTTCAGCTCCGGAGGCTTCCTCAGTCCTCAGCGATTACACACTTTAAAAAAGTGTAAACCTCATTTAGACCTCATGGAGATTTTAGAAGCAATCGTCAAAAGGTTATACTGCTGTTGTATCGCTGTGGTAATTTTAACCAGACTTTTCACATCCTCATCCTTTGAAAGGGTTTACAAAGAGACTTTGCTTTTGCAGAGCAGAAAACAGCGTCTTTTTGACATATACACAACACGAACCAGCTACAGCTTTTGAGGGCAGGTCAAGTTGTTTGCGGGCAGACAACATAAAACGTAGGTGGGCATTAGGCAAATGTGTTACCCAGTGACGTGTAGCCGTCATGGAAGTAAGATTTGAATTCCTGCTGACTCGTCTAGGTGGTTCAGAGTCAATTCTCTCTTTTGAGAAAAAAACAATTCACCTTAATGCTAAACGCCCCAGTTCTAAACTATAAGGTTGGTCGCCCTAAAATCAAACCAGGTAAAACATGACCAGCGAATATGAAGAGGTTAAGAGGACCTAAAATATAATAAGATGGCATTTAATTTACAATCAACTTAACAGTATAACCAGGGCTTAGACAAAAAAAAAAAAAAAAAAAAAAAAATATCTGCACAGGCTCAAAAAAATAACCTTCTAAACAGCAAATCAGCAAGGGATACAAGGGTATTGGGAAAATATTATTTAAATTATATTTATCAACTAAGTCCAGAAAAATCCCATCTTTTTTTTTGTTTTACTTATTGACGGGGCTTTTAGATGTTGAATCAGTTATTTCCCTAATGAAGAGATGAAGCTCAATCTCTGTGATGTCACACTGACACACGCGTTTTAAATCTTACGCTGCAGTCACGGTTTAAATTTCAAATGTCATAATTTGCAGCTAAAACGTCCATAACTATAGGCCATTTTTTATTTATGATGTTCCATTCTAACCTTTACAACTTTGCACTTGTATGAACTGTTGTTTAAACTAATGTTCAATGTTTTTAGAAGTGAAACTACAACCACACTTTTTAATAAATAGCCTATATCATCAGCTCAAAATGGTACATTTGTATTTTAGTCCAGGTGATATGTGAAAATGATGTTCACTTTTTCATAAAAGCATGAAACTTGGTACACTTGTACAGTTTGCGGCCCTGAACATTTTCACAAATGGAGCCATCGCAAAAACGCGTTGTGGCGGCAATTTTACTTTCCGCCATAACCAAATTTTGTATTTTATATCATATCTCCCGAACCAAACATGATAACGTAAAATGTGATGTCTACCCCTATGTTTTGATGGTGAAGGACTACAATGATACCATATACAGAAACAATAAACCGTTCAGGTGAATAGTTAATGGTTAATTCAGTGACATTGTGAGAAGGATTACAATGAAATCACAGAGAAGATGCAGAATGAAATTATCATATTTCATGTACTCACAACAATCACAAGCGCATGAGCAAAACAGTGCTACAGTGAAGGGAGATTGAGGAGTAGTTGATTCCCTCTGTTGCTGGACTGTGCTGGACCAGAAGTGTCTCGTCTAATTGATGAGTTTGAAAATGCCATGGAGTTCAGCAATAAGGGTGTCTCTGAAAACAGACATGAAGAATAAGGCCAAAAATTGGTTGACGTGATCGAGGAAATGGGAATCCTTTCGCAGAGTACAGCAACAACCTTCTGAAGCTGGACTATTGTGGATGCTGTTCGGGTTGCAGAGAGGATGGGCCAAGAGCAGTACAAACTCTTTGTTACAGAGAAGCAGGGCACAAAACCCATCACCACCCCTTTGAAGAGGAACAAGCTCTCTCTTATTTAAACAACTCCAATAAGAGGACAGTCCAAGACAAGACTCACTGAAAAATGACTGTTTTTCACACTCAACATCATCTGTCAGATCTGTGATGAGAACCTAGAAAACTTCTTCAAACTCAAAAATCAGGTCTACCTTCCATCACTCTCTCATGGTGGACTATGCTCTGGAAACAAGGCTGATCTGTTAAGTTGCCTAGAAGCAGTGGGGCTCCAGACCAAAAAAAAAAAAAATTAAGGGGCCATTAAGGGAATTTTTTTAAAGTGTCCCTATTATGGTTTTTCAAATATTCCCCTTCATGCAGTGTGTAATACAGGTGTTTGTGAATGTAAACATTCTGCAAAGTTGTAAAGTCGAAAGTGCACGATAAATAAAGTTATTGTCTCCCAAAAGAAATCAACTCTGAACCGACTAAACAAGTTGTTTGTATTTTGAATCCTACTGTGTTTTAGTTTAGTGTTTTATACTGTGTAAGTTTCTGGCTAACCGGCTAATTCACGTTATTACTCTTACTGAAATGCTTCAGCTAATCAGCCGTGATGGGCCAAAATTAGCTAAAACTGTGTCTATTAATGCAGATTGTCTGTCGTTCTTACTACTTTGAGTAAAGACGGATCAAGATTCACATTAGTGCTAGGCACTGTTATTGATACAGTTCCCGCATATGCACTGCAATAAATTAGAATATACACATGGGTTTGTTGATGGACATACTTTTTTTAATGCTGATGGGGAGGACTTACAGCTGCAACATCTCATAATGTCCCATAACTGAGCAGCGTATCACTGAGAAACGTCCTGCGTTCGGGTTGAATAACTTGTTCCTCCAATGTATCATCATCGGACTTGCTCTCGGACTGGCTTTGGACGCTCGGACTGTTGCCTTGGCTTTGGCTTGCTTAGTTGGGGATTTTTACAATATTCAACGATATTATTGATCTGCCTAATTAGGGTGGACAATGATGCAATTTTCTTCTAGAAACAAACTTTGTTGTATTAATATCATTTTATCAATGTGAAGCTGCTTTGATACAATCTGTATTGTAAAAAGGGCTATATAAATAAAGGTGACTTGACTTGACTGATATGGTAAAATTGACATCATCTCTATGGTTTTTACAGTGCAATCGCTGAGCTTTAGGAAGCCTCTGGGCGGAGCTATAATTCAGCTATGGCAATGGGCATTTAGCTTCGGACACACGCTGTAAGCAGTAGACCAATCACCACAGACTGAGCCATCTGGCCAATCAGAGCAGAGTAAGCTCATGGAAACGAGGGATTAAGAGAGACTGATTAATCTGATGAGTTGTTTGGGAATCATTGAAAAATGTGGGGATGTGCAATGAATATTATGAGAAAATGAAAGTGTTTTTTTATCTTTGATTCGTGTAAACCTGTTCTAAAACAAGAGAAGTAGTAATGTGAAGTTCAGGCAGTAACAGAAAACAGCAAAGATTAAAAGATTGAGAATAAGAATCCGTATCAGTATCACAAAAAAACGAGAATTGTTAACAATTATTTCACGTCCACACAGCTAACATATTTCCCTGTTGTAGTTTATCCATATTGTGTACACGAAATAGACACTGCCTTCCTGCACTTTTACAGTACTTGCATGTTTATTCATTGACACGTCTCCGTTGTTTTCTCTCTTTCTCTTGCTGGCACAGCCGTCAGCGTTGTTGATAGAGATGAGGACTTTGAAAAAGCCTTTGACATGCGTTTCTGACGCGGAAAGCTGATCCTCGCTGTCCCTGTGCATATTTTGGCACTCGAACTGAGTGAGGTTATCTTCCACCTGTAATTTTTGTGCGTGTTGTCACATTTTATTAACGTCAACACAACAAAAGATTTAATGGGCTATATACTCATCACAGAACATGCAGGTAAAAAGGCACAGAATTTTTAATCATAGCATGTATTGTACATATATATATATGTGACCCTGGATCACAAAACCAGTCTTATGTTGCACGTGTATATTGTGGCAATAGCCAACAAAACATTGTATGGGTCAAAATGATAGATTTTTCTTTTATGTCAAAAATCATTAGGATATTAAGTAGGCCTAAAGATCATGTTCCATGAAGATATTTTGTAAATTTTCCACCTTAAATATATAAAACATTTATTTTTGTGAATGGATGCAGCACTATCGCCAATAGAAATGGACAACTTTGAAGGCGATTTTCTCAATATTTCGATTTTTTGCACCCGCAGATTCCAGATTTTAAAATAGTTGTATCTCGGCCAAATATTGTCCTATCATAACAAACCATACATCAAAGGAAAGATTATGTATTCAGCTTTCAGGTGATGTATAAATCTCAATTTAAAAAAAATTACACATAAGACTGGTTTTATATAATATTTGTGTTTGACATTCTTTTTAAAGGACAAGTTCGGTATTTTACACTTAAAGCCCTGTTTACAGATCGTTTGTGATGTTTGTGACTGGTCAGTGGGTGTCAAATGTTTTTACAGGGGGAACGTCTGTATGGGGGAAACTGTTGCTGATTGTATTTTCCTTTAATTGTTGTCTCTCTTTTCTTCTCCTTCTCCTCCTCCTCCAGTGTCAGTGTCTCTGATAGTGTTGATCTCTGCTGCTGCTGCTGGATCTCTGATGATTGTAGCTGCAGTCATTGGGCTCTTCTATATCTGCAGGAAAAAATTAGGTAACGAGATCAAACAATTAATGCAATTAACAATTAATTTATGTTGAAATATGTATCTTTTATAATGCCAATTTCAATAGATTGAATGTTGTTTTTAACTTGTATGCATTATGTTATTGTTTATGCAGTTCAGACCCAGGAGAAAGACATGAATGATTCTGCATTGTATAAACCAAAAAGACGAAAAAAGGTAAGACCATTCATGACTTTGTTGCAAGAAGTTCCAAATTTTGTAATCAATATGCATCAGACGGTCAGTAAACAGATGTATTGTATTTTTCCTCAATAACAATAAAATATGATTATATTCAATGCTTAGTTCATCCAACAAAAAAAAAAAAAAAAGTCTTAAATTTAGGCTACTCACCGCACTGTTATTAGATTATTTTAGGCAGTATGTCAGCCTCAGTCACCATTCACTTTAATTGAATATTTTTAAAGTGAACTGCCTCTGCCGCGTTTCCATTACCCTTTAAATTGCGCAAATTGAAATTGCGAATTGAAAATACGAACAATGGAAACACGTCAATTTCGCAAAAACTCCCGTTTTCGCAAAAAAGTTTTTACGCTCTCATGAGGTGGTTTTTCAGGCGATTCGAAAAAGGAATATTTACAGTCACCTGACTTAAAGACGCGGTGTGTTTGAGGTCCATGTATAGCTACGCAAATAATAATCATTTGATATTATTTTATTATAACATTTAATAGGCTATATTTAGAAGACGCTTTTTTGCAAAAAAAGGAACAAAGCTGAATGTGGAGCGCGCACTGAATGGCACGGAGGCGCAGGCGCGAACACTTGCATTTTCCTATCAACAGTGGAAACAACTTAAAATAGGCTACTCTGTCATTTCTGGTCATACAGAAAATAATAATACATTATTCTCAACTACTTTTATTTGTGTAAACTCACAATAACAATAAAACGTTGTGCTTTTGTAAAATAAAAGAAAACAATCAAACGCACTTTCTTGATCTACGTAAACTGGAGCGCGAGAACTGAAACAAAATATAGCCTATGTACGCTAAAGCTTGAAATGTCCACTTTAAAACGAACAAATTCGAATCGAAAGCTAATACCTTCTGATTAATCCGTATGAAAGGTGCATTTCTCTCTAAAAGCGCATCTGCTTAAGAGCGGAGATGGAGATGTGATTTTAGCCAAAACAATATAGCCTATTTATTAATAATATGGCTCTTCTCATTCAGCACTGCGGGAAAAACATAAATTCCAGGTTCTAATTTGGCCTTAGAAAACCAGTAAAATCGACATGTTTTCCATATTAATTTGTGAATATTTTAAATGTTTAATAAAGGGGCAAAAAGTCAAAAACTGAAAATTCGTCGATATTTACTTTTTTTGCGCAGCAGCTGGTGTAGATCAAATTTAAAATGTTGGTGTTCAACTTTGCGTTTTAAAAAAGACAACAACCGTTCATTTTTCGTTTTTCAATTAGGCCTACGGGTTAAAAAAGGAAAAATGAATGGACACAAAAGTAGCCTGCATGGATCGTTTGGACAGAATACGAGACAGAGTTCTTTATTAAACTCATAAAAGAAACAATAATTAGCCTATTAGTCCAGGCAAAGTAGCGTTTTACGACAGACTAATTGTAAAAGAATTTTTTTCAGCATAGATCTTTTCTATGAGGTGTCCAGAACAACATACTAAAAGTCCTAAGAAATCCTAGTTGAGGAAATATGTTAAATTCTCATCAATCCGAGATGTGTGCCAATAAGGCCAGGCAACAATACACCCCAAATGGGGCTATTTTTTTCCTTTACTTCTATCAAAAATGAAACTTTACACAATGAAAGTACCCATGAAAAGTAAAAAAAATTGTATTACAAGTTTCTTTGAAAATGAATTTTAATATGCAAATGAGCTATAGACTAATCGAATATGCCCAAAATACACCCAAATAGGCTTAATTTTTTTCTTTACTCCTAACACAATAAAACTTTACATAGTAAAAGTATACATGAAAAGTAACTTTTTTTTGTATTACAAGTTTCTTTTGAAATGAATTAGAATATGCACATGAGGGCCACACCTATTGAATATGTCCTAATTTGCATATAGGCAGAAACACCATTCATATGACAAATACATCGGCCCAATATTCATCCAATCATCCAACTGCCAATGGGTGATGGCAGTGCTGCTTTTAGACTGGCCTCTAACCTGAAAACTGCCTGGCTTGGTAGTACCTGCCAGGGGTATAACCCCCGCCGGTATAGTCTTCAGGGTCACGGAGGCACACAAGCCTCTCCACCACGACAAGGTAGCAACAACAGGGGAGGTTTCTTTCTGGTGTTTTTTATTTTATTTTAGATTTTTTTTGTTTTTCTTTAATAATAATAATAATAATAATAATGCGTTTATTTTATATAGCGCCTTTCAGGAGCCTCAAGTTCGCTTTACAATAAAGTACAATATACATGACATAGAAACAAGACATGAAACTATACAAATAAACAGAGAAGGACAACATAATAGATAGTGGTACATAAACATAGAAATCAGATCATAAAGTCAGGGGTCAGGAAAACAAGTAGCGAAAAAGATATGTTTTAAGTTGGTTTTTGAAATCATGCAATGATGAAAGGTTGCGAATGTGTTGGGGGATAGAATTCCAGAGAGTTGGGGCAGCAACACAAAAAGCCCTTCCACCAAAAGATGATAGTTTGTGTCTACGGATCGTCAATAGACCGGTATCGGAGGATCTAAGTGTGCGAACTGGGGAGTAGGTATGGATGAGATCAGAAATGTAGGAGGGTGCAAGACCATGAAGTGCTTTGAATGTGATAAGGAGTATCTTGTATTGAATACGGAAGTGTACTGATAGCCAATGAAGTCTGTGTAAAATCGGAGTAATGTGAGAAGATTTTTTTGTGTAAGTGAGGACCCTAGCTGCAGAGTTCTGAATATATTGGATCTTATTTATAGATGAATTGGGTAAGCCATAGAAGAGAGAGTTGCAGTAATCTAGCCGTGAAGTGATGAAAGCGTGAACCAGAGTTTCAGCATCTTTGATATTCAGAAATGGACGTAAGCGAGCAATATTGCGTAGGTGAAAGAAGGCAGATTTCTTGAGTGAGGAGATGTGTGGAAGGAAGGAAAGAGAGGAATCAAAGATTATACCAAGGTTTTTGACAGTGGTGGAAGGTTGAACAAAAACTCCAGCAATGTTAACATTGTCAACACAGAAACGGGATGTAATTTGAGGTGAACCAATAAGAAGTAGATCTGTTTTATCAGTGTTGAGTTTGAGAAAATTTCTTTTAACTAACTATATTGCTGTTGCTAGCTTCTCATAACACTGCAAAGCTACTTTACAAACGGTGGAAGTCTGATGTGTGGCCCGCCTGGTCTGAAATACTTGCTAACTACAAAAAGAGAAGCAGTTTTGGTGTCTGGCAAAATTACTTCACTTTAAAATGAAAATTCTGTCATCATTACTCACCCTCAAGTTGTTTCAAACCTGTATGAATTTCTTTCTTCTGCTGAACACATAGGAAGATATTTTGAAGAATGTCAGTAACCAAACAGTTAACTGGAACCATTGACTTCCATAGTAGGAAAAAAAAGTACTATGGAAGTCAATGGTTCCAGTTAACTGTTAGGTTACTGACATTCTTCAAAATATCTTCCTATGTGTTCAGCAGAAGAAAGAAATTCATACAGGTTTGATACAACTTGAAGGTGAGTAAATGATGACAGAATTTTCATTTTAAAGTGAAGTATCCCTTTAAAGAGCTGGAATGTCTGGAAAGTGTGTCTATCTGGTTTTTCATCTGTCTTCTGTGTGAGAGTGAATCGTTTAGTTGGTAGGAATGACTTCTGCCTCTAATCTCGTAATCTCACCAACAATACCAATCATTTGTAAATCTACCAGCCCAAAATTTAATCTCACCATGTTACTAATGACTAAGATGGCTATTCTGACTTTCTTCTTATGTTATCTGTGGGGGAATGTCATTAGGTAAGGCTTGAAAAAAAAAAAAGAAAAAAAAAAGAATTTAGAAAGCAACTGGAGGCAAGATTGTGCAATCAATTCTTAAGGTCAATATAAGTCTTTTTGTGGCAACTGACCCAGGTAAGTGTGGCAAGTGACTTTAAAGGATTAGTTCACCCCAAAATGAAAATTTCCTAATAATTTACTCACCCCAATGCCATCCAAGATATCCATGTCTTTCTTTCCTCAGTGGGAGAGAAATTATGTTTTTTGAGGAAAACATTTCTGGATTTTTCTTCTAACAATGGACTTCATTGGTTACCATAGTTTTTAAGTCCAAATCAATGCAGTTTCAAAAGTCTTTGAAGTGTTTAAACGGGCTGTACGCGATCACAGCTGAAGAAGAGGTTGTTATCTAGTGAAACGATAGGTCATTAAAAAAAAAAAAAGTAGACTTTTTACCTTCAATAGTTCAGCTTGAGCTGATCAACAAATGGACAGGGAACTACAACATCACGTTGAAAGGTCACGCCGGCGCCGGCAATACTGTTTGAACTACTATTCTTATTCATCAGAATGTTATACTATTCATATTCACTGAATACTATTACTATATAATAGCAAACAATACTATTGGATCTATCCTCCTACGTACGGTCGCATTGTAAACATTGTACTTCTGCCGGCGCCGGCGTGACCTTTCAACGTGATGACGTTTTTTTTTTTTTAAATGACCTATCGTTTCGCTAGATAACAACCTCTTCTTCAGCTGTGATCGTGTACAGCCCGTTTAAACACTTCAAAGACTTTTGAAACTGCATTGATTTGGACTTTAAATCAATGGTAACCAATGAAGTCCATTGTTAGAAGAAAAATCCAGAAAAGTTTTCCTCAAAAAAACATAATTTCTCTCCCACTGAGGAAAGAAAGACATGGATATCTTGGATGGCATTGGGGTTAGTAAATTATTAGGAAATTTTCATTTTGGGGTGAACTAATCCTTTAAATTTATCGTGTTTATGCATAGGTTAGCTTACTGAATGGACATGAATGTGTTAGTTATTTGGCCCCTGTTTTTTCGACTTTATGGTATCTTGGCCATACAGTAAGTCAATTAGGCCTAGTGTTGAGCTCATTTGCATATTTAAAATAGATTTTTCAAAGAAACTTGTAAAACAAAAATGTTACTTTTCATGTATACTTTCACTGTGTGAGGTTTGATTGTGATAGGAGTAAAGGAAAAATTAAGTCGATTAGGGTGTATTCTGGACATATTCGATTAGTATATTGCTCATTTGCATATTCAAAGTCATTTTCAAAGAAACTTCTAATACAAAATGTTTTACTTTTCATGTATACTTTTACTATGTAAAGTTTTATTGTGTTAGGAGTAAAGGAAAAAATTAAGCCTATGCAGGTGTATTTAGCCTATTCGATTAGTCTATAGCTCATTTGCATATTCAAAATCATTTTCAAAGAAACTTGTAATACAAAATTTTTTACTTTTCATGGGTACTTTCATTGTGTAAAGTTTCATTTTGATAGGAATAAAGGAAAAAAATAGCCCCATTGGGGTGTATTGTTGCCTGGCCTTATTGGCACACATCTCGGATTGATGAGAATTTAACATATTTCCTCAACTAGGATTTCTTAGGACTTTTAGTATGTTTTTCTGGACACCTCATAGAAAAGATCTATGCTGGAAAAAATTATTTTACAATTAATTCTATTTTTGGCTCCAAAATGAGTTACTTTGCCTGGACTATATAGGAATATTCTAAATCTCAAAGAAATGCCACAATCAAAACCGGAGCAGAAATGAGGGCGAAACACCCAGAAACTCCTTAGGCTATGTGTCGTTCGCATTATAAGGGTCTTTCCCTGCTATTAATGCTTGGATAACACGCGTACGCCACGTCTCCTTCCATTAATAAAAATAATAATAATAATAATTTGTAATGCGGTGGCTGTGATATTATATAAACCAACGCAGGGAACTACACTAACCTTTTCCACTGGTGGCACTTGCGCTACTAACTTTTTCAGTTACTGGCGCAAAACATGATCTGGTCGCACAAATTGTTTATAGTAAGCCGCTCTGGATAATAATGAACAATAATGAAACTGTATTGCATACAGATGTGCTTTTTTACTTGCCATCTTTTAAACCACATGCCTTCTTGTTTTTGTTTTCTTTAACATTAGTTGGGATAGATTTACTGCAATAGAAAATACAGTACACAATAAAGTGCCAAATGGATTTCAACATGCTATGGTTGGCACAGATGGGCAGACTCCTGAACTCTTAAGTAGTGATGCACCGATGTGAAAATTGTGGCCGATATCGATAATAACCGATATTAATGCTGTTATGGCCGATATCGATATCTCTGTATAGAAAACAAATTTACTGATAATCAAATAAAGAGATATTTTCCAAAACATTTGGAAATTATTTTTTATTTTTTATAATAATATTTCAATTATTATTGAAACATTATTATTTAAAAAAAATATATTTACTTTAGAAATGACTTATGTTGGGCACCTTTACCTGTGTGGAAAATATGTCACACATAGGACACACATGCATTATATTGCATTGAATTGCATATAATGTGTGCTGGTCAACTTGTCTAAAATTAAGAAACCCCTAGAAAACAGTAAAAAAAAAAAAAAAAAAAAAAAACAGGTGTACAATAAAGATAGGCTACTTAATTTATTATTCCAATAACCAAATATGATACTAAATAGCACAGGGAAAAGAGCTTCTATTTGTGACGTGCTGTCTTTGCATTTGAACATTGTGCATTTTAAACAGGACAGGCATTAGCTGCATAAATGTTAGCCAATACAAACATATTTATAGAAAACAGTTGACAATGAATAGACAGGAGTCCAATAATAGCGTAACGAATCACGTATTCTAAAAATAATATCAAGTAGGCTAAGTTTGACGAATCCGACATAACGAGGGCTGTGTTGTAAAACGTCCGTCATTTAACGAATTTTAAAAACACGGATGGATAATACAATATGCTTTCCGACATTTTGACAGGAAAAAAAACAAGCAAGAACAAAATTTTAACTATAGCCCGTCAATTTTCATTTTACAATTATCTTCTCTCTGTGTGTGCGCGCGCGCGTCCGTATTTGTGTGAGAGAGAGAGAGACAGCTCGCGAGTCGCGCAGATACAATGGTATGTTTTAATCTAAGTAACGGTCGCGGGGCTGAAGCCAACTGATGTGTTGAATGCTCAGAGCACGTTATAAAACGTATTCTTAAAATACACATTTCTGTTTTAATAAATGCTCATAGTAATTCATAGCATATTGCCTAAAACATATAGGTACAAAAATAATCAGTGATACATTTGCGACCCATTAAAAATTTTGGTCGCAATGGCATTTCAAAAGGTCGCATATGCGACCATTTTGGTCGCAGTGTAGTTCCCTGCAACGTCCGTTGCCGTGATTTTGGGAATGACTTATCGCGAGAGAAAAAAAGGACGTTTTAGTCGCATAACATCGGTTAATGGAAACGCCGTCATTTCGCAATAGTTTTTTTATCGAAATTTAGAAAATAGCGCAAAACATTTGCGCAAATCTGTAATGGAAACGCGGCTATTTTTGTCTGCCTAGCCTACCACTACCTTGTGTTTCCCGGAAGAAAGTTTATCTTTATCGTAGGTTAACCATAGACAGTATAGTGTTTGTCGTGGTCGGGGAGTCTTGATGAGGAAGGGCTGCCTATGTCGCTCGTCCTTATTTAATCATGTCGTTCTCTTACGAGAGTTCTCTCGTACTGCGTTTGTAAAACGCATTGGGAAAAACTCTTTTTCACGAAATACTGAAGCAAAAAATTATCCTTAATTTTGTAAATAAAGTAAAGCGCGTCGCAGCAGCACACAGCCATGGGCGAGACGGCTCGCTCGCTCATTGGCTGCTCTGCGGCAACTGCATAAGCCTATCGAGCGAGGCCTGTAATAGGGACTTTAAGCAACAGCTGCGAATGGAACGGCTACGGCGACCAGAAGTATGCTGTCACACCGCCGTAGCCAAGAACGTAAAAATCACTAAGCAACCGTAAACAGGACAGCGCAACGCGGCATTAATTCATTTATTGAGATACAAAAAAATTAGCTTAAGTTTAAAACATTTTAACACATTTTATATAAAAGACTAATGGTACAATCATAAACTGATGCAATTACAATGTCATATGCCATAAAACATAACATTTATTTACCTAATCTCTCACGTTGTAGCTACTCCGGCAAATCAGCTGTTCTCCCGTAGTAGACCATTACAGTAGAACGTCGCAAAGTAGCAGTTAAATTCGCGCATGCGCAATACAACGCCAGAATGCCGTTGCCGTTCCACCAGAGGCTGTTGCTTAAAGTCCCTAATGACGGGCCGAAACGGGCGTGGCTTAGCCCTATAAAGGTAGCTCGAAAAGGCTAAATCACTTGATTTTTCATCTCTTCAGCGAAGCTCACCTATCGTTGGATCACGAAAGAAGCCGCGCGCCGTCTGAGAAGCACCTTCAGCGAGACAAGCCACTCTAGAAGCTGCTGGCCCACGCCGCCTTCGACCGCCGTCGAGCTGCGCTTTCCGGCGCCTATATCCTTCTTCTCTGGTAAGGTGTTTTGTGTATGTACTATGTGCCATTGAACTGTGACGTGTACGCAGACTGGTGCATAGGTATGTACACTAGATGTCGCCTTGTCTACGGCAGGTCATTGGAACGAATGTCTTTAAGGCGACATCTAGTGTATATATCTATGCACCAGTCTGCGTACAACAGGTCACACACCAGGATGCGCGCGCGCCCTCAGATCACTTGGACGTGGCTGTGTATAAAAGCTAAAAACGATATAAATACTGTTTGTTTTCTCACACAAACCGCTCGTTTCGTGTCTTAGGCCATCAATGTGTACTTACGATGGGGAATTGTTTAATTTGGACGATGGGGAATTGTTTTAATTTGGACTCTGTGCATCCTCTTTGAGACCGTGACCATCATTGACTGTCAGACAAGAACGGTTTGACCTAAAAATATCAATTTAAACTACTGCGGAAAAAAAGACACCTACATCTTGGATGCCCTTGAGGTAAGCTAAAACATACCAAAATTTAATTTCAAAGTGAACTATCACTAGTTGATGCCTAATTTGCATACAGCAGAACGTCCCCAGTTAATGACTTACATAAAGAGTCTTTCCCCCTGAAATTTAGAAATCTAAATTGGTGAATTTAGAAGAAATCTACAGATGCAAACAGATGGAGGATGCACTCTAAAAAATGTAGTAAATCTGAGTAACTGCATCTGGTACATTAATACATAAAACTGAGTAGAAATAAGTTAACATTAAACATTAAAAATAATATTTATAAATTAACTTTTTATTTATGAGCAATTTAACTTTTTTTATTTCTTCTAAACCTTTATAAAATAGTATTCCATACAACCACATACATGACATTGGCTTTTATTGAATTGTTACTCAATTATTTTGGTAAGTTTAATTCAAACAATCAAGTAAGATTTTCAGAGATTTTAATAGTTAAATATTTCTGTAATATTTACTAAGCCACAGAATATTTTTTAGAGTGTAGTAGGTTTAAAACAAACTCCATCTAAATGTGGATTTTGAAGGTTTTATTTGATGATGATGATACAGTCCTCCCTCAAATGTGAAACTAAGTCCATGTCAGTCACCATCAGTTATTGTGTATGTGTGTGTGTGTGTACATGCATAAACATCTACAGGGACATGGTCCCCAGAAGGTTGCCGCTGTAAGGAAGGAGAGACAACCAGGGAATGGAAGTAACAGATTTTATTTTGAAGTAGAAGACCTTTTTTTTGTAATAATTTTATTAAATTGCTGTATTTTTGTATTTTGTCAATCATTTTTGCAGTGATTTTTTTCAGTAAAGTTAACAAAATAGCAGCAACAGCCCTCTTCAGTTTAGAGTGAATATTTGTGTTGATTTTAAAGTGTTATGTATTCTGATAACACCAAAATAATTAAAATGATGTAATGCCTTGTGCAAAAATAAACAAATTATTAGTAAAACACGCCCCTCTGCTTGATGCAGTTATTTAGGTTATTCTAAATATATACTTGAAACTAGTTGCATCTTTTGAAAATGAAACAGTTGCGTGAGTTTGAGGAAGATAAAATTAATTAACTTTTTAAATAAATTGTTTAAAAAGGAAGTCATAGTTGTGTTAATATACACTTTTTTGTAAAAAAAAAAAAAAAAAAAAACGTAATTATGAGAAGTGCCCTTTATTTCACTTGAGCCCCTGCCCCTCAAAATGTCTGTGCACGTCACTGCTGTCGGAGCAAAGCAGTCATGATGAGCAAAGTAGAAACCGGCTGTGGATAAATCGGACCTGATGACCCCAAGAAGTGATTACCCCTACCCCCCACTCAAGGTGTTAAGAAAGTGCTGATTATTCAAAAGGATTGTACTATCAAGTTCTAAACGCTCAACACACT
The DNA here is from genome assembly GCF_964197995.2 of Scardinius erythrophthalmus. NCBI lineage: Eukaryota > Metazoa > Chordata > Actinopteri > Cypriniformes > Leuciscidae > Scardinius > Scardinius erythrophthalmus. The sequence goes on from NC_138234.1 coordinate 11,504,153, forward strand.
GGGTTGAGTTTGGACTGAGTTGAACAGTTAGTGGCCTTTGTTTGTAAAGCAAACTAGTTGGCTTCTACATTGATCACCAGTTGTATGATATCGCTTAAAGTGATTAATGGCTCCATCTGGTGTGTTTTTGAAGAACAGCATCATCACTGTGAGCTCATCAGGAAACACTATTATACTGATGATATGTGTGACCAATCAGGATGTGCGTCCAACAATATATTTACATGAGTAAAGGCCTCATTATACTTCTGCGTCGGACCTACGCCGGAGCCTATACGCCGTAGGCAACGTGTTGGTTTTAATTTATACTTCTGTGTCGTTGTCCGCGTTGACGCGTACCTAGGGAGCGTGTGAAACCCCGAGGGAGGGGTTCTGGCAAACCAATCACAGCGCTTGTGTCCGCGTAGAATTGACGCGTTGTTACATTTTTGGAGAGGTGCACGTCAGGGTACGCCGTAGGGTACGCGCGCTACACACAGCCTACGACGTAGCTACGGCGGCAGTTCGACGCAGAAGCATAAAACAGGCTTTAGGGCTACGATTTTGAGTACAAGGAAATTGTTAAAAGTCCGTGCCCTGACATGGACTACGTTACCCATGATGCATGTGTTCGTTTGTAGTTTTGATCGATCGCGGTTGCGCTAGGCGCTTTCACTTTGGTGTGATCCAGTGACATGAGAGCATCATTAACAGTGCAGAAATCGCCATCCTTTGTTAATCCTGCGCTAATCTTGTGTGTATGAGTGCTGTGTGCGTCCTTAAGATGTAAGTATGTTTTTTTTTTGCATAATTGACGCGTTTATTGCAGAGTTATTAGCTCAGGTGGCGAAGTTGTTATACTCGTGTTATTCCCTAGTACTGTTATACTGCTGCGGCCCGCTACGGCGCTCCACATACGCATTTAAAGTAGCCATCCACTGTATATACTTTAGTTATTGCGTTGCAAATAACTGCAAATATTATATTTAATTTATAGGTCGCCTGTTTTTGGCATTTTTTCACTATTTGGAGATGTATGGCATTTATACAAGTTCATTTATAGTGTTAGAGCTCCCACTAGTGGATTTTTGGTTGTACTGTGGGTGATTTCTTTATGCATCTGTATGTAACCATAGCATACATGTTTATTGATATACATTTTATTGTATTTCTGTTTCAGATAACCACACACACACACACACCCACAAACACACCTATTTGTTACCTGTAAACCATCATCATCTCCATGTACCTGACTCCTCTTTAATAAATCCTCAAAACTGCACCATTGGATTTGCCTATTCCTTCTGACCAAGGAAGACTCAGTTGACGAGCAATCCATAATCAGCCGCAGACGCACACGGTCTCTTACAGAAATACTAATTCTGTCATTTCTAATTTATATTTATCTAAGTTATATGCTCATTATAAGTTATTATTTGTGTAATTTACTAGCAATTTCTGAGTGAAATTTGTTTCAAAGACAGTTTCGGCAAAGGCAACATTAATCTGATTGATTATTGGATTGCTATCAAAATACTAAAGTATATTTTAACATTCCTTAAAGAAAAATGCAGTGAATGACTAAATTACACTTACTAACGACAGAAACACTGAAGCTCTTTATGATTCTGCTGTTCATCTGTAGTTTATAGAGTCCAGAGTCTGTGTTTCTGGTGTTTGTGATGATCAGAGATCCAGTCTGAGAATGTAAAAATGTGTTTTTTATGGAGAGTTTTTTTACTAATGTGACATAAAAGTATAAAAAAATTTAAACCCCAAAAAAAAAGAATAACTTTAACAAGCTAAACTATTGAATGGCAGTGTTATATGATCATTGTGTATCTATTGCGTTTCTCCCTCAGTTTCTCAGCATGTTCAACATGTTTGTGTGTAAATTAAAAAGCATGACAGGAAGAAGCTCTTCACCTTCAAACTAAACACACAAACTCTGAACGGCCATTTTCTCACCTAAGATGTTTGTCCACTAACAGATCAAACCACATATCTGAAGAAAACCGACCGCAGCAGTTTCAGTTTGACTCCAGACCTCAGTAAAACTGTGAGATCAGACACGCTTTTAACTACATTTACTAAAATTGAGAACTGAATAAATAAAAAACTATTTTAAAATCCCTAGACTTAGTCTTTATTTTACCATGAAAAGTAATTCATCCAATATTGAGAAAATATTCTTCTATTTTTACATATTTAACACAGTCAGGCAAGTAATTGTGTGCAATTTGAATGCATCATTTAAAATCTATTAAAACAATTACCCAATTAAAGTTGGAATAACTCGATGAGGAGCTGCTCATAATGAGTAACAGTAAATAACATTAATGAGATTCACTCACAGTAACTACATCATTCATTCCTGCCGCAGTGCATGCTGGGAACTCGACTAGCAGCAGCAAGGATTTAAAAAAAATCTGTTTTAATCTTCTGTAAATGTAAATTGGGCATAGGAACATAGTTTAAATGTGTGTGTGTGTGTGTGTGTGTGTGTGTGTGTGTGTGTGTGTGTGTGAGAGAGAGAGAGAGAGTGTGTTTGTGTGTGTGTCTTTGTGCGTGTGTGTGTGTGTGTGTGTTTGTGTGTGTGTGCATTAGGAGGGTCAGACTCTGTTGAGGGAGGTCTTGCTCACATTACTTCTGTTGTGTTTGTTGAGATCAGTTGTGCTAGTGTTATTACATCAGAAAATGTTTCACATGTTTGTTTTGTTCTGTTTGTGTTTCTGCCGTCTGATCGGTAAGTTATGAACATATTTGTGACGTTTATTTACATCTCAGAGTAATAAACTCCTGCGGTGGTTCAAATTAGATTATTTTCATCCACTGTGATCAAATCTCTGATGTTTTAGGTATTTTAGTTTCAATGATTACAAATATAAATCCTATACCAAGAAATGTCTTAATTTAATTTTTATAAAATCATACATTTTTTCAGTAATCATAAACAACTACAAAAGTCATGGAAATTCATTAATAAAATGTGTGTTGAATGTTATATCCAGAATATTTAAACGTGTACTTTCAAGTTGTATTTAATTTATCATATATATATATATATCTTTTTTTTTTACAAAGACAATTTTGAAACACATTTTAAAATAAATTAAATATCAAATTATTGATTTTCTCACGTCTGCCTGTTCATTTATGTGACTTTCATTTAGTTTGTCTCTGCTGTTAAAGGTTACAAACTGATCTCAGACTTTCTAAACCAACATGAGCATTAATCTGAAAACCTGTTCATGTTCATCAGGAGTGTTTGCTGCCGAAACAAATGAAATACAGTCAGTGTCAGTGATGGAGGGAGATTCTGTCACTCTAAACTCTGATGATAATAAAATACATGAAAGATACATGTGGAAATATGGAGCTGAACAGTATTTTATTGCTGAATTCAGTAGAAAACATGTGATCTCCACAAATGATGATGTTCCTGATGGGAGATTCAGAGACAGACTGAAGCTGGACGATCAAACATGATATAGCCTAAAACACCCTCTCACACGGTTACATTATAACATAATGTTAAGATACAATTAATACAAAACGAAATTAAATTTAAAGACAGGCTTTGTGCTTTCAGTTTGAGGTCTCTGTGAAAGTTTTAAAACATTCGTTTAGTGCCGCTTTAGAGCGCTCACGTCCGTAATGGAGAACAGTCTGTAACATGTTTTTTTCTTTTTTTTTGAAATAAATTTCTAAAAAAATGCGACTTAGTCCAGTGCGACTTAAGCTATAGGCCTATATGTTTTTTCTTCCTCGTGACGCATTTTTTGACTGATATGCGACTCTGGAGCGACTTATAAAATAGGCTACGGTAAGTTATTTATTATTTTTGTGCAAATGTCCTATAAAGTCCCATCCTTTAAGGATTAATTTATGTCCCGTTGACCGGTCCATTGCGTTACGAATAAAAGCAGAATCAATAAAGTCAAAAATGTGATGTGCAGTCAGGTTTAAGTGTGTGCTATTTGAACAAGTGTTCTCACTGATACGTTTGTTGTGATTCGCGGAGATTTGACGAGTTTTATAGTCTTGATATTGTTTCTTATTCAAAAGTGGTGATGCCCCTATTAATAAATGGTCCTGCCTTTATTAGAGAGAAGAATATGTTCAGCCCCCTCCCTCCGAAGCTTCGAATATTCGATGTTAATTCCTGTCGAAGCTTCGAAGCTCAAAAAATGGTATTCGGACCAGCCCTACTTTCCATAGACATAATGATTTTTATACTGTACAAACTGTATATTCTATTCCCTTACACTAACCCTACCCCTAAACCTACCCATCACAGAAAACTTTCTGCAATTTCACATTTTCAAAAAAACATAACTTTTTTGATTTATAAGCCGGTTTCCTCATGGGGACCAAAAAATGTCCCCACACGAACAAGGATTTCGGATATTGCCATCCTTGTGGGGACATTTTGTCCCCATAATGTAAGGTTTACCAGGCCACACTTACACACACACACACACACACACACACATACCTTACTACTATGTCATTTGTTCACAATGTCCCACCACACAATAAATCATTATACCATTACGACTAGACACATTCAAAATGCAAAAAGATTAGTTTTTCCAAACTGTTTGGAGCAATTTGTTATATTTTTGTATATTTGTAATTTTGAAATATAACATTAAAGAGTATATTTGATGTGATTAATTGCTCTGTCATTTATCAGATTAACCAATTGTTATAATTTCAATTTGTGCTGGTTAATTATGAACAATGGGTAAAATTGTGGGGCGGGGGCGGGGGCGGGGCTCCATTAGGGCTCCTCCCCTAACCGCATGTGATCTCACTCCAAGCTTTTGATAAAACTTGAGAACCCTGGTTCTATGAAAGAAACACACACACGTCGGTAAGATCATTTTTACATTTTTAAGCAACTGAGAAACACTAAAAGATTGGAAGATATTTTAATATTATAATAAATAAATAAAATGTTGTAAAAGTGTTAATATTTTTTTGTTTAATTGTGCAAAAGAAAGAACAATAAAAACATTAACTTTTAAAGGGAGGAAGAAACTCAAACTCTTCTGTATTCAGACACAAATTCGTTCATGAAACTTGTAACGGTCACCAGCTGGAGTGCCCTTGAGAGCCACCAGAGGGCACTCCACACCAGACTCTCATGTTCACTCACAGACTACATCTCCCATCATTCTCTGCCTGGACTCATCAGCACTCATTATCACATTCACCTGTATCTCATTTTCTTGTTTAGTTCACCCCATATAGCCTGGTTCACCCCATCAGTCACTGTGAAGTTTTATATGTTGTTGTACTGCACTTCTGAGCGGTTTTCATGTCTCTTGGTTTTTTGGATTTCTTGCCCGTTCTGTGGATTACTCTTGTGCCTCTGACCCCTGCCTGTTTTGTGTTTTGTTTTGGTTTGGTTGGACTGCCTTCCTGTGCTTGACCCTCTGCTTGTGTTGGATTACGATTCTGGATAACCCTTTAAATAAACTGCATTTGGATCCTCTACCTTCGTGTCTTGGAGCAGTTTGTAACAAAACTCTTCAGTTCAGGCTAATATTAATATAATATTGGTCACACTTGTGTTTGGTATTTAGGCATTTACAAAATTGTAAATTTTCCCATTCAGCTTGTGTTATGGTTATGATTTAACACAGTTAGGCCTGCGCTGTGTTTCCCAAAAGCATTTTAAGAGTAAGTTTATCATAGAGACCATTGGTGGCAATTGTTCTACGATATTTGATCTTTTTTTTTAAATTAAAATATCTTATTATATCTTGTGTGATGTGTTTCACAGAGAGCTGAAGAGGAGAGTATTGTGGAGTATGTGTCTATCAGCATGAGAAGATGATTCATTTTCAGCAGGATTGAGTCTTTCCCTCTAGTTTTCCTTTGAGAATAATCAGAAAATCCCAGTGGACAAACAGCCGAATCATTCTGACGGGTTTGAAGTGAGAAATTCAGAGATTGATGATTTGATCTCCTAAAACTTCAGGAGACTTTGCATTGTAACACAACTTATTATGTAAATTGTATGGCCCACTGAATCATTTTCATATTTAACTCAAAATACTCAAAAGAAGTGAAAGAGAGCCCTGGAAACCTTAAAAGCTGATCTGAAATCAAACTATGATATTGCTGTGAAATATGAAATTATTAGGCCTATTGATATTCAAGGGAATCCACATATTCATGACCTTATTCACCTTATTTTCGAACGCGGAAGTAAACATGGGTCCAATATCCGGTTTTTGTGCGGCACTTCCGTTTCCTCGCTTCCCTGGGCTAATGGTGCATTCAAGTCCTCCTGGGAAGTTCGTACGTACGAGGTGGGAAGTCGTGCTTATAACGCCATGTGCGTTCAAGTCACTTTCGTCGGAGCAAAATGGCGGAGTACTTTCTCTTAATTAATTACACAAAAATACAGTATGGTTCTTAAACTCTTGTTCTAGAAAATGAAGAACAAAGAAATGTACATCAGGTGTACTTTGTATTTTTTATGTTTTTAATTAATTTATGAAGCCACTGCCAACACATCGTTACATGTTGCATTGTTATATTATGATACTATCATATTCTGTTTTGGCGATTAGCTGTTAATAGAAAAGCCTGACAATATCACAGCTAAATACCTTTACGTATTGTGTATTCCGCCATGTTAATCACTGACACGCCCCCAACTCGTAAAGATCGGAGCTTAGAGAAAATCCCGAGCTCCCCACTGGTATTTACGACATTGTGGTGTCGTTCAAGTGCGTTTAACTCGTAAATACGATCTATACGAGATGACTTGAACGCACCATAAATAACGATGTCGATCGCGAAGGATTATGCAGAGTTGACAGAAAAATGTTACACATGCCATAGCAGATGAATACAACAAAGAACCAAAGCCCCGCCTCACTCAGTTAGGGTACCGGACCTGGTTGAAAACACTCATGCATCTAGCTGGCAGAGTGACAAAACTTCGCCGGCGCCTTCAGCACCGCCCTAAACACGGTCGAGCCAATGCTGGACTAATATATCTATGGAGGTATTTTGTCATGTCAAATGTATTAATAATGCCATCAAAATGCAACCAAAGCACAGGATAGCAATAGATGGCTATAAATAATTGTAAATCATACAAAATAAATGCCATGATCATGCCATTATGCCATGATCACTAGATTTTATACAGGGGTTACTATAATGATTTTGTTTCTCCTTGGAGTTTTTATCATGGTTTTTATTGAGACTTCATAGCCCATGCAGCCACTTTTCTGGTATCGGGTGGTCTTCTGTAGGTCTTGTGTTCACGAAATGAAAAGAACAAACATACGGTCGTTTCAATGGTTTCTTCAAATGTAAAGCTTTTAACCACAGGCGAAGGGATTCCTCAGGCCGGCGACACACTGGCTGCGTGGCGGTCCGTTTTTATTTCGGCTACCATTTACGGCTCTGATCTGTTCTGTGACAGATGGGTTTGGTTCACGTAATAAATCCACCAAAATTCAATAAAAACATTATTTTCAACAACTTGAGCCATTTTTTTCACTTGCAGTTCTTAGCCTACCGTTTAGTCTTTGGCGTGTGTAGTGTGACTCCAGCAGTGAATGTCACGTGACTGATCACGCTTTATTAAACCTCTGCATAAGACAAGGCCTACACTAGCCCTCATGTGGTGTTCAAAACCCTATAACACCTGTGGTGTTCCCGGTCAAAAATTACCGGCCTATAAAAAATAGCTTATAAATCACTCATTATACCATATTTTCACCCAATCTTGGATTCAATCTTTTTGTCAACTTGTTCTCTTTCAATTAGAACTGGTTTTATATTTCTGTTTGCATCTGATTAATCATGGGCCTCATTTATCTGAGAGTAGGCATCTCATTTTTTGAGTAAAAAACAAATAATTTATGAGTAAATTTGGAAATATGAAAAAAAAAAAAAAAATGGCTACTGTTGATCACACTAGTCTACTCTAATATTTCACCAGGAATTTTGTTTTGAAGCTTTTGTTTTGTAAAAAATATGGCACATAGTCACACTTGTGGTGTTCCCGGTCAAAAATGACCGGCCTATAAAAAATAGCTTATAAATCACTCATTATACCATATTTTCACCCAATCTTGGATTCAATCTTTTTGTCCACTTGTTCTCTTTCAATTAGGACTGGTTTTATATTTATATTTGCATCTGATTATTCATAGGCCTCATTTATTTGATAGTAGGCATCTAATTTTTTGAGTAAAAAACAAAACATTTTTGAATAATTTTGGAAAAATTAAATAAAATCTGAAGAAAATTGGCACTGTTGATCACACTAGTCTACTTTAATGTTTCACAAGGAATTTTGTTTTGAAAAACTTTTATTTTGTACAAAATGGCACAGAGTTACTCTTGTGGTGTTCCACTGGGCCATTGAGGGCCATTGTTTCAGTTGGCCATTGAAAGTGAATGGGAGAGACATGTGTTAGAAGTCCATGAGGAATATCTTTAGATCTGAGTGATGGATTATGGTGAGTTTGGGCTCTTTTTAATCTTAACAATCTCATGTAAATAATGACATTTTCCACAATTTATGCATGCTTCATTGAGTTATGAGTTAAAACGAGTTCATTCGAGTTATGAGTTAAAACGAGTTCATTGAGTTATGAGTTAAAACGCGACATAAGTGCTAGGCTACATCTATATTCAAGGCTCTGTGTGCGCCTGTTGGGGTTTGTGTGTTACAACTCCATTAGGAATATCTTTAGATCTGAGTGACGGATTATGCTGAGTTTGGGCTGTTTTTAATCATGATAGTCTGCTGAAAATAATGATGTACAGTTTTCTACGATCTGTGCATGCTTCGTGAAGTTATGAGCAAAAAACCAAACGTGAGTGCTTCATGAGTATATACGCTAGATGCGTCTGTGGTATTTTCTGTGTTAGAACGCCATGAGGAATATCTTTAGATCTGATTGATGGAATATATTGAGTTTGGGCTCATTTTAATTGTAAGCATCTGCTGTAAATAATGATGTGTCATTTTCCACAATTGGAGCATGTTTCATGAAGTTACGAGCAGAAATGTGTCTAAAATTCAGAATCCATACATGGTTTACACATGGGTCTCTTGAAGGGCTTCTTTTAGAAAAACCTAGCTCAAGTTTAGTAAAAAGCCTGAAACAATTATGCTTGTTGTATTCTACTCATTGAGACCTTTCAAATTACATATGACACAGGACTATCTGAGCTGTATGATGTATTTGACATATTGCTGAATGTAATACAAAAAAGTAGTTAATAAATTATGATTTTTTTTCTTCTAATTATCAGCAAATAACTCGCCACTACTTAGAAGTTTATCAAATTGGCTACATTCATTGTAAATTTCAGACTCTAAGCTTTCAAATGACACCTATTTTAAGTTGATCAAGGTAATAGTTTTGAAAAATATTATGATTATTTATTTCGCAGCTAGGTGGCGCTTGCATGGGGTACACTCAGTTTTAGAGTGATAACTCAGCAGTCGTTAGGAGTTGATCAAAGTGATTAGATGCATTAAAAAGCTGAGATTCTAAGCTTTAAAATGATACATATTTTGTGTTGTTCCATTCATTGGATGCATTGGTCTCTCCCATTCACTTTCAATGGCCAATTGAAACAATGGCCCACAATGGCCCTCAATGGCCCAGTGGAACACCACAAGTGTAACTCTGTGCCATATTGTACAAAATAAAAGTTTTTCAAAACAAAATTCCTGGTGAAAAATTTAAGTAGACTAGTGTGATCAACAGTGCCAATTTTCTTCAGATTTTCTTTTATTTTTCCAAAATTATTCAAAAATAATGTTTTTTTTACTCAAAAAATGAGATGCCTACTCTCAAATAAATGAGGCCTACAATTAATCAGATGCAAATAGAAATATAAAACCAGTCCTTATTGAAGGAGAACAAGTTGACAAAAAGATTGAATCCAAGATTGGGTGAAAATATGGTATAATGAGTGATTTATAAGCTATTTTTTATAGGCCGGTCATTTTTGACCGGGAACACCACAAGTGTGACAAGGTGACAAAACCCCCCCTAAAAAATTAAGAAAATTGTCACAAAACATTTCAGAAGTAGTCATACCATTTGTGAAAAAAGTCACTAAGTTTCAGTCCAAAGCGATAACATTAACTAGTATTTTCAGGAAAAAGAAAATCTTCTCCGGGTCAAAATGACCCGAACACCACATGAGGGCTAGAGCATAACCAATTAACCTTTCAAAAATCAGATCCACCACAACTTAAGTAGGCTATATTAAATAAAAAGCTTTTAAAATTACAGTTGATAAGACACTCATAAGGACTGATAGAACAACCTTTAGTATGTGAAAGTGTTTATATATATATATATATATATAGGATCTGCTATTAACATCTTGGTGTCAGATCCCACATCACACCTTCAGAGGTCTAGTGGAGTCCATGCCTCCACGGGTCAGGGCTGTTTCAGCAGCAAAACGGGGAGCAACACAATATTAGGATGGTGGTCATGATGTTATGCCTGATCGGTGTATATCAAATATCAAAATACCTATATATATATATATATATATATATATATAAACTTTTACAGACTTAACTTGAGAATGGCAGTGTTAAATATGATCATTGTGTTTCTATTGTTTTTCTGTCTCTGTGTCAAATGCAGTTTCTCATCATGTTTCTGTAGATTAAAGTTTAAAGCAGTCTCACATAAGATGTCCGTCCACCCAACTGATCAAACAAAAAGAAAAAAGAAAGAAAGAAAAAAACCCACAGCAGGTTTCAGTTTGACTCAGAAGCAATGAGATCATAAATGGTTTTAAAGTTGTACTTTTCCCCATACGCTATAATTGGGAACTGAATAAATATATACAACAATTTTAAATCACAAGTTACTCTCTATTTTACCATGAAATGTAGTGTTTATATGACATGTGTATATGTGTGTGTGTGTGTGTGTGTGTGCATTAGGAGGGTCAGACTCTGTCGGGGGAGGATTCACAATCTTGTGTTTGTTAAGATCTGTTGTGCGTTCATTGATAGTCTTATTAGATCAGGCGTTTCACTGAACAGCTGCAAATGTTTCACATGTTTGTTTTGTTCTGTTTGTGCTTCTGCCGTCTGATCGGTAAGTTGTGAACATATTTGTGTTGTTTATTCACATATCAGAGTAATAAACTCATGCGGCGGCTCAAATTAGATTATTTTCATCCACTGCGATCAAATCTCTCTTGTTGGTTTAGAAATCATGATTTCAATGATTACAAATGCAAATCCTCCCTAGCACTTTTTAAAAATATAATTAAAATATTTTTTTAATTCTTCTGCAGTAATCACAGACAATTACAAAGGTAATGGGAATTCAATAATAACAAATGTATTGAATACTGAATGTATTGAAATTAAACTTTCAGGCTGTAAATAATTTATCATATAATTTTTATTTTGCTCTACAGCAAATCATTTTAAAGATCACATTATTGATTCCCTCAAATTTGTCTGTTCATATTTGTGACTTTTCATATTGTTTCGTGTCTTTGTTGCTGTTAAAGGTTACGAACTGATTTTAATCTTTGTAAACTAACAAAAGCTTTAATCTGTTCTTTTTCTGTTCATGTTCTCCAGGTGTGTTTGGGGCCGAAACAAATGAGATACAGTCAGTGTCAGTGATGGAGGGAGATTCTGTTACTCTAAACACTGATCTTACTGAAATACATGAAGATGAAGACATACTGTGGAAATATGGAGCTGAAAAGTCTCTGATAGCTAAAATCAGCAAAGAGAACCGAATCTCCTCCACATATGATGATGTTCCTGATGGGAGATTCAGAGACAGACTGAAGCTGGACGATCAAACTGGATCTCTGACCATCACAAACACCAGAACTGAACACACTGGAGTTTATCAACTAGAGATAAGTGAAGTGAAGCTGACAATAAAAACATTCAATGTTTCTGTCTATGGTGAGTAGAGAGTATTTGTCTCGTCCTTTACAAATTTACAAGTAAAACTCAATCCACAGCATTTGTAGCATTGTGTCGGTTACCACAAAGAAAAATTTAGACTCGTCTCTCATTTGGAGGTTACGGCGAGGCACTTATAAAGGAATGTGAACGAGGCCAAAATTTGGAGGATTTAAAGGAAACTTCAGAAACACTTCAGCATTTTTAAAGGCAGTTTAAGGTTTATGGCGTATTGTCGGGGCAAAAGGTTAGCAAGTGATTTGTAACACACACATTGTTCACATCATTTGGCTATACTTTTAAAACAGTAGGTATTTTAACGTTTACAGATCGGCCCCATTCTACGAAAACTTGTTTCCACCAATTAATAAAACATTTAAATGGTAATAATTGCCCCGTTTAATTGCACAATTCAGAATTTTTTTCTCAGAATTGCGAGATATAAACTTGCAATTGTGAGAAAATCGATCTTTTAAATTATTTAATAAGTGGCGGAAACAAGCTTCCCCACCATTCAGCGCTTCACTGTAACCCAGAGTTTTGCTTTTCTGGTGGACAAATGGAAATACATTTTTGTGGCAATCAACATTGTCAAAATTGCATTAGATTAAGCTTACTTTAAAATTAACCCAGAATATTATTTTAAATATTTATACACTGAAATATCTTATAGTTTGAGATACACTTACTGACAGTGAACACACTACTCTCAAAATAAGATTGATGTTAAGTTTTACCCATATTTCTCTTTATTCTCTCATCTTTCTCAGCTCGTCTGCCTGTTCCTGTCATCATCAGTAACTCTTCACAATGTTCTTCATCATCATCAAATTGTTCACTGGTGTGTTCATCAGTGTTGAATGTGTGTGATGCGACTCTCTCCTGGTACGCAGGAATCAGTGTATTGTCCAGCATCAGTGTGTGTGATCTCAGCATCAGTCTCTCTCTACCTCTGGAGGTGGAATATCAGGATAAAAACACCTACAGCTGTGTGCTGAACAATCCCATCAGCAACCAGACCACACATCTGGACATCAACACACTCTGTCACACATGTGCAGGTACCACAGTTCTGATGATGTGATTATATCCAGATTCACTCACACTAATGACTCTCTCCTTCAGTTCCTCCAGTCTCAGTGTCTCTGATAGTGTTGATCTCTGCTGGATCTCTGATGATTGTTGCTGGATTCGGGATCTTCTGGATCTGCACGAAATGTAGAACAATTGACAGGGAAGGCAAGTGTTATTTACTGCTTTTAAACATTATAATAAACAAAACTTTATTCCCTAAAATATACTACAAATATTTAGTCAACTGATAGCCCTAAATATGATTTTAAAATAATAATTGTCATTATTTTGTAGTTAACACCCTTGCGATTATTTATATGAAAAGAAACCAAAATAAGTTTGTGTTTAAAAAAGACAAAAAAAACCAAAAAACAGATCCTTCTTTTCTCAAATTGCACCAAAAGATTAAAAATACAAAAGCTTTCTCCACTTTATGAACATAATTTTACATGTTCCATAATTATTCCATGTACATGTTACATAATTTCCTTTTGTCACTGTAAAGCTGCTTTGAAACAATCTATATTGTTGAAAGCGCTATATAAATGAAGGTGACGTGTAAAGATGCAGCTGGTGCTAAAGTTAAAATATGTTATTGATTACTTTTGTTCAACTTGTTGAGCATCAATTTCACCACACAAAGAATGCATTTGACTTAAATGTCCTGCCTGGGTTTGATTTATAAATTATGTGTAAAAAATGTCTCTCTAACTTTATTTACTAATTTTAAATGATAGCTCAAATTTAAATTTAGTCAAATTAACTTTTTTTTTAAAGGGCTGTGTTAAACGTTTAATGAAATGTGTGCATTTATGCTTTAAATTTGACGGCCATAATAATAAAAATACATACAGTATGTTGTAAAGAATCAGATCTAATTAGTATTGAGTTGTTGTTTTAATGCATTTATTATTGTTGAAACAGTCGAGACTTGCGAAGACGAGATCACTTACGCTGATCCAGCGTTCTACAGAAGAAACGCACATAAAACAGTAAGACAATTTATAGTTATGTTGTGTTTCTCTGTATTATTTGAGTCAGATGCAATTGTGTTTTTGACTGTATAATGATCCATCAAATACAACAGCACCAAATCAGATGTTTAATTAAAGCCATAAGATTATCAATGCAAGAAAGACTTTTGTGTCAGATTAACACGTTAGCAAAACAGGCTGAGAACCACTGATATAGAAGATGATGTGTAGAAGATGTTTAAGTTTGCATGCAGTGCTGATAAATGTTATTAGAAAACTATATACAGTAACTATATATAACTATATTTCTTGTGTTGTGTTTTTACAGAAAGTTGAAGAGGAGGATCATGTGGTGTATGCACCAGTCACAATGAGAAGATGAACAAACTTCAGTCTTTTTATAAGTACAAGACCCAACTGTGTGACCAGCGTCGAGTCCGAGTCTATGGTTGAGTTTTTGGTGAGGATCACCATATTGTATCAGGACGTCCCAGCAGACGCAGAGCAGGATCAAAGTTTAAACTATTAAATGAAGTGGTCTCCTAAAAACTTAAAACAAACTTCCCTTTTTAACCAATTAAATCATTCATTAGAGCATTTCATGTTTGACTTTTAAAGTCTTAAAGGGACCATGCGTGTAATCTCATGAAAAACACAGATGCAAAACACTCATGAACACTGTGGTCTCATGTATTCACATCTGAACAGAAATGTGGTTTGATCTGCTGGGTGGATGGACAGCTTGTGCATGAGTGCTTCTGCTGATGGACGTGTGTGTTTGATGTCAGTTTGTGATCGTCTCTGTCTGAGGTGTGAATAGTCTGTGAATAGCCTGTGGTTGAAGGACTTTTTCCATTCCTGCTCACATGAAACCGTCGACTTCTGCTCTAGAGAAAACCTGCTTTACTACAACATACTGAACTCAGCACTGGTGTTTAACAAAAATATAATATACTTTGCGTGTGTGATGATCAATACTCATGCAGTGATCCTGCAGTTAAGCAGTGTGACACTCTCAGGGTCATATCCTTACAAAGGTCATATCATTTTTCTGCCAGTGTCTGGGTAATTTTAAGTATAAATGCAATGTATGACTTACAATTTATGATTTATGTTTGATGGTTGTTAATTTATTTTGTTTTCATCAAGTATGGACGAGAAACTAACTAAACGCTGCAAACAATCTTGATTTTTTTTTTTTTTTTTCAGTAGCATAACAGTCGTCCTGTCCATAAAACATAAAGGTAGAAATTCATAGAATGAGATCAAGATCATAATTAGATAGGAAATCGTACTCGGTTACTAACGTAACCTCGGTTCTCTCTAGAGAGAGGAACGAGTACTGCGTAGAATACGCTAGGGGAAAATCCTTTTCCACGAGAATACTGAAGCCAAAAAAATTATCCTTTAATTTTGTATTAATGTAAAACGCGTTGCGGCAGCATACAGACATAGGCGAGGCAGCTCGCGCGCCTATTGGCTGGTCTGCGTCACGTCCCGCCGAGACGGGCGTGGCTTAGGTCTATAAATACCGCTCGCAGGCATTATTTCTCTGGTTTTTCATAGTCGAAGCAACCAGAGCGCGTGCAGGCACGGCAGGATACGCAGTACTCGTTCCTCTCTCTAGAGAGAACCGAGGTTACGTTAGTAACCGAGTACGTTCTCTTACGAGAGATACTCTCGTACTGTGTAGAATACGCTAGGGGAACCTACTGTAAAACGCCGTGCGTGCTGGGATCTGATACCATAGACTCAAGGGCGACAGCCCGGAGTTCATACAGTACATAATCACCCAGGGGACTCACAGGGAATCCTGGAAGAGAGGGGGGTTAGCCACTATCTTCCTTATAGCAGCATAGAGCAAGGATTGCAATACTCAATAGCTGCATAACTGACAGCGCCAGTTATGAGATTTTGGCCATACTAGACCGACAGTAGTCTGGCCTGTAGTGCGGGAACCTCTAGGTTGTAAAACCTTATAAATGTAGACGGAGAGGCCCAGCCTGCCGCCATACAAATATCTTGCAAGGCAATCCCACTTGACCATGCCCACGATGAAGCCATGCTTCTCGTGGAGTGCGCTTTGACACCCAGCGGGCACTGCATGCCCTTGGTTGTGTAAGCTAGCGCTATTGCGTCCACTACCCATCTGGATAGGGTCTGTTTCGAAGCGGCTAGTCCCTTAGAACGCCCGCTGAACGAAACAAAGAGCTGCTCCGTCTGTCTGAAAACAAAATGACCTGTGCTCTGAACGGTGTATTGAGGGATTTAGGAACATAACCGTGCTTAGGTTTGAGTATAACTCTAGAGTCATTCGGCCCAAATTCCATGCACGTCGCGCTTACTGAGAGCGCGTGTAAGTCCCCTATGCGCTTCACTGAAGCGAGAGCCAGAAGAAACGCCGTCTTGAAAGACAGGTGTTTAAGATCAATCTCCTGCAAGGGCTCAAATGGATGACCTTTCATGGCTTCCAGTACCGTAGAAAGGTCCCATATAGGGACTGTGGGAGGTCTGGGAGGATTCAGTCTCTTAGCTCCTCGAAGGAAGCGAATGACTAAATCGTTCCTTCCAATAGACTGGCCGAGCGTGGTCGAAGAGAACACTGCTATGGCCGCTACATAGACTTTGAGCGTGGAAGGGGACCTGCCCTTATCCAACAGCTCCTGTAGGAAGGAGAGAACCTCCGTCACACCGCAATGCAGGGGTGACACACCACGAGCTGTGCACCAGCTAGAGAACACTGACCATTTTGAGGCATAGAGACGTCGCGTAGACAGAGCTCTGGCCTGCGTGATAGTGTTTAACACTCCCTGTGGGAGGTCAGCGGGTACCCGTTGATGGCCCACACATGGAGGGACCACAGCTCTGGGTGAGGATGCCAAATCGAGCCGTTGGCTTGAGAGAGGAGATCCCTCCTCAGAGGCACTGGCCACGGGGCGGTGCTCGCTAACTGCATCACAATTGGGAACCAAGGTTGGCTCATCCAAAGTGGGGCTACAAGCAGCACTGAGCATCCTTCTTCCCTAACCCGTTCTAACACCTGAGTCAGGAGGGAGACGGGGGGAAAAGCGTAGAGAGGACGGCGAGGCCACTCGTGGGTCAGCGCGTCCTTGCTCTTCGAGAAAAATTCTGGACAGTGAGCGTTTTCTTGAGACGCGAACAGGTCTATTTCCGCTCTGCCGAATTTCTTCCACAGCAGCTGGACTGTCTGTGGGTGCAAAGACCATTCTCCTGTCGGAACCTGGTTCCTGGACAGTCTGTCTGGTCCTATATTTAGGAGCCCTGGCACGTGCGCTGCTCTCAGCGAGAGCAGGTTGCTGCGGGCCCATATCAGGAGGCGCCTGGTTAGCCTGTACAGAGTCAGGGACCTGAGGCCGCCCTGGCGATTTATGTAGGACACCACTGAGACGTTGTCTGAACGTATTAGCACGTGGTGTCCCTTTATGAGGGGACAAAAGCGCGTGAGCGCTTTGCTCACTGCCAACATTTCGAGGCAGTTGATATGTAAGAGCTTCTCCTGCTTTGACCATTGGCCAAAAAGCGGTCTGCCCTCGAGCAGCGCCCCCCATCCCGAGGTGGATGCGTCCGTGGACACCACCATCACTCTCGAGGAAGTCCCCAGGCTTACACCTGATTGGTACCAGTCTTTTGCCTTCCAAGGTTTCAAAGCTGCAATGCATGCTTGATTGACCTTGACGCGAAGCCGACCGGAGGCCCACGCTGTGCGTGGTACTCTCTTTCTGAGCCAGAACTGCAGTGGGCGCATGCGCAGAAGGCCCAACTGGAGAACTGAAGATGCTGAGGCCATCAGACCGAGCATCCTTTGAAAGGCTTTGAGAGGGACTATCGTGCCGCAGCGGAACGAGCCGGCTGCGCGCCGAATGTCCAGTGTGCGCTGAGATGACAGGCGTGCTGTCATTAGCAGCGAGTTCAGCTCTATTCCCAGAAAAGATATAATCTGTCTGGGGAAAAGCGAGCTCTTTTCCCAGTTCACTGCGAGACCGAGATTCTCGAGGTGATCGAGTAAAATGGTCCTGTGCTCTACGAGCTCTGAGTGAGATTGGGCTAGAATCAGCCAGTCGTCCAGATAGTTCAGCACTTGTATGCCCCGTAATCTGAGGGGTGCGAGCGCTGCGTCCATGCACTTCGTAAATGTACGGGGTGCCAGGGACAAGCCGAAAGGCAGGACTGTGTACTGATATGCCTGGCCCTCGAAGGCGAATCTCAAAAATCGCCTGTGACGTGACGCTATCTGTATTTGAAAATACGCGTCCTTTAGATCTATTGACACAAACCAGTCCCCCTGGCGGACGTGCGCGAGGATTTTTCTGATTGTGAGCATCCTGAACTGGCGCTTCATAAGCGCTCTGTTCAGCTGCCGCAGATCTAGTATGGGTCTGAGACCCCTGTCTTTTTTGTGCACCAGGAAGTATCTGCTGTAAAGCCCCCCTTCGCTTTGAGCTTGAGATAGGGGTTCTATAGCCCCTTTGCTCAACAGTTTCAAAATCTCGGCTCGAAGTAGATGAGCTACTTTCGATTCTACCGTGGTCTCGACGCGCGCCATGAAGCGGCGAGGGCGTCGGCGAAACTGCAGCGAATAGCCTTCTTTTATGATGTTCAGCACCCATCTCGAAACCCCGGGAAGCTTTTCCCACGCAGGTGCGCGAGTAGCTAGGGGCTGATTGCGAAGCACACTCTGATCGGCTCGCGATACAGCGGCTTTTATGTGCTGTGACATAAGCGTCGCGCTCATGACATCTGAGGCAGGTAACAGCCGCAGTGCTCGACTCCTCCGCAGTGTTTAGCTGAGAGGAGGAGGGCTGGGCTAGTTTCATGTCTGTGTGTGGGCGCAGAGCAGCGGGCACATACACCACCTTTACAGCATTGCTCGCGTGAGCAGAGCATATGCATACTGGTCCTGTATTTACAGGGACCGTGAGACATGTGGGAAGCAGCGTTTGTGGGCACTGGGTAGTGGGCACTTTTGCTACATTTGAAGCGCAATCGATCTGAGTCGATTTTATGTGCGCGGGCCCTGTGTGAAGGGCTGTGCTTGTGTGTAGGAATGGGCACTGAGTAGTGGGCATTTTTTCTACACATGAAACACCGTCGGCCGTGGCCGGGACACCAGAAAATACACTCTTTAAGGGATTTATCTGGGTAGCCGTAAAAACGGCTTTTGTGTGCAGGCAAGCGGGTAATGGAACCGGCTTGTTGGCTGCTAAATACGCTGGACCAGTCACATTTCCTGGAACTGGACGAGCGGCAAGCTTTGGTGGAAGTCCGGCCGCAGCGGGACTTGGACACCGTCGCTTTCCTAGGCGTGCTAGGACGATTTCGGGGCCTCTGGCTTCAACGCAATCTTCTGCCGCGGGCCACGCGGGGCGGGGCGGCGGCCGGATGAGCGAGAGCGCGGTCTCGAGCTCTGAGTTTGGCGGCGTTGAGAAGAGGAGGCGGCGGGCGGAGGCTTAGGCTGTGAGCTCTGAGCAGACGGTTTCGCACGGCCTGCTGCAGAACCGGAGCGCTTCGGGAGGAAGTGCTTCATGGCCTGGGTCGCTTTCTGCACCTCAGCGAACCTATCGGCGAAATCTTTGACCGAGGTTCCGAAGAGGCCGGCAGGGGAAAGCGGCGCGTCGAGGAACGCGGTGCGTTCTGACTCAGTCATGTCAGAGAGCGTAAGCCACAGATGTCTCTCAGACACGGTGAGCGAGGCCATGCTCTGTCCAATGGCCTGTGCTGCTGACTTGGTGGCACGAAGAGCGAAGTCTGTAGCGCTCCTCAAGTCCGGCACGCAGATTGCGTCAGGTCCTCTCTCGTCCAGCTGGCGGAGGAGATCGGCCTGGTATATCTGGAGCGTGGCCATGGTGTGCCACGCTGACGCGGCCTGCCCGGCGGCGGAGCAGGGCTGACGTCGTGCGGCAGGCTTTTGAGGGCAGCGCCATCTTAGCACGCCGTCCAGCAGAGGGCGGGCATAAGTGCGCTGCAATAGCCTCTTCGACCGGCGGTAGGGAGTGGTAGCCTCTGTTCTTTGCGTCGTCGACAGCGGAGAACGCCAAAGAGACAGAGGATCGTGTCCTGGCCGAAAAAGGGGAGCCCCAAGACTTAGCGACTTCTTCATGAAGCTCAGGAAGAAAGGGCGCTGGCTTGGATGCAGGTGAAACGCGCTCCCCAGGCAGGAAGTAGCCGTCCAGCCGGTTGTGAGCAGGCTGCTCAGGCGTAATCCACTCGAGGCCGAGGCTCGCCGTGGCCTGAGTGAGCACGCGCATGAGCTCCGCCTCAATGCTCGCTCTCTTTCCCGTAGAAGCACGGGCAGGGGGGGCGGGATCCTCAGAGCTCGCCCAATCCTCACTGCCTGATGCTATGAGAGAGCAGGAATCCCCCTCTCGTAGCAGCGCGTCGATCTCATCAGCGTCATCGACAGAAGCGGCGGCAGACCGCGGCCGCTGTCCGTCCGGAAGTGAAGCTGATGAAACCGGAGAAGCAGGCGGGCGCACCGGCGAGCTTTGACGGCTGAGAGAGGGCTCCGGGATTCGCTGAGCGCGGCGCTTTTTACGGCGCGGCACAACAGCAGGTGTGGGCGCAGTCTCGTTGAACAGTGCCAAGCGAGTCCTCAGAGTCGCTAATGGCAACAGCTCGCAGTGATGGCAGCCGCCATCAGCGAGCGCGAGAGCTGCATGTTCTTGACCCAGGCAGGAAGCGCAGATGACATGGCGGTCCCCGTCGCTGAGTGTGGCTTTGCACGAGCCACAAGCAGGCATCTTGAAAAAGACGCAGCTCTTTTAGACAGTGTGAGTCGCGCCGGCGAACACACACACACACACAGTGCAATAAAGGATATGGGCGCTGGATAGCGCAGCAGGAAGGCGATGAAGGCGGTGCGGCCAGCAGCTTCGTCGACTCGTCCCGCTGAGGTGCTTCTTCAACAGCGCGGCTTCTTCTCGGATCCAGCGATGTGAGTTGCTTCGCTGAAGGATGAAAAATCAGAGAAATAATGCCTGCGAGCGGTATTTATAGACCTAAGCCACGCCCGTCTCGGCGGGACGTGACGCAGAAGGCGCGAAGCGCCCTCATTGGGTCTGACGTCACTCTAGGTCTCGCTCGATAGGCTTAAGCAGTTGCCAGCAGACCAGCCAATAGGCGCGCGAGCTGCCTCGCCTATGTCTGTATGCTGCCGCAACGCGTTTTACATTAATACAAAATTAAAGGATAATTTTTTTGGCTTCAGTATTCTCGTGGAAAAGGATTTTCCCCTAGCGTATTCTACGCAGTTGAGAGTATCTCTCGTAAGAGAACTCACCTTAAGTTTCCTTGATAGTGGTAAAGTCCAGATGCAGTGATGAGGACAGCTCAAGATATCCACTCCTGCTCCAGTTCTGACGAGTCAGGGAACAAAACACAGGTGTGGATGAAGAAGTGTTGATCCTACTAATAATACAAACTTGTTTTTAATCTTTTTTTAAGATAAATTAATATCCCTATTAGCAAATATGTATTAGTGCGGTGTTCTAGTGGGTTTGAATAGGCTACCTAGGGTGCTCTGAGTGGTTGTTCACAGCTCAAAAGTGCCCACATCTCTGTGCTTTTCTCAGTCTCTGTGATCTTCTGGTTTGATGTCTCGGTTTCTCCTTCAATGTGTGTCTGAGGGACTTTTAACCTGATTCATCATCTTCATTCAGGTGAAAATCTGCTCACTTAAAATTACAGCACGTCTCCTCAACAACACACATTATTTTAGGAATCATTCTTGAACGGAGCACAGGACTGAAACTGTTTACTCGCAGATTTTCTGATGTTTTTTTCAACTTCTAAGAAAAGTGACATGAAGTCAGATTTACAGCTCATGAACATTCATTTTTAATCAAATAAAGAAAATTATTCGAAGTTCTTTGTGTGACAATGAATAATTTCATAGCTGCCATGTTCCTAATCGTAAATAATATCCTTCATCAAACCTATATGTGTTCCTATTTAATGCTTCTGTAAACAACCTCCTAACTGCATTTCTACAATCCTGCCAGTTCGACGCTGATAGTTTCCGTTTCTTTTTACTTCAACATCCGCTAATACATAAAGAAAACAGATATTTAAACACTCAGAAATAACTATAACAACACTTGACCACTAGAGGGATTAATCACATTCCCACCCAGAATAAATGTGGTAGCTATATTTGCTTTCTCAAGCGTCAAAGCCTATACTGTTTTTATAAAGGATATTAATAATGTTCATTGCCATGGCATGGAGCGATTGAACATGGTAATTATATTTCTCCACAGAATAGTACAGTTATTGTTCCTATTATACAATTATATTTTGAGATCTTCAAAGAAAATTATAAATGAGAAAATAAATTATATGTTGCTGTTTCCCATGATCTTTATTATTATTATTATTATTTGTAAGAACAACATCCCACACAATGTGCCCTTATTATCACCTTATGTTTCAGATAAGAGCAGACACGGCCATTTGTACTTTTAATGTGTCTGGCTTCCAGTGTCACATGCCTCCTTACCATTTTACCATATTACATATCCTACCATATTATTTTAATGGTTTGTCTTAGTAACTATAAAGATGCTGGTTTTGTAGCAAACAGTTTAAAGTTCACTGAACTTTGATATATTCTTCTCTACAGCTGCTAATAAATAAAGTCTCGCACATTCTGCAGTCAGCTTACTTCTGTGTTGAAACATCAGGAGGATAAATTACCTGATATTTCATTAATACATAAAGTGTGTACTACAGGCAGTATGGAGACTGTGTTAGACCACCATCTAGTGTCAAAACTAGGAATTCACCATTCAGAGAATGTTCATTTGATGTTTTTAATGTCATTTATCACATCAACACACACACATACACACACACACACACTGTGGAGCGGTTTGACAAATAACAGTATTTTGGCTCTGACATGACAAAACATTTACATGACAGAAACAGGCATCACGATACACTTCTAAATGAGCGGTCCAGAGTGATTTTGCCAGCCCTTTTACTCACTCTGGATGAGTTCAGTTCTTGGAGAGTGTGGAGAGGTGTACCAGTGATTCTCTCAGCAGTCCGGACTATCCGCTGTAGTCTTCAGAGGTCTGACTGGTAGCTGAGCAGAACCAGACAGTGACAGAAGTGCAGATGACAGACTCAATGACGTTAGAGAACTGTATCAGCAGCTCCTGTGAGAGTTGAACTTCCTCAGCTGGAGAAGGCAGGGCAACCTCTGCTGGGCCTTTTTCACAATGGAGTCAATGTGACTGTCCCAATTCAGGCCCAGGAACCTGAATGACTCTACTGCTGCCACTGTGCTGCTCATAATGGTGAGAGGGAGAGTGCTGGGATGTTTCTCCTGAAGTCCACAATCATCTCCACTGTTTTGAGTGTGTTCAGCTCCAGGTTGTTGTGGCTGCACCAGACAGCCAGCTCTTTAACCTCCAGTCTGTAAGCAGAAACATGAGGCCGATAAGTGGTGTCGTCTGCAAACTTCAGGAGCTTGACAGAGGGGTCTTTGGCGGTGCAGTCATTTGTGCACAGGGAGAACAGCAGTGGAGAGAGAACCTATCCCTGGGGGGCGCCAGTGCCTTCTTGCAATCCTTCTTTCAACAATCCTTGCCTGGAAGGACGATAGGAGAGGGCTTACACCGAGTGTATCTGTCACTGTTGTTCCGTGATAACCCATACATCGATCCGAGGGGCGCGATAAACACTTGTCTTTCCAATTCCCTCTGCACGTAATAGGATAGCGCTACAACCAACCAGGGCTGCGTTTCTCAAAAGCATCGTAAGCCTAAATTGATCGTAAAAACAAGATTATATGATAACACTGGGAAAGCGTGCCCGATCTGAGGGAGGGGAACGCTGCAGGAGCCACATTCTTAAAAGTTATGTGGGAATACACATATGGACTAACCCGAGGGTTTTACTGCATATAGTGGGTGACAGCCCAAGGGAAAGACGCAGGCTTCCGTTTAGAGCAGATGTGGAGAATACAGACACATGGGATCCCCGTAGGGTCACACATATGGGACACAGCCTTGTCCCGGTTCTCAAGGATTCAGCAGATAAAGGCCTGGCACCAGACGCTCCACCATATCCGGGCCGAAGATGTTGGTGGACTAAACAGGTTTGACTCTGGGGCAATAAGGATGCACAGTAGGGTGCAGCAAGCCGACAGAGCCGGCACTCACAGTGCTTCTACCCATTCAGGGTGAGAACATGGCAGGACACGGGCTCTACACGTAGGCTATACAGTAGTATCTAGCGAACATGTTAGGTGTCGCCCAGCCCGCAGCTCTACAGATATCTGTTAGCGAAGAGCCACATGCCAGTGCCCTGGAGGATGCAACGTCTAATGACATATCATGTGTTTTGGTGAACTGTTCAACAGCTAACTCTCAAGAGAAGGACAAAGTTGAACCCCAAGATCAGAGAAAGTGTGGACAAAAAAATCTCACCTTAATTTCCAGCTTTGAGCCGCCATCAATCAGGGAACAAAACAGGGTGAGGGCAAGTCTGAAGGGATCATACAAATAAACAAACCGTTTGGTTTTTACCCAGCTAACAATTATTGGTTCCCACAACGTTAGTTTTTGGTACCCAGAACATTCCCAGAACGTTATTTTTTATGGTAACCACCCAGCAACGTTCTGGGAACGTTATTTTATTGTTACATAAAAATAAAACCAAAAAAGAACGTTCCCCTAACGTAAGTATTTGGTTCCCAAAAAAATAACCAAAAAATAACATTAGGGGAACGTTCTGTGTTAACTGGGTAATTTGATTAGAATTTTTTTTGTAATAAATCTCATCTTTAGGCTAATACTCGATAAACGAAAAGGCATACAATTATAAAATATGTGGTTAGTGCGGTGTTCTGGTGGATTTCAGTACCTTTTTAGTCAGACATGTGATTGCTAGGTGGTCAAAAAAGCCCACATCTCTGTGATCTTCTCAGTCTCTGTGATCTTCTGGTTTGATATGTCTCAGGTCCCTCCTTCAATGTGCATCTGAGGGACTTTTCACCTGATTCATTCACCAGCAGGGGGAAATCATGAGTCTTAACAGCATTTAACAGCACACGTCTCCTCAACAACACACATATGAAGAATCAATCAATCATTCATGTCTGGAGCACAGGACTGAAACTGTGCAGGACAGTTTACACACAGATACTTCTGCATTCAATTCAACTCAGAAAGTTACAATTTCCAACTTCTACTAAGAAAGTGTCATCACGCCACTTGAAGTCAGACAGACACAACTCATAGTCCATAACTTCAACGCTGCTGAGATTGTGACTTCATGCGAAAATGGCAGACACCAGGGAGTTCATGTACACATAAACATTCGGTTTTAATCAAATAAAGTCAATAAATGAGTCGAAGTTCTTACACTATACATGAATATAAAACATATTAATAAACGGTTGAGGTGACACTAAATGACCCCCTCTGTTAATAATCATAACCCCGCAGTACTTAATTTATCTACCATATCTTTCTAAGGCAGAAAGCTGTATGCTAGTATGCGGTTCTGAATTTAGCATTATTATGCTGACAATGGACAACTGCAAATATACATACTGTATATTAAAAGTATATCCTTATACGTAAATTTGCCTGTCCCGCAACAAAACTGATGTGTGCTTCCACCTAAATGTTTCTGTATTGTAAACCTATAACCTCCCCTCCATCATTGGGTAATCTTGTTCATAGTTTAGAAAGTTGCCGTTGCTTTAACTGAAAATGAAACTAATACATCATGTGACCATTAGAGGGATGAGAGAATCCCACAGGATAAAGGGGGGTTTTGCTTTGCCAAGCATCTACTACTTCTTATATTAGTCATTTGATAAGGGTATTAATAAATAATAATGATAAGAAAAAGAAAAAGAGATGCATTACTAAACCAAAAAGCAATTGACCATGATAATCATATTTCCCACATTATTCTCGAAGTTATTGTTTCTACAAAATGTGAGATCTTTAAAAAGTAAGATCAATTTTGTCGTTTTTTTTTTAAAGACAGTGTCTGATATCACATTACCACAGGTGTACTGTAGTAACAATCTCTATAAAACTGTTACATATTTCCACAGAGAGTGCCAACAACACATTCTGAAGACAGACCTGAAGCTGTAATGATAAATATATATAATTATTATTAGAGATTGACTGATAATCGATTTTACCAATATTTTTGACTCATATTTACACCTTTCTACTGTCATCACTTTTACTCTCGATATTGAGTGGCGCCATCTGGTAGTTTTGAATAACAGCAGCTAAAACAGTGTTTTAGCACTAACAGTGGCACAGAATGTATGAAACCCTTTTTTTAGTGAACAAATATATACAGAACAGGACAGCAGGCCTACTGTGTAAATGTTTTGTACAGATCATAAAGATTGTCGGTAGAGAAATATGTCTGGACTCATAATGCTAACAAACAGCAGAAGAACATCATTGATTCACACTTTCATTCATCAGACAAACATGCACAAGTCTCGTGGATGATCTGAATCTTAATGAACATCATACAACCCACATCATGATTCATATACTGGAAAATACAGCAAGAAAAAAAATACAAACTACTTCTGGAAAATGAAGAACAAAAAATGTGCATCAGGTGTGTTTTGCTTTGTAATAAATGTATTGTTTGGTTTGGTTTGTTGTCCTCCAGTGGTTTTCCTAAACTGTATTTAATAAATACCACTTTGCAAATAAGACCTTCAAATGTCTCCTTCCAACCAAGCCCTGACAGACAGAAAAAACACAACATTCTAACCCTTTGAAGAGGCCCTTCAGCTACACACACCTGCTCTAAATACCCGTTCTCACACACACAAGATGTTTGTCCAAATCAAACCACATTTCTGAAGAAAACCAACCACAGCAGATCTCAGTTTGACTCAGAGCCAGAGCTTTTAAAAAATGGTAATGTGAGATCATACATGATTTTAACGGTTTCTTTAAGAAGTATGTTAAATTATAAATAATATCTCACCCATTAAGAACAGTTAAAGTCTTAATAAGGCCAGATGAACTATAACATTATGTCATGTGCAAATGCAGCGAGTGAAACTAGGAGGGCCAAACTGTGTCGTGGGAGGATTCACATATAGACTGAGTGTTTCCAGTGGATAGTTTCATCACACACTGAACTACTGAAGAAAATGTTTCACACGTGTGTTTTATTCTGTTTGTGCTGCTGGAGTCTGATCGGTGAGTTATAAAAACATTTTCATGGCTTTTTTTTTTTTCTATTTCGGAGCAATAAAGCTTTACTTTACCGAAAACATTACTTGAATGTAAAATCTTAATGAAGTCACATGACTCAAACTTTGTTGCTGTTTTTCATATCAGTTAAAGCGTTTTTTTTTTTTTTTTCATCTACAGCATTAAATATCCTGGAATATTTATTGTGAAATGTAATGCATTGTATTTGCTTGTTTAAAATGGGCATTTGTAAAATTATAACAATAATAATAATAACTCTTGAGGTAGAAGACACTGACATTAAGCTACTGAAGGTGGTTATCTTTCCTTTTTTCATAAATTATGCTGCCATATCAGTCCATTAATACTGTAAATATATTTCCAGGCAATTCATAAGCACTGCCGTAATGTTTTCTGACAGTCTCTCAGTAACGTTAGCAGTTTATACATATATTTTACACATTTATTTCCTTTATCAAGAGCTACTGATGTCAGAGAGAAAGTTTCTGGTAAAAAGGAAATTGAATATTATTGATATGTTGATGATGTTTAATTATAATGGTGAATCCATCATGGTGGACAAAATTAACTGTAGATGAATGTTTTAATCACAGTTTATAATAATAATCCCTGATTTGTTAATTTGTGTTTAATATTAAGTGATGCAGCAAACTATACGGGCCTGTCTGTTCATAAATCTCACCTTTCATTTAGTTTCATGTTTTTGCTGTTTTTCTGGATGTTCTAGACTTCACATCTAAACAAGAAAAACTGATTTCAGGCTTTGTAAACCATCAGAAGTATTAATCTGTGTAAATCTGTTTGTTCATCAGGTGTGTTTGGTGATTCAGTGTCAGTGATGGAGGGAGATTCTGTTACTCTAAACACTGATCTTACTGAAATACATGAAGATGATGATATACTGTGGACATTTGGAGCTGAAAAATCTCTAATAGCTAAAATGAATAAAAAGAAGCAAATCTTCTCCACATATGATGTTGTTCCTGATTGGAGATTCAGAGACAGACTGAAGCTGGACGATCAAACTGGATCTCTGACCATCACAAACACCAGAACTGAACATGCTGGAGTTTATCAACTAGAGATAATAGGAACTAAACTGACATTAAAATCACTCAATGTTTCTGTCTATGGTGAGTCGAGATCATTTGTCCAAACGGTCACATATTCATGTTTTAATTTACTGGATCTATTTACATTTTTAAATTACATAAGTTTTCAGTGTGTGAGATGACAAACACACTCACTAAGTGTTATTATACTAAACATTCACAACTTTTTTCAAGTTCATCCAGATTCCATTTTATTCTCTCATGGTTTTCAGCTCGTCTGCCTGTTCCTGTCATCATCAGTAACTCTTCACACTGTTCTTCATCATCATCATCATCATCAAATTGTTCATTAGTGTGTTCATCAGTGTTGAATGTGTGTGATGCGACTCTCTCCTGGTACGCAGGAATCAGTGTATTGTCCAGCATCAGTGTGTGTGATCTCAGCATCAGTCTCTCTCTACCTCTGGAGGTGGAATATCAGGATAAAAACACCTACAGCTGTGTGCTGAACAATCCCATCAGCAACCAGACCACACATCTGGACATCAACACACTCTGTCACACATGTGCAGGTACCACAGCACTGATGATAGATGTGTGTATACAGATTCACTCACACTAATGACTCTCTCCTTTAGTTCCTCTAGTCTCTCTGATAGTGTTGATCTCTGCTGGATCTCTGATGATTGTTGCAGGATTTTGGATCTTCTGGAAACACAGAAAAACTGATCGAGAAGGCAAGAATAACTGCTGTTAACAAGTGTTAACAAATAATGATAAATAATAAAATCTACTCCAAATAATTTTTTTCAAGTGATAGCCCATTTTATAGTTTAATATTTAAATATGTATTTATGTAGGTAATGTAATTTAGTTCTTAAATAATGTTGGTTATTGGTTGTTGCATTGATCTGAGCAGCTCTTTACTCGTCTCACACACAAACACTGATTCTGTATTTACTTTTACTCTGGTAATAGTGATGTTTTGTGTGTGTGAAAAGTAATAATGTCAAATCCCATATTGCCATTTTTAAAATTTCAGTATTAAATATATTTAATTACTTTTGTGCAATAACTTTGACAGCCTAATAATCACATATGCTGAAGAAAAAAAAAACAGATCTAGATTTGTATTTTTATTCTCTTCCTGTTGTTCAAACAGTTCAGATTTGTGAAGATGAGAAAACTTCTGTTGTTATGTTACTTCATCCATCGTTCTATGAAAGAAACACACAAACATCGGTAAGATCATTTATCATTAGTGTCTGTTGTGTGTGTTTGTATCATTCAGCAGTGAGTCAGATGGAGATCGGTGTGTGATTGTGTTTCTGTAATCATCATCACTTATCAGATATTTTCTTTCTTCAATGCATTTCCAAAAGAAGTGTGTTGTATTAATTAATGTTGTATTGTTGATGTATAAAGTATTTGAGTAAAAGTCAACTATAGTTTATTTATTGTCTTGTGGCTTTGATGAAACTCAGAGTTAAATTAAAGTTTATTGTAGTTCCTGTTTCAACAGATTATGTTACTTTCATATTTGATCACATTGCATATTACTTAGCAAGTAATACATTTTAAAGCAATTAATGAACACACAATGATTGCAAGATATTTCAATATAATAAATGAATAAAATATTATATAAGTGTCACAGACAGCAGGAAAAAAATGAATAAAATACAACTAACCGTATAATTGTGCAAAAGAGGACAAAAAATAAACTCATTAACTTTTAAAGGGAGAGAAAAAAACTGTATTCAGACACAAATTCATGCATGAAACTCTTCAGTTCAGGCTAATATTAATACAATATTAATCTATTATTATTACAAAATGGTCAGTTTTCCCATTCAGCTTGTGTTGTTATGATTTAACATAGTTAGGACTTTGCAGTTCATGCTAATATTTGTTTTTATTAAAATATATTATTATATTTGGTGTGATGTGTTTTTTACAGAACGCTGAAGAGGAGAGTCACGTGGAGTATGTGTCTGTCAGCATGAGAAGATGATTTAATATTTCAATATAAAGTACCAGATCCAGCTGTGGGATCATTTCACTATAGTAAACTCATTAAACGAGTCTATGGTATTAATATTAAGATTGATATTCAAGGGAATAAGCATATATATTCATGATCTCATATACACTCACCTAAAGGATTATTAGGAACACCTGTTCAATTTCTCATTAATGCAATTATCTAATCAACCAATCACATGGCAGTTGCTTCAATGCATTTAGGGGTGTGGTCCTGGTCAAGACAATCTCCTGAACTCCAAACTGAATGTCAGAATGGGAAAGAAAGGTGATTTAAGCAATGTTGAGCGTGGCATGGTTGTTGGTGCCAGACGGGCCGGTCTGAGTATTTCACAATCTGCTCAGTTACTGGGATTTTCACACACAACCATTTCTAGGGTTTACAAAGAATGGTGTGAAAAGGGAAAAACATCCAGTATGCGGCAGTCCTGTGGGAGAAAATGCCTTGTTGATGCTAGAGGTCAGAGGAGAATGGGCCGACTGATTCAAGCTGATAGAAGAGCAACTTTGACTGAAATAACCACTCGTTACAACCGAGGTATGCAGCAAAGCATTAGTGAAGCCACAACACGCACAACCTTGAGGCGGATAGGCTACAACAGCAGAAGACCCCACCGGGTACCACTCATCTCCACTACAAATAGGAAAAAGAGGCTACAATTTGCACGAGCTCACCAAAATTGGACAATTGAAGACTGGAAAAATGTTGCCTGGTCTGATGAGTCTCGATTTCTGTTGAGACATTCAGATGGTAGAGTCAGAATTTGGCGTAAACAGAATGAGAACATGGATCCATCATGCCTTGTTACCACTGTGCAGGCTGGTGGTGGTGGTGTAATGGTGTGGGGGATGTTTTCTTGGCACACTTTAGGCCCCTTAGTGCCAATTGGGCATCGTTTAAATGCCACGGCCTACCTGAGCATTGTTTCTGACCATGTCCATCCCTTTATGACCACCATGTACCCATCCTCTGATGGCTACTTCCAGCAGGATAATGCACCATGTCACAAAGCTCGAATCATTTCAAATTGGTTTCTTGAACATGACAATGAGTTCACTGTACTAAAATGGCCCCCACAGTCACCAGATCTCAACCCAATAGAGCATCTTTGGGATGTGGTGGAACGGGAGCTTCGTGCCCTGGATGTGCATCCCACAAATCTCCATCAACTGCAAGATGCTATCCTATCAATATGGGCCAACATTTCTAAAGAATGCTTTCAGCACCTTGTTGAATCAATGCCACGTAGAATTAAGGCAGTTCTGAAGGCGAAAGGGGGTCAAACACAGTATTAGTATGGTGTTCCTAATAATCCTTTAGGTGAGTGTATAGCGACTTTGATATGTATTACTTAGTAGTTATTTCCTGCAAGAGTAGCATGCAGCTTCTTTTTTATTTTATCTTTAAATATAGCCTCTATAAAGATTATATCCTGTTTTTGTCAATTCTAGAATGGAACCAATGAATAAATTCAGTCATTTTAGGAAACAAATTTAATGTAGGCCTACGATTCACTGTTGTAATGGCATCATGCAAATGTCACGTGATTGATCACGATATTTCAAACCTTCCAGCCAACAGAAAAAAAAAAAAAAAAGTAATTTTGAGAGCCTCCAAAATGACACTGCTATAATATTATATACATATAGTAATGAATTCAGAAGTAGGCATTTTCTCCACATAATGGTGTAGTTAAATCTAACATGGTTTAGTTAAATCTAACAGCAGGGGTTGTGTGTGCGTCCCGCTGTACAGAGTGCCATCTAGTGTTCAAAGTAAGACTTCACATCTGGAACAATAATACTAGGATTCTTTTTTGTGTTTGTTTATCGGTCAAACGAGCTGACCTCAAGTCTCTGTGATCTTCTGTCTCTATATAGCTCAGGTCCCTCCTTTAATGAAAGTCTGGGGGATTTTTTTCACCTGTTTATCATCCAGCAAGTGAAAATGGTGAGATGTACACAATGGATTATAATATAGGAAGCATACTAGCCATATGCATAGTTTACTAGAGCACCTTCCTATATAAGTATACTATAGGCCAATTAAATAAATGCTTTTAAAATGACAGTTGATTACTCGCTGGGTTTGTATTGGGTAAATGTAACACACAAACAAACAGCAGAAGAACATCACTGATTCACACTTCTACTCTCAGACAAACATACACGAGTCTCATGGACGATCTTCAAAAACTTTATAAACCACATCCTGATTCATACACTGCATTCATACAACCAAGAGACCATTGCACATTTTCACTAAACCTTAAACCCCTGATGAAGATCACCACTGTGAAATGTATTCCATTACTTTAATTAAAAACATTGCATTGATTTACATACATTTACAGTTTGACTATCCTGGGATTATTATAATAATATCAACGTCTTTGGTTTTGCATGCAGGACAAATCAAACATGTGGTAAGTCATTCAACAACATGAGATTGTACTGAATAAACCTCTAGAAAATGTCTTTAGTTAGATCACAAAAAAAGAGTGTAAAATAGCTGTATAAGTGGAGCTGTTGGCATATTTTCACCTGTAATAAAACACCTCAGTGGAAGCTGAGTACAAGAATGTAAAAATGTGTCTATTTCTACTTGCGTAATATAAAAGTATCAATTTCTATAACAAAAAAAGAATAACTTTGACCAGCTAAACTATTGAATGTCAGTGTTATATGATCATGGTGTATTTATTGCTTTTCTTCCTCAGTTTCTCAACATGCTCAACATGTTTGTGTGATTAAAAGCATGGCAGGAAGAAGCTTTTAAAAAAAGAGTTTTTCTCACCTACAAGATGTTTGTCCACCAGCAGATCAAACCACATTTCTGAAGAAAAACCGACCGCAACAAGTTTCAGTTTGACTCCAAACCTCACTAAAACTGTGAGATCAGACACGCTTTTAACTCTCCACCTTTTCCCTATATGTATATATATATATATATATATATATATATATATATATATATATATATATATATATATATATATATAAACTGAATAAATAAACAGCAATTTTAAAATCACTAGAGTTAGTATATTTTACCGTGAAAAGTAATTAATCCAATATTCAGACAATATTCTTCTGTTTTTACATATTTAACACAGTCAGGCAAGTAATTGTGTGCAATTTGAATGCAACATTTTAAATCTATTAAAACAATTATTAAACTAAAGTTGGAATAACTCAGTTTCAATAGGCTTTGGAAAGACGAGGAGCTGCTCATAATGAGTAACAGTAAACAACATTAATGAGATTCACTCACAGTAAATACATCATTCATTCCTGCCGCAGTGCATGCTGGGAACTTGAGGACCAGCAAGGATTTTTTTAAATAATGTTCATCGTTTGTGCGTGAGAGTGTACGTGTTTGTCTGTGTGTTTGTGTGTGTATGTGTGTGCGTTTGTGTCTGTGTCAAGTCCAGTCACCTTCATTTATATAGTGCTTCTAACAATATAGATTGTTTCAAAGCAGCTTTACTGTGTGTGTGTGTGTGTGTGTGTGTGTGTGTGTGTGTGTGTGTGTGTGTGTGTGTGTGTACATTAGTAGGGTCAGACTCTGTCGGGGGAGGTCTTGCTCACATTACTTCTGTTGTGTTTGTTTAGATCAGTTGTGCTAGTGTTATTACATCAGAAAATGTTTCGCATGTTTGTTTTGTTCTGTTTGTGTTTCTGCCGTCTGATCGGTAAGTTATCATTTCTGTCATTTAGTCACATCTCAGAGTAATAAACGGTTCAAATTAGATTATTTTCATCTTCTGTGATCGAAATCTCTTGATGTTTTAGATATTTTAGTTTCAATGATTACAAATGCAAATCCTCCCATGAAATAATAACAAAAATAATGATTTAAAACATTTTATACTTCTGCTGTAATCATACACAACTACAAAAGTCAAACAATTAAAAATGTGTTGAATAGGTCCAGCATATTTAAACTTGTACTTTCAAGCTGTAATAAATTGATCACATAAATTTAAATGTTACATACACACACACACATATATATATGTATATCATTTTTGTTTTTCATTATATAAATTTTGTTCTACAGTAGATCATTTAAAAAACACATTAAAGATCAAATTATTGATTCACTCGTGTCTGTTTGTTCGTAGTGTGACTTTCATTTAGTTTGTAGTCTCTGCTGATGTTAAAGGTTACAAACTGATCTCAGACTTTCTAAACCAACATGAGCATTAATCTGAAAACCTGTTCATGTTCATCAGGAGTGTTTGCTGCCGAAACAAATGAAATACAGTCAGTGTCAGTGATGGAGGGAGATTCTGTCACGCTAAACTCTAATGTTACTAAAATACATGAAGAATATAACAACATAGCGTGGAAATATGGAGCTGAAAAGTATTTTATAGCTGAAATCAGTAGAAAATATGGGATCTTAACATATAACGGCACTGATGGGAGATTCAGACACAGACTGAAGCTGGACGATCAAACTGGATCTCTGACCATCACAAACACCACAACTGAACATACTGGAGTTTATCAACTAGAGATAATAGGACAGACACTGACATCAAAATCATTCAGTGTTTCTGTCTATGGTGAGTCGAGATGTAATTCCTCCTGTGCTTCTTGTTTTATTAGATATTTACATATTGAAATGTTTAATTATGTTATAGTTTGAGATGACAGACACAATCACTGCTCATCAACACAATGAACCAAAATAACACTGTAGATTTATCCATATTTCTGTTTATTTATCTCATCTTTCTCAGCTCGTCTGCCTGTTCCTGTCATCAGCAGAAACTGTTCTTCATCATCATCATCACACCAGAATTGTTCACTGTTGTGTTCATCAGTGTTGAATGTGTGTGATGCGACTCTCTCCTGGTACAAAGGAATCAGTGTATTGTCCAGCATCAGTGTGTGTGATCTCAGCATCAGTCTCTCTCTACCTCTGGAGGTGGAATATCAGGATAAAAACACCTACAGCTGTGTGCTGAACAATCCCATCAGCAACCAGACCACACATCTGGACATCAACACACTCTGTCACACATGTGCAGGTACCACAGCACTGATGATATATGTGTGTATTTACTGACCTGATCTCTGTCTTCTGTTGTAGATCAGACTGACACATTCACTCACATTAATGACTGTCTTTTCCTCTCCTTCAGTTCCTCCAGTCTCAGTGTCTCTGATAGTGTTGATCTCTGCTGGATCTCTGATGATTGTTGCTGGATTTTGGATCTTCTGGATCTGCAGGAAATGTAGAAAAATTGACAAAGAAGGCAAGTGTTACATACAAGTATTAAAATAGATAACAATCCCCATAAATTTGTAGTTAACACATTCTTAATCACTTATATGATAGTGTTAACTAGTGATAGTTAAATGGTATTTATTGTGTTTACCAATTTCTGTAAATTTCTCTCATATCAGAATACTTGTGTATTTGCATACAATAAATTTCAGCAGCACGCTTTTTACTTGTTTTACACACACACACACACACACACACACACACACACACACACACACACACACACACACACACACACACACACACACACACACACACACACACACACACACACACACACACACAGAGAGAGATATAGTTAGTATTGAGTTGTGTTGTGTTGTTTTAATGCATATGTTATCATTGAAACAGTTGAGACTCGTGCAGAAGAGATCACTTACGCTGAACCAGCGTTCTACAAAAGAAACGCACATAAAAAGGTAAGATCGTTTATTCCTGTTGTGTGTCTCTATCATTTCAGCAGTGAGTCAGATGTAGATCAGTGTGAGATTGTTTTCGTCTGATCAATCAATCACACACCAGCAGAATATTAGACATATATAAAAGATCAGGACGCATGTGTGTTGTGTTGACGCGAGAGCGGACGTTGCATGTACTGTATGTGCGTTGGAGATTCATATTTTGTAAATCAAGCACTTGCTTTGTTCATACAATTGAGGTTAAACAACTGGCATCACATGGATTACTTTTATAATGCCTTTATTATTTATTTTTTATTCAGAAAAAAACGATATATCGCAACTGCTTAACCCTCTGGGGTCCTTCGGGTCCAAATGGACCCGAAACGTTTAAATAAAAAAATGTAAAAAATCATAGCTTCATCGGAATGATCCGAAATTTGGTGACTTTGTTGGTACTTGGTATATGAACACCCAAAAAAATTGGGGACAGGATTTGAATAGTCTAAGTGGTTGTAAAAAAAATAGTCACACTCAGGACCTTCGGGTCCAAATGGACCCGCCATAGGAAATGAATGGGAAATTGGCAAAAATGTGACAATACAGAGTTTTTTTGTGCGTACAATCTACAAATCAGCCACGATCCAGAAAAAAAAGCACACAACAGTAAAGGGGTGAATCTATAAAACATAAAGAGTGCAAAACAGACACATCCACACACACACACACACACACACACACACACACACACACACACACACACAAACACACTTTTATACACATACACACTAATAAATTCAGATTACAAAAATCTGTTTTGAATTTTTAAAAATCACAGCTTCATCGGAATGTTACGAAACTAGGTGACTTTTATGGTATTAGGTATGTGAACACACAAAAAATATTGAGGTCATGATCCAAGCATGCTAAGTGGTCATCACACTTCTGCTCTTTGGTCAAAAATGACCCCCATAGGAAATGAATGCGAAATTGTCAAAAATATGAAAACACAGAGGTTTTTTTGCGCATACAATCTACAAATCAGCCAGGATGCAGAAAAAAAAGGACTCAACAGTGAAGGGGTGAATCTCTAAAACATAAAGAGTGCAAAACAGACACATCTACACACACACACACACACAAACACACTTTTATACACATACACACTAATAAATTCAGATTACAAAAATCTGTTTTGAATTTTTAAAAATCACAGCTTCATCGGAATCTTACGAAACTAGGTGACTTTTATGGTATTAGGTATGTGAACACACAAAAAATATTGAGGTCATGATCCAAGCATGCTAAGTGGTCATCACACTTCTGCTCTTTGGTCAAAAATGACTCCCATAGGAAATGAATGGGAAATTGTCAAAAATATGAAAACACAAGAGTTTTTTTGTGCATACAATCTACAAATCAGCCAGGATGCAGAAAAAAAGGACTCAACAGTGAAGGGGTGAATCTCTAAAACATCAAGAGTGCAAAACAGACTAAATCTGTTCAGGCAAAAATCACTAGAATTCGCAAGCCTTTCTACAGAGAGCTGTAAATCCACTAGTGGTAAAAATGTGCTATTGCGTGATAAAAATGCTCAGTGTGTCCACCAGTTGGCGCCCATCTCATTTCAAAAATTGCTTTCATGAGGCCTAGGCTTGACTCTAAAATGAAATACAGCTTTAATAAAAATAAAATAAAAATTATATATATATAAAAAATTTCTATTATATTCAATGGGAAAAAATGGGTCATAATTATTGCATAAATATTAATTATAAATCATAAAATTATCTCAAAACACCAAAAAAGAAAAGAAAAAATATTATAAAAAACAAGTAAAAAAAAAAAAATTAAGATTTTTTTATATATATATTAATCCCGCCCTCCGGGTCCATTTGGACCCGAAGGTCCCAAGTGTGACTGTTAAACGAAGGACCCCAGAGGGTTAATCAGAAGAAACCTAACATTTATTATTATTATTATTATTAGTATATCTTGTGTTGTGTTTTTTACAGAAAGTAAAAGAGGAGGATCATGTGGTGTATGCACCTCTCACAACGAGATGATGAACAAACTTCAGTCTTTAGTACAAGACCCAACTGTGTGACCTGGGACAGATTTAAAGGATAATAATTTAATTTAAATAATTTAAGATGGATTCATTAAATTGCCTCCTAAAAACGTCAAACAAACTTGTCCTGTATTACAAGGACTTTTAACAAATTATCTAAACCATATGGGACAATGAGGAATTTTATGTTTTTTTTCTTTGAGTCAAATGTAGATGCAAAACACTCATCAATAGAAGTGGAGACTCTGCTGTGGTCTAGTTTGTTACCTCTGTACACAAATGTTGCTTGATCTGTTGTGCCGGAGCTGTGTGTGTTTGATGTCAGAGAGTGTGTCTGCTGTCAGTTGTGTGTCTGAGGTGTTAATAGCGTGTGGTTGAAGGGCTTTTTCCATTCCTGCTAACATGAAACCATGACTATTTTAAAACCTGCTTTACAAAATACTGAACTAATCAATGCTGGTATTTGACAAAAAAAAGTCCCAAATAAAACAAATAAATTACTGTGGAATGTGAACATTTCATATTCTTTGTGTGCACATGCATTATGATCTTTTATACTCATGCTGTGATCATGCAGTTAAGCAGTGCTGGCTTCAGTAGTAATTACCAGCTCTAGCAACACTTCCTTTTAAGAAAAACTATTCGTGATAAACCCACTGATACCTTGATAGGTCATATCCTGTTAGCCTTTTCCAACGGGGCTAGTTTTCTAAACAACATTTGAGTTACAATTCTTATCACTTAATGTCTGTGATTCCACACACCGATTTGGACAGGATTAACATCTTCATGTTTATTACAGAAGAGCGAGTGTGTTTTTTCTAGAAGTTGGTGCTACAGAAGGTCATGTTCTATGTTAGCGTGCATCACGGATAATGTATATGTCTTTTTATTTTATTATTTGGTGATATTTTAATTTATAATAAAAAACTCTATTTAAGTAAACTTCATGAGTTTATTGAAGTCGCTGTAACTTGCATAAGTGAACAAAGAAGTCTGTAAACAAGTATCTTACTCAGAACACTGATATTAAAAGGGCAATTTTGGCAGTTTCCACGATTTGTCTCTATTTATTAATTTTATAATGTTATTTTTTCGTCGGATACCATCCGTATTGAAACTAAATTAAAGCATGTCAAAATTTGGTGTGCAAACGGTAGGTCAGGTATAGGTCAAAAAACATATGAGGAGAAGCGTTAAGATAATACAATATTGGCAATCAGAGGCTGCATCCGAATCACATACTCTCTTGAGTAGGTACTTATTTTGAATGCTAAAAAAGTATATTCAATATAGTGTGAATGTGTAGGCCTATAGTATGAATAGAATCTGGACGCATACATTTGTCATGTTGTCATTATCATGTGATCTACCAGCGTCAGTTATGCCATTCATAAATCCTCCCCCATGGCCTCATGGGATAATAAAGTGTCCATCGTGCTCACTTCAGAATCTCACTGGAAGTAGAAGGTCATCCGGGTACTTTTTGCCTAATGTTTTATAAGTTCTAGTGTGAATTCAGATAGACAGTCACATTTGACGTAACGTTGGAACGTCACCGACGTATTGAGATCACAACTTTGCCTTCTTTGGGATCTTAATACGTAGGTGAAGATCCTACGTGACTTCTCTGTTCTCTTCTTCAGGGAACAAGGGTTACATGTGTAATCAAGGCGTTTTTCGCCTACATATAGTAGGGAAGTATTTGATTTCGGATGCAGCCACAGACATTCACATTCGGGCCTGGTTAGATTTCTCAGAGGATCGTTGAGTCCGCCAAAAAAAACAGCTAATTTGCCCCCGGAATTTTTACTTGGGTTTTTTATTTATGTTGTGTGAGAAAAACATGACTTGGCAGATTCGGACGGGATTAAAATCACAAAGTACGTC
The DNA here is from genome assembly GCF_964197995.2 of Scardinius erythrophthalmus. Taxonomy (NCBI): domain Eukaryota; kingdom Metazoa; phylum Chordata; class Actinopteri; order Cypriniformes; family Leuciscidae; genus Scardinius; species Scardinius erythrophthalmus. The sequence continues at coordinate 11,544,142 of NC_138234.1, forward strand.
TGTGAAACATGAATTTCTCTGTACTTTTAAATAACCATAACTTGCTACATTTTTTACCGATTTTCAAACGGTTTGGTTTGTTTAGTGATGGCCAGATCGAGGCCTCGTGAAGCAATTGAAACAGTTGAACCAAATGTGCCATATTGTTTCGAGGCTTCGAATCAATCCGACACCCGTCTCAACGGTGACACCTAGTGGTCACTTGCAGGTGTTGATCTGAAACAACCTTGACGAGCCATTAAAAAAATGTGTTGTTTTTTTATTATTATAATTTTCTAATATGTGAAGATTGTAACCTATAGGCTCCTCACTGTGCATGTTATTTTGGTCTTGCAAAATGAATATTAATAAAAGAAATCAAGCCACAATGTCTCACTTTTTTAGAGATTTTTATTCAAAAATATTAATTTCTCTGCTGTGGAAGGACTTAGACTACTTCTTTTTTTACAGATAATTTCTCCAGCCTTTGAAAAAATCCTCTCACAAGGGACACTTGTTACTGGCATGCAAAGATATATATATAGGCTATATATTGTTTTGGTGATTTTCCTTTTATTGTGACAGGACAGTAGAGAGATGACAAAAAAACGAGGCGGGAAAGGTCCACGAGCCGGGACTGTGCAAAGGCGCTACATGTCGGCGCACTGACCACGAGGCCATTGACGCCGACGGCGGAAATATATTTTTTAGCTAGGACATACAAATGAGGAAAGATTACTGCTATCTCTTTCCAGTTTCATTTAAATTCATGTTAAATTTAAATGCAAGCCTAAATAGCCTATAACTAATCAAATCGCACTATATCACTATATCACCAAAAATCCGCTATCTCAAAATCAAACTCCTCTCACAAAAACCCACGAGGTCAAGATGCGTTGATTTCACTTTTATACAGATGTGCGACTGTGTGGTCTGTTCCCGACCGTGTCAATCAAACGCTGATTCGGCGGACCACACCTGATGAAACACTTAGTGAAACACTTCGAGGCTTCGTTTGGCCATAGTCACGTGACATAGGTGTTTTGAATCACGCTTCGGATCAGTGTTTCGAAACATCTGCGCTTCGGGATCTCGCAAAGCTTCGGAACGACTGTTTCGCGTCAGCCATCCTTAGGTTTGTTATAAACGTCAGAGATGTAGTTATGACACTGCATACATATGAATAATTATAACATACATGTTCAAGCATTCGGAATTATAGCCACGTTAATAATGTTTGTAAGAAACCAAACTGTTTGTAAATCCATCAAGATTTCAGCGAGATAAGATGATTTGTGTGCATGCTGATCACTCACCTTAATTCACAGCTTCATTGTGACAAGATGGCCGAACGGTGATGCCGGAAGTGACTGCGCCATAAGACATCTAGCGTTTATATATGATATCTATGGTCGTATGTACCTCTTGTGTCCTGCCTAGATTCTGTTGCCAAGTCCAGTTCAAGTCTGTCTCGGTTTTCTCTTCGGGGTAGTTTTTGTTTGTTCCTGTTTTATTTTTTATACTTAATAAAAGCCTTATTTCTCTGCACTTGAGCTACTTCCACCTACCCAAACCCTGACAGGTTTACTTTATTTCTGTCAGACATCTATATAAAGTCTTGTTTAGAATCATCAGAGGTTTAGATGTTGGTTTTTTATTGGAATAATAGTTAGCTTTGCTTCACCATTATGGTGATCAGTGTTACATACTCCAAATACCTCAGATAACCTGCTCTCTGGAATAATCCCCTCAATCTGTTATGATAAAGACAGACAATACTTTGGTCATCACTTTTGTGATATTGATTTGATTTTAAGTGATCAATGGCGCCATCTCTTGTTTTTTTTAGAAACAGCAGTTTAAAACAGCATCAGCACATGGAAACACTCAACAGGAAACATTGTCTAATGGAGAACTGGCTTATATTTTATGCATTTTTTCTTTCTTGGAATCAGTGAATTCCTACAAATCTATTGAAAATATATCCTGCATATTTAAACTTGTACTTTGTTTCTGCTTCTGTTCTTCAATTCTATTTAATCTGTGTAAACCTCTTGTTCATCAGGCGTGTTTGGTGAATCAGTGTCAGTGATGGAGGGAAATTCTGTCACTCTAAACACTGATCTTACTGAAATACATCTATGCTGCGTTCCAGTCCAAAATTGTCATGCCCTTCACTCGCTAACTTCCCTCCGTCTCGTTCACTCGGATGTACGTCATTGCTTACGTTGCACGAGTGCCCACTACTGGCGGAAACTGCAATGGGCTGAACTGGAACGTCCTAAGCCCTTGATCACTTGGAATCAGCTATGGAGTTGATTTATTATTTTAAAAAAAATTTCCTTTAAGAATTTGTTTAATGCAGCACCCAAATGTTTATATGTGTGTATGGGTTGTTTTAAATTAAAAAAAATCTAATTAATATATCATAGAGTTGTCTGTTGTGGTGGTGATTAGACGAGATCTGTGGTGACGTCACAATCGTACTGCATTGTGGGACATATAGGTGCCTGAAGTGTACATTTGAAGTAGACTCGCTCCCTCTGTCAAAATCGAGGGAACAAGGGTCTGTCCATATAAACTTCCCTCGTCCACTTCACGAAGTGGAACGCACTTCAAAATGGCGGCAGGGATTCCCCCGAGGGGAAGTGCTTAGGGAAGTTCGCAAGTGCGTGTCTAAAAGTGGACTGGAACGCAGCACTAGACAACGAGATACTGTGGAGCTTTAGAGAAAAAATTAATTATAGTTGAAATCAGAAAAGGTGCTAGAATCTTCTCAGCAAATAATGACCCTGATGGGAGATTCAGAGACAGACTGAATGTGGATCATCAAACTGGATCTCTGACCATCACAAACACCACAACTGAACATGCTGGAGTTTATCAACTGCAGATCAACAGTGTGAGAAAGAGTTTCAGTCTCACTGTCTATTGTGAGTTTAATGTTTGTTTCACCTGTTTTTAGCTTTAAAATATCTTAATTATAAAAATGACTAAATAATTTCAATCAGGGGCGGATCTAGAAAAATATTTATGGGGTGGCGAGAGGGGGGCAGGATTTTTTGAGGGGTGGCAACATATGGCAGACATATACTGAATTTAATCACAAATTGGCCATAACTTTTAATTCGTTGCTGCCAATAGGTATCATTAAGGTTTTAACGGTATTACTACTCTTACCGATACTCCTTATCGATCCGGTAGGCTACTTTAACGGGATTCTTATCGTTATTATATATATATATATAAAAGGGGAAACAATTATTTACTCCTGTTCAGGAGTAATATGGGCTAAAAATATATATAATAAAGTCAGATTTAAAATAACACTGCATAGTTTATCATAGATAGATTAAAGATTATTCATTCATGAGCTGAGACTGATTTTCTCTTTGCCTTCTGTTGTTTGATTCACATTAATGGAGCAATCGTCAGCAGGATTATTAGCCTGCTACCTCTTTAAGACCAAATGCAGATCTAATCATTATTACGCATCATATTTTCTCCCAACGATTAACGCCCATTTAAGACATAAACTGTATTTAAAGGAGCCGTATGTAAGATTGTGGCCAAAACTGGTACTGCAATCACTTTCAAATTACTGTAGAGCGGTGTATCCCCTCCCCCTCCCCCCTGACTCGAGGTTGCCAGATAGGCTGCAGGATCCAGCAGGAACATAGGCTGCTACAAGGAGCTGCAGCTGTGGTAACTAGAGCAGAGCTGGCAACCCGGATGCCGAAACACTACTGACTTTGTGATTGGTAGATAGGTGGAGGGTGGCGCTTCAGGCCAAAACACATGATGACAACATCAACATCAGTTGAGGGCTGCAACTTCACTTTTTAAATGACAATATCCTGGCCGGACTACTGTTGTCAGTGATATAAGTATTTGAAATGAACATGATTTCTTAATGTCTAGTGACATATCAGGGCCATTTTATGATTAATTGAAATACATTTCTTACATACAGCTCCTTTAAGTGAATAAACTGTTTAAGTGAATCTCAGACAGCCATTTTGACATATTTGATCGTTTAGATGTGCACACGAAGAACCAAAATATACGTTGCTTGTCTCATTGCGTTGTGTTTCGGAGCGCGCGCCACATTTGGAACAGCGTCTATTGCGTCAATTTTGGTACTTTTAATAGCCTTTTATTATCAAACGCGTCCTGCAGTTTAGCAACAGTATAGACTACGTTTTACAACAATCACCGATCGTGCATATTCTGACGTTATGTTTGGGTTTTAGGGAGAAATGACAGCGCACCGCTGTGAAGGGAAGGAAGTTGCGCTAGACAGAATGCAGCTTTAGTTTTTATTGGTATACCTCAAATATTTATTTTTTATAATCATTGGAAGCCAAAATCTAAATCTAAACTAAAATTAGTTTAATATCAAAGAAAGTGTAACCGTTTGAATGTTTAGTTCTGTCCTCAATAACAAATATAAAATCAGAAAGATTTATCACATAAATGCAACCACTGGTGAAATTTCGCGGGGGTCGCTGTGATGGGTGAAACCATTGTGAGGGGGAGGGGATTATAAATTGGCGATTTTTGTTTGAGAGGAGTTTGGTGCGGGTCTCCTTGGCCTTCAACGTGTAGGCTATGAACATAAAATATACTTATTTATTTATTCATTAAATATATCTGATTTATAAATGGGGTGGCAAGACTGTTTCCCAGGTGTGGCAGCTGCCACCCTTTGCCACCCCGTAGATCCGCCCCTGATTTCAATTAAGCATATATTGCTCAATGATATTTCTCCATATGTGTAAATAATAACCTTTTAAAAATATATGCAGAGGAATTAAGATCATATGAGACACTTACTGACCGGCTGACACTTCAGTAAACACTTTCTGAACTATTCAAATGTATCTCTTTCTCAGCTCGTCTGCCTGTTCCTGTCATCAGTAGAAACTGTTCTTCATCATCATCATCAAATTGTTCATTGGTGTGTTCATCAGTGTTGAATGTGTGTGATGCGACTCTCTCCTGGTACGCAGGTATCAGTGTGTTGTCCAGCATCAGTGTGTGTGATCTCAACATCAGTCTCTCTCTACCTCTGGAGGTGGAATATCAGGATAAAAACACCTACAGCTGTGTGCTGAACAATCCCATCAGCAACCAGACCACACATCTGGACATCAACACACTCTGTCACACATGTGCAGGTACCACAGCACTGATGATGATATTAGTTGATGTCAGCGCTGATATTTATTCACTGCCATTTATTCACTGCCATTTATTAACTGAATTAAATTGTTGATTTTAGGAGAATTAAAGGGTTAGTTCACCCAAAAATGAAAATTCTGTCAGTAATTACTCACCCTCATGTTGTTCCAACCATGTTGTCTTTTGTTCATCTTCGGCTCACAAGTTAAGATATTTTTGATGAAATCTGAGAGATGTCTCACTCTTCCATAGGCTTTCAGAGGGACCCAAACACACCGGCCCAGAATAGTTATTAAAAACATCGTTAAAATAGTCCAAGTGACTACAGTGACTGTACATTACGTTTATCATGCGACGACAATACTTTTTGTGCGGAAAAACGACAAAAATAACGACTTTATTATAGTACTTGTTACTGGCTGCTCACTCCCAGTATTACCGCCATCTACTGTACAAGATGACATCCCGACATTGCTGGAAGCGCAAAACGGTCTGTTTATAAGCAGAGGAAGACGCGCGCTGTATGTAAGCTATTGAATTCGACACTTATTGTGATTTAGGTCTCGATGATGTCGGGACGTCATCTTGTACAGTAGATGGCGGTAATACTCCCAAGGAGTGAGCAGCCAGTAACAAGTAGTAGTTTTTAATAACTATTCTGGGCCGGCGAGTTTGGGTCCCTCTGAAAGCCTATGGAAGAGTGAGACAGCTGTCAGATTTCATCAAAAATATCTTAATTTGTGATCCGAAGATGAACGAAAGACTTACATGGTTGGAACAACATGAGGGTGAGTAATTACTGACAGAATTTTCATTTTTGGGTGAACTAACCCTTTAAGGAGCTTCTTTCATCATGTACTTGTGTCTTTCTGAAGAGTTTTTACTTTATTTTTCTTGTATGGAGCAGGCAACAAGATCTTTTTGAGTTCAAGACAGAGACTAAAATCTCAATTCAATTCATCATAGCGCTTTTTTTTTTTTGAAGTCCATGCCCCCTGTTGTGATTCTGTTGAAGCTGTGCTGCGATTGGTTGTCACTGTGCTGATGGGCGTGGCTTCTGCAGCTGCTGCTGTTCTTCTGGTCAATGACGTCAGAGCTGCAAGAGGTTAAACAGAGAAAACAGAACAGATGTCAGAAATATTGACAGATAATACACAAAATAGTACTGATTATACTATACTGGCCAATGAAGATTCAAATAAGATAAAAAGGGCTGCCAGACCCCATAAAACTTTGCAGAGGTACCTCGGATAGTGTATTTAAGATGCTCAAGTTTAAGACACGACATCATCTCAGTAACCCAGCGTTTGTAAGATGGTGGCAATGCCTTTTTCCAACTGAGAAGAATCAGGCGTATAGCCAAAATTGTGGAGAAAGCTATGAGCTCTATCTGATTGGTTGTTAGCTGCAATTCTTCTGGCACTACCCCAAAGATGGAAGTCAGAGGATTGGGATCAAGGTCTTTGTTACATATAAATGAAAACGTTCTGAAAATGTCTGCCCAGAATTTTGTTAATCTGGGGCATTCCCAGAACATGTGACTCAGGTCTGCTGGTTCCAGACTACATCTGGGGCATGTTGTATCTGACCCTGGATACATTTTAGCCAGCTTGCTCCTAGAAAGATGGAGCCTGTGAAGTACCTTAAATTGCAAAAGCCCATGTCTAATGCATACCGAGGAAGAATGCACCAATTCTATCGCCCGTTGCCAAGCTAAATCAGATATTTCTGTACCCAGCTCCTCCTCCCACTGCCTCTTTATACGATCAAGAGATGGGGAAGCGAATCTTTGGATGTTCTCATATATGATAGACACCATACCCCTAAGAGAGGGGTCCATATTTAAGACCTCATCAATCCAGCCACCCTCTGGCTTGTTCAAAGAAGGAGAAAAATGTTTTTTGACGAAACTACGGACCTGTAGATACCTAAAGAAGTTGGATTGAGGGATCTCAAAATCTGTTCTTAATTGCTGGAATGAAATAAACACGCCGTCTTTAAAGAGGTCCTTAACACACTTGACTCCATTTCTAGACCAGCGCTGAAATGCAGAATCTATGAGGGACGGAGGAAACATAGGGTTCGACAGGATGGGAGCTGAGGGCAACGCTTGTTTACTGTTGAAGTGAAGTCTGAATTGTGACCATATTCTGAGTTATCCGCGAATAATTGGGTTATTCATAAAAAAGCTTTTGCTCAAGGGAATTGGAGAACAGAGCAGTGAGCATAGTGATACTGGGTTAAAAAAAAAAAAAAAAACCTTTGCGTATGAGACCGCAACCTCTTCCAGTTATCCCTACTCCCAATAAGCTTACCATGTGAGCCCCCACTTAAAACCAGAACAATATAACGCTCTTGCAGTTATTGATTTATTAAGCTACCCCAAACAGAGCCCCAGGAGAGAGAAAACCAAAACCAAAACACTTCTGCTCTTGAGCCGTGATTTCTGTGAAGTTTGAGTACGTGACTGCTTGTAATGTCTCTTAGACATCTGACAAAAGCTTCGGGGCTCGATGTAAACTTAGCGTAAACATTATATAAACATTTTAAGTGACCTCAAATTGACAACCGGCTAACCATAACAGTACCGAACCTGATTTGAACTTCGACGGAACAGTCCTTAACTTGGAGTCCAGTGAACTGCCAGCCGCTGATGTATGTGCGATCGTCACTTTCCCTTACAAGTCAGGTTCTTCAGAATGAAGTCTTTAGCTTTCAGCGGGTCCTTGAAGCTTGACTCTCGTCCATCCTGTGTCGTAATCCTCAAAATTGCAGGGTATCTCAACCCAAAGCGAACCCCCTCGCAGTTACGAAGTAGGCTCCTCACCTCATTGAAAGCTGCTCGCTGCTTGCTCACTGTCTGAGTGAAATCAGGAAGAATCCGTATCCGGTCGCCGTGAGCTGTAGTGGCTAGCTTAATTTCCATAGCTTTCTTCAAAATATCCTCTTTCTCAGAGAAGTAATGACACCTTACCACAAAGGCGCGCGGTGGTTTGTCATCAGTTGGTCTGCTGCGAAGAGTGCGGTGGGCTCGGTCCAAGAGTGGGGTCTTCTCGAGGTTCAATGCCTCTTTCAGGAGGTCGGCCACAAACTCAGTTATCCGTTTGCCGTGCTCTCGCCCCTCTTTAACTCCTGTAATGCGAATGTTTGAGCGGCGTGACCTCGCCTCCAGATCTTCACTCCGTTCTCTCAATACGGCCAACTCCTTTTTCATAACCATAAGCTTCTTCTCAAGAGTAGTAGTGGAGTCCGAGTAGCCATTCATCGCAGACTCCAACCCATTCACCCGCGCGCCTCCACTGCTTCCAGCCTGGCATTAACAGCATCCACGGCACTGCGTAACTCTGTTCGGAGCTGATCTACTTGGCTGCAGAGTTCAGCTGATTGGGCAGCAGCCTTCTCTTCTATTTTTGCAATCAAGTCCTCTTTAAGTTAATTAATCGCTTGAAGAACCACGCAGTTGTCACTAGCTGAAGCCGTGTCTTTCTTTGATGTCGCGTGGAGTTCGGCGCTAGCATTAGCGTTTTGGCTAGCAGTCGATTCTGCATCTCTGCGGTTACTCCGGCCCTTGTTCATTTTCCTTCAAAAATAGCCCAAACTGCATTCAGCCCAACTGGATTAACACTGGTACGCTCTTATTAACACACCAAGGCAGCTTTAGCACACTAATATATAAAATAAGAGCAAAATAAATGAAATTTAAAGTTGGTTGTGGAGAGCTCGATAACTTTACGTCTTCACATGGCACCGCTCCAACCGGAACTCCCCTAAATGATAATTTAAGGGTATAATAAATGAGTCAAAAGTTGTTCATCATAAACATTAGATATTACATATTTAAAGACCGACATATCTGTGACATCACCCGTAGGTTTCTAAAGAGCATTTTTGAAGCCCAAAATGGGCAGAGCCAGCCATCGCCATCTTGGTATCGCGTCACCCCCGTATAAATGAAAATATGCAAAAAGCAAAAAGGCGTGATTAGCTGAGGTGACGTGATGGCTAACAGACAGCAGACAAACGGCTATTAGTGACAGCAGTGGCAATCCATACCCTATTTAAGGGTATAGGGGACGATTTCAGACACAGCTGGTCGGCATTACTGTGAACGCCTAAAAAAACCATCACACCCATTTATGCCGTGGGGGAAAACAAGCTATTCGGATTAACACGCGTAGACCTTGTTAGGCACTTGATCTTTTACTCTTTGTAATGATGACTGAGTTTTGCTTGGTGCAATGCTGAAAAGTTTCTGTGTGGCCTTCTGCATATCTAATATCTTAATAAACCCGACCTGAAGTTTTATATTGCTAAATAAACCGACGCAGCCATTCATCGATTCAAAAAGCCTGTGCAATACGTCCATTAAACATTTACACTACATCAGGGATAGGCAACTCCGGTCCTGGAGGGCCACTGTCCTGCAGAATTTAGCTCCAACCCTAATTAAACACACCTGAACAAGGCAATCAGTGTTTTCAGGATTACTAGATAGATACAGGCAGGTGAGTTTTTATCAGGGCTGAAGCTAAACTCTGCAGGACAGTGGCCCTCCAGGACCGGAGTTGCCTATCCCTGCACTACATGATGCTGATATTATTGTAGAGATGAAAACATAAAGGATTTCATCACTTGCAATGGCAAAAGTTTGTTTAACAAAGACGGCAATAAGATACTTGTCACGGGACTCAAACTGCGTCAAAAAAGCAGCCAATTTATCATTAACATAGTTTTTCACGTTGAGCTATCACATAGCGACTGAATGCATGAAGTTATTGATAAACAAAACATTCAAAAGTCTTTATTTCATTATGGGAAGTGCTGGGCTCATGTTTGTGCCTCACGTTCACAACCTGATATATAGTTGATGGAGCCCATTGACTTCCATTGTATTATTATTTATTTTTTCTACTATGGAAGTCAATGGGGTGATATAAATATTGTAGAATGAGGTATCATGGTGCCATGTTCAAATTAAGATTTTAAACTAAAAATGTTACAATATTCAAATAAAGGTTTTATAATGTAGGCTAAGTGCCTCTTACATGTCTGCATCTCGAGTGATTGGAGAATTCAAGCGACTAATGATGTTTAATAAATAGGTTCAGGAGGAGCACGTTCAAACAGTCTATCTAATCAGGGGTGCATTTCCCATACAACTACGTAATTCGCTGCTTCACTACCATAGTACGATATACATTGTTGAAGAACTCAACAAGCTAGTCTCGACTGTTTCCCGAAACCGTGTTGTCGCAAAGTGATCGTTCAAACACGTTGGTTAATGTGGTCATGCAGCTGGTGGAGTTGCTTTCTATAATGAATCTGTTTGAGATCAAATTAATTCTAGATGTTTTGCTATAATTTATGGACATGGCATCTGAGGACTAGCCTGCTATTTCTCATTTTTCTCAGTTATTTTGCTTTATTTCCAGTTTCAATCATCGGCTTACGTCACGTCCACACATGCGCACTCTTCAAAAACTACACTTTGAATCTCTTGACAAACTAAAAGATGTAAATTACATTTTTATGTACTCTTAATAAAAGATATAGATTGAACTGAAAGTCAGCTTGCTTATTGGCTCAAGATAGCCGCATTTCCACTGTCGGGCCAAAAGCGGGCGTGTTAGTGCATGCCAGGGCCAGTCGCATTCCAGGGCCTGTCACTTCCTGGGCTTGATTGGGCCTCGTCGGGGCTTCCTCTGGGCCAACGGCAAGGGTTTTCTGGCCCCTGAATACCTTGTTAATACCGTTAATTTGCAAACAGTTTCAGTAAAGAAGTTATTAGCCTACTCCACCACGTCGTGCGTGACGTCATAAACCAACATGGTTGAATGACCAATTTGCGACAATATGGTTTTGAGAAACAGTCGTGACAAGCAAGTTGATTTCTTGAACGAGGCATCGTACTATGGTAGTGAAGTGGCAAGTTACGTTGTTGTTCAGGAACAGAGGCGGAGTTTGCCCAGCAAACACATTTACATTGTGGCAACGTCTGTGGCATGTTGCATTTCTACTATGGCAACGTCGCTGTCTATGTGCTTGCAACATTGTAACAATGTAGAATTGTAAGACGTATAATTGTTTTTAATTAGTCATATGTTAGATAATTATATACTTTAAAAAAATATATATTGTTTATCCTTATTATTATTTAAGGGCCTGAAGGATTACAAATTTAAGAATCTATTTCAGATATGCTTCCTTACATAACATCATGGTGAAGAATACTTATTTTAGCATTTGAGGTTTTAATTTAGATTCCAATACAAACTGAGAAAGTGATTATTGAGTTTACAGCAAGATATTCCTGCCAGACCTGTTTTCTCTATTGTGTTTTAAATGAGTCAGATCACTGAGATTCTCACCTTTCGGAGCCCAGACGTTGAATCGTTAGGTTAATTGGATTAGCTGTAGGGGAGACTTTCACCTTTTGTCTTTAATGGCTCTGGGATGGCTCCTGGAACCGGAGTTCCTGGCCAGTATCAGCATTTGAATAGTTATGCTGATTCAATTGGACTGGTAGTGCTCTCAGAGTAGGGTGTGTTCCCACTTCATTTGCATGCTTTATTCAGAGTCTCCGCCTCTATGTAATCCCTTCCCCTTGGAATGTATATAGCCACAATGCATACTGTATTAGATTCAGATTTTGTTGGACGAACCGCAGCCGCGCTCAATAAAGAATAACTTTGTTTGAACGTGATCCCAACGTCTCCTGGTCTTTGCTTCGATGAAAGAAAACTTTCCAACTGGCCTAACAGTAAATTCATTATAATCAACACCTGAACGTTTACACTTTAAAGAGTAAAAACTACATTGAAGTTTAGTTAATTCAACTTTATTAAAACTGTATATGGTAATCAAATTGCACTTCCAAAAGTCATACATTTGTGAAAAAAAAAAGAAAAACATTATACAGGGAGTGGATTAAGGTTAACTAGCATGAGCAGACATGAGAAAATCTAGCAAAGAAACAAAAGAAACAAATGAGACGACAAATCAAAGGAAAAAATAAACAGGTGTGCAGGCTGTTTCAAACGTTTTTTTCTTCTCAGTGAATTTCCACAAAAAAAAAAAAAAAAAAAACATTAACATGCAACAAGTAGCAATTCTCGCGTATCCTTGCTAGATGAAGAATAAGACAATGTGTTAATTGTTACATGGATTTCAAGTAAATCCTACAAGTTATTTTTTCAGTGTACATTGTTTGAGTAAGATTTACAAACAAAGAGTGAGTGAAATGTATTGAGTATTGCAAAGTAAACTTCAAATGAGTAAGTGTAAATTACTCCACAAATTCTAACTGGCCAAATTAAATTTACTTACGCTCTTTGTTAATTTGACCTAACTTAGTTAAATGTCCATACATGTCACAGTTACTTAAAAAATAGGAGTGCAAAAATGTGCAAAATAAAAAAAAGTAAATTTTTTTTTTTGTTAAAGTCAATTCTAAAAAAAAAATTTAACTCATTATTAATGTTAGAAATTTATTGCTAAAACATATTACAAAGACTGTGAACTGTGAAGTACTGAATTGTGGAGTTAGACCGTTAAACAGTTTTTCACCATTGCTGTGCTCAGGATTTTTTGGGCGGGGCTAAAACGGGGGCTCGATGACGCACTGAGCTCCTGGACACGCCCCTACTTGATGACGCACTGGAGCCCTTGAGCTCCTGGACACGCCCCTACTTGATGACGCACTGGAGCCCCTGAGCTCCTGGACACGCCTCTACTTGATGACGCATTGGAGCCCCTGAGGCTGGCCCCTCCCCTAACAATATAAATAGAGCACATTCACATCAGTTTGCCTCTCAATCGCGAGTTACTGTCAGTACTATTAGTCACTACAGCCTACAGTTTGCTAGTTAGCTATGCCTTCGTCACGGAAATGCGTACTACGTGGATGCTATCACGTACAAAACAGATCGGTGTCCTTATTTAAATTTCCGAACAACGATCACATCGAGAAGAGGTGGATTCATTTTCTGAAGAGCCTCCTTGATGGAGAGTGGGACTGGACTGGAAAAAAAAAAAAAAAAAATTTCAATCATTTTGGCCCAGACTGGCCCATATATGATCATAACCACCACCCATCTTTGCACGTCCTTAAATATATGCATACCAACTCCTATTCCTTAAAACCACTAATGCCGTTACATAACATTTATTAATACAGTTGAACTATACTCCACAGTGATGAATCCTAAAACAAGCTATAAGCTGCATTGGCATAGCAATACCAGTGTTTCTCACAGGATTTTTGGTAAAACTGTGGTGGGTGGAACTCGGTCCTTCTAGGGGGGTTTGGGGGCATGCCCCCCTGTAAGAAAATTTTGCGCATTTTAATGTTAAATTCATCAATCTGATGCACTTTGAGAGTTCAAATTAAAAGCTCCAACCCATATTCAGTGTGCAAACTAAACAGAGAAAAATTCAAACCTCTTTTAGTTACAGTGTCTGTCTACATTACACTACTACATTTATATATTAATCCAATGACAGTAATAGCCATATTTTGTAAAACAAATGCACTAAAAAATAAAGGAAACTTTCATAATTAGTTTTGTACCAATTTCTATACTTCAAAAAGATAAGCACATGATCTTTTATTTTGACGGAAACTGCATCAAGCTTTTATATCCAGGAGAGCTGAGGATCACCGCCAAAACCCGCCTCTGTAGTGATCATTTTACACGGGATACTTTTATAAACTTTCATCGAAGACAACTGGGATTCACTGATAATCTGCTGTTACTGGTGAATGGGGCCAAACCGACTATAAACCGCCTCGGGCGTTCATCCTCCCGTCGCGCCGACAACTGGTGCCATCCTCAGCAGTGCGTGCCCACCAATGAGTGTAAGTTGCCTTGTGTGCTTATGTTATAATTATAGTAGGTAATCCAGGCTCGAACATGTATGGCTGTGTAAAACCAATTAAGCTGCTAGGAGCATCCATTCCAGCTGTAGCGGTGACAGTTGCAATGTGGCGACGGCAGCTTTCCCGCGAGTGGGCGTGGTTTCAGCGCAGCCAGCGGACACGCCCCCAGCATTTGAGAGCAGATACTGCTGATTTTTTCAAGATTTTGAAAGCTTATTTTATGTACTTGCCTGCTTTTTTGTCATTCAAATTTGGCTGGGTGGCTAATAACACATTTTTCTGTGGTGTGACAAACTCAGAACACATAGTTTTGACTTTACAGGGACTTAAAGAACATCGAACCCTGGTACACTCGCATGCAAACAATTCAAGACACACACATACATTTGAACATTTGACCTCTCTATCATACTTAAAGTCCGCGTGAACCGGAAGTTGCAAACGACTTTTCTCCAGTGCTGTGACGTATTTCCCAGTGAAAAGGAATATTGAACAGAGGGCAGGGTTTTACTCTATCGCTCCTCCTCTCCATCTCTCGCTCATAGCAGACTAACGGTTTGAGGGGAGTGTGATGTTCTCATTCGAGTATTTGACAAGAAAACAGACGTGTGCATCTAGTATACTTTACTGTGATATCAGACAGTTATTACACAGACAGCCGTCATCACTCGTGGGCTTAATGCTAGTGCTCTGTTGTTTACACACCGTAATACGGCAGGCGTACCCCCGTGCGTCATAACGTAAAACATCACTGTCGTAAACCTCATACTGCATATCCTAAACACTACATCACTCCTTTTTTTTTTTTAACAATTAGATCCACTACTTTGGACATATGTGACTTACTTACTTGTCATCTGTAACAACAACATTACTTGTCATACGTAGCTCGGCAGTACAAATGTAAACATATAATTCAAACTTGTGCTATAACAAACACATTCAGGTAACTTATCAAGTGTGCTTAGAATGA
This sequence comes from Scardinius erythrophthalmus, assembly GCF_964197995.2. Lineage (NCBI taxonomy): Eukaryota > Metazoa > Chordata > Actinopteri > Cypriniformes > Leuciscidae > Scardinius > Scardinius erythrophthalmus. The sequence goes on from NC_138234.1 coordinate 11,559,156, forward strand.
ACAGTATCAAAGTGCAACAGTACTTCATAATCACTGAAGTACATTCTTATGCATTGTGCAAATGGTTTTGAAAAGAGAAAGAACAGTCCTTTGGGAACCTTTAGGTTAGTCTTTTAGACAGAACGGTCATTCAGAAACCTTTAGACTAATCTATTGCTGTATTGGGTGTAAACATTCTTCACTCAAGCTCATAGTCTTTGAGGTATGATGGACGCTGGCGGTTAACTCGAAAAGGATACCTTGGTTTCACAGCAACAATGTCCTCATTATCAACAATTCTCTCATCCTCCTCATCCAGAGCTGTGGGCGCATCTTTTGTCTTGGAGATAATTTTTTTGAAGAAAGACGAATTCCGTGTTATGGAATGTCCATCTCGGGTTGCTGTGACCATGGAGCCATTGACCTCTGCCACAGCGTATGGCTTGATGTTGTATGGGGTAGTAAGTTTGTTGTGCTTGGGTTGTTGGTAGAGTACCTTGTCACCAGGGGTGAATGTGATTGGCTTAGCACGACGGCGCGCGTCTGAGTTGGATTTCATCTTTGCTTTTGCATTAGTGTCCCGCTCCCTGATGATGTGATCATTGTTGCATTCGCAGGTTGTGGTGATCAACGGGATCTTGGTGTGAATTTTGCGCTTAAACAACAATTCAGCAGGTGACGCTTCTGTGGTGCTGTGTGGTGTGGCGCGATACTCACGGAGAAACGTGTTGAGTCTCTGTTTCCACGGGGTGTTCTGCGTCTCTGCCACACGGATTGCTTTTCCAAGCGTGCGCATGAAACGGTCTGCTGTTGCATTTGCTTGAGGCCAGAGAGGTGTTATTTTCCGATGGTGGAAACCTAGATGGCCTGCAAACTTGGAAAACTGGTCACTGTTAAAAGGGGGCCCGTTGTCTGTTTTTAGAACTCTGGGAATTCCAAACATCGAGAACACTTCGTCGATGATTGGGATGACTGTGTTGGCTGAGACAGATCTTATAATTTCAACAACTGGGTAGCGAGAATATTCGTCTATGACAACTAGTAGATATTCTCCAGTTGGAAGTGGCCCGTAGAAATCTGCACTGATGTTAAACCAGGGGGCTTCTGGCAACTCAGACATTCTCAGTGGCTCGGACTGTGTTATAGGTGTGTTGGCTTGACATGCTAAACAGCTCTTGACCGTCAGTTCTGCTTTCTGGTCTATGTTAGGAAACCAGACCTTTGACCTGAGCAGTGTCTTAGTCTTTACAATGCCCTGGTGTCCTTCATGGGCTAGCTGTAACACTCTGTGCTCGAGGGATGCAGGGATGACAATTCTCGTACCTCGCAGGATGATGTCGTCGGTGTGGGACACCGTGAGCTCCCCACTAATCTGTCTGTACTTTTTCAGTGTTTCAGCATGTTGTGTGTCGCCTGTAATTTTGTGCCATGTGTTGTCTCTGATGTGGGCACTAACCTTTTGCAGGATTGGGTCTTTTAGTGTTTCATCTTTTATCTCCTGGAGAGTCATGGCTTTTGGTGTGGCATGCTCAGCTACAAAGTTGACATACTCCTCTGCCACTTTCACCGCTCTTGTGCTTTCGCTCATCTGCATCGGGATGGGGTGACGGGAGATGTAATCGGCAGGGTTGTCTGCACCTTTCCTGTATTCTACCCTGAAGTTGTAGGGCTGTAGTCTCAGTCCCCATCTCTCGATCCTTGCAGGTGGTTTTGAACGAGGGTTGTTCCATATGACCTCTAGAGCTTTGTGGTCAGTGACAAGGATGAATGGGTTGCCATACAGGTATAAGTGAAAGTGTTCACAGCTCCACACAATGGCCAGTGCCTCCTTTTCCGTTTGTGAGTAACGTCTTTCTACGTCGCTGAGAGCACGGCTGGCGTATGCAATGGTATGCCTCTCTCCCTTTCCATCCTTTTGGTAGAGAACAGCGCCTAGACCGACTGGGCTAGCATCTACCACGAGCTCTGTGTCTTTGGCTGGATCAAAGTATGACATTACCACGTTGCTGGTCAGGCTGTCTTTGATCGTCTGTAGTGCTCTGGCATGCTCAGGGGTCCAGTGCCATGTTGTGTCTTTTCTGGTCAGCTCACGTAGTGGTGCAGAGATGGAAGCAAAGTCTTTGATAAAACGAGCACTGTAGTTCGCCATTCCTAGCAGACTCCTGACTTCAGTCTGGTCTTGTGGATCACTCGCCTGCTGAATGGCAGCAATTTTTTTCGGGTCGGCTGAGATTCCACCAGCTGAAAAAATAAATCCAAAGAATTCAAGTTTACTTTTGTTAAACTCACATTTCTTTTTGTTGAGTGTGAGCCCTCTGTCTTTCAGTCTCTGGAACACAGCTCTGAGGCTGTCGTCATGGTCTTTCTGTGTTTTACCATACACAATGATGTCATCACTCAGATTCTTTACTCCTTTGATGCCCTGCAGCGTCTGGCAGATCGCATTCTGGAACACCTCTGCTGCTGAAGATATCCCGAAATTCAGGCGCTTATATCGTCTCAAACCAAGGTGTGTGGTAAAGGTTGTGATGTACCTGCTGTCGGGGTGGAGTTCTAGCTGATGGTAACCAGCAGTCAGGTCAAGCTTGGAGAAGACTGTAGCTCCATTCAACTCGTGAATTACATCATCCATGGTGGGAGTGATGTGGCGTTCACGCTGTATGGCGGTGTTGGCCTGTCTCATGTCGACACAGACTCTAACCTTGTCCGGATCCTTTGGCTTGGGTGGTGTCACGATGGGGGAGACCCATGGCGTAGGGCCTGTGACTGTCTCGATGACGTCGTCATCCTCAAGCCGTTTCAGCTCCTCTTCGACCTTCTGTCGGATGTGAAAAGGCACCCGCCTGTGTGGCTGACAGGTTGGGTGAATGTCAGTGTTGATGTGAAGCTTTACCTGAAAGTCTTTCAGCATGCCAATGCCCTCGAACAGCTCTGGGTGTTTCTGTACCAACTCGTCAGCTACTGTTTGACCGGTTGTAGCAGACACAGTGTTGATGATCTTGATGAGGCCTAGCTCTTTAGCGGTGTTGTAGCCTAGCAGAGAGCAGCTATCACCCTTCATTACATAGAACTCGGCTGTGGTTTTCTTATTATCTGTCTCTGTGCTACATGTGAATGCACCGGTTATGGGCAGTGGTTCAGTGTTGCCATATGGGAATATCTTTATATCAGCTGGGCTGAGCTGTGGGCATGGTCTCAGGGTACGGAGGACTGATTCACTAATAATGTTCACTGCAGCTCCGGAATCAATCATTGCTGCAATTTTTACACCATTAAGCCAAATGTGTGTGCGTGGTTGAGTGATATTCTTGTTGCTACTGGCAGCAAATACATAAGCTTCATCACTACTAGACGAGTCATGTGTGGTACTCTGTGTTGTGCTGGTGATGTTGTACACTTTCTTGTGCGTTTTGTGTTGCTTACTGTTGTCTCTGTGTTTTATTTCAAAGTCTTTTCCAGGTGTTCTTTGTTTTGTCCTGCACTGCTTGGCGAAGTGATTTAGTTTCCCGCATGCTTTACAGTCTTTTCCTTTTGCTGGGCAGTTTCCGTCATGTGGATAATTTCCACCGCAATTCCTGCACTGGACGTTGGGCTTTGCTCTCCCGGCGCGTCGGCTGGTAGCTGTTCGCCCATTCTGATGCACTGCATTCACTGATGCAGCTACACTCTGCTCCATGCCGGCTGCTTGTTGCTCGGACAGTTCTAAAGTTCTCCCGTATTCGAGAAGGTCATCCAGGCTATTTTCGGGCTCTCTAAGCGCTCTTCTACGTAGCCTGGTTGAACTGCAGCTTTGGATCAGCTGTGCTTTTATTTCATGGCTTACGTCGGCAAACTCACAATTCTTTGCTAGCATGCGTAGTCTGGTACAGTATGTGTCTAAGTTCTCGCCCGGCTGCTGTACTGCCTTTCGGAATATATATACTTGGTACTGGACATTCTTTTTAGGCGTAAAATACGTGCTTAGCTTCTGCTTAACATCAGCAAACTTATCTTCCTCTGCTGCTAACGTGTCATAGATGTCATGCACGCGCTCTCCCGCCAAGTGCAGTAATAATGCCTTCTGCCTTGCATCTCCGGTGATGTTCACTGCTGTAATATAGTTCTCAAACCTTTGCATCCATTTTGTCCAGCGTGGTCCTACTGAGCTCGGATCCGTTTCGGTATCGAAGGCTTGCAGAGCGACGGTGTTTCCCAGTGACATCTTTTTTTTTTTTTTTTTTTTATCCTCGTCGCCAATGTGATGTTCTCATTCGAGTATTTGACAAGAAAACAGACGTGTGCATCTAGTATACTTTACTGTGATATCAGACAGTTATTACACAGACAGCCGTCATCACTCGTGGGCTTAATGCTAGTGCTCTGTTGTTTACACACCGTAATACGGCAGGCGTACCCCCGTGCGTCATAACGTAAAACATCACTGTCGTAAACCTCATACTGCATATCCTAAACACTACAGGGAGTGGTTAAGCGTTTCCCAAACCAAGCCGTCAAACATACGTCATCAGAGAAGGTCCTCCAAGGCAGAGGGGAGGGGCATTTTCAGATTTTGATTAAAGATTACGAAGCCAAAACATTTTTTTGTGTGGATTGACTTGCATGGATGAATTGTTCACCACAAAACTAACAATTTAGGCAAACAAAGTAAATATGGTCATTTTTGAATTCATGTGGACTTTAAAGGGTAACTAAACCCTAAAACAACTTTTTTTTTTCTTTTTTTTTTACATTTGGGTTTAAAGTGTTTTAATTCTAAAATATATGGTGTAAAAATGTCTGAGTGCTGCAGGTTGAACAGTGGCTACTGTAGTTGAATTTTCCTATTGGAAGTTGTGGTGGCCTGCAGCTACAGTCCCGCACGCGATATTTTTTTTTCCCAGGATGGTAGGGGAAGACTCATGAATATTCATTAGGTAAGTCATCCCTGATTGGTCTGATGACCTACCCCTAACCCCACCCCTAAACCTACCCGCCACTGGGGGTCTGATGACCAGTGTTGGGAACGTTACTTTAAAAAAGTAATTAGTTATAGTTACTCACTACTTGTTCCAAAAAGTAACTGAGTTAGTAACTGAATTACTCTATAATAAAAGTAACTCGTTACCAGGGAAAGTAACTATTTGCGTTACTGTAAAAAAAAAAAAAAATTGCTATATATGTCAAAGAATTTGGATTTTTTTTAGCAGTTTTCACAAGTCAGTTGAAATGAGTAGAACAGACAGGTGTTTGTACATAACTTTAGATATTTATTGCACATCGACAGATATAACATTTTTTATGTTATATATAATTAGTTTATTAATTAAATTAATAAAAAGACAAAAAGACCTTGAGATATGTTTGGTAATTGTACCTGAATGAATTGAATGTTTTTATGTTTCCACTGTTCGATCGCGTCCGCGCCTCACACACACACACACACACACACACACACAAATGTAAACACTTTGCAACTTTTCGATCGCGCCCGCCAACCTTTCAGTCAGGATTGCGCCTAACTCGCCATCTCTGCTGCTTCATCGAGTCTCTGTTTAGCTGGTGTATGTGTGTGTGGCGCGTGTGCTGGCATGTGTGTAAAAACACTGGCTCTGATTGGCTACCATGAAACACATGACACTGCCTTAGCCAATCATAATCGCTTACCTCGTTATTAACCCACCTCCTCACTAGCTGTGCGAGCCAGGGGTGCGTTCGGATTACACAGTTTATTCAATCAATGCATAGTAACGCACCGCATTTAACGTCCAGTAATGTTAACGGCGTTGTAACGACGGGAAAAGTAATTAGTTAGATTACCCCGTTACTGAAAAAATAACGTCGTTACCTAACGCCGTTCTTTTAAACGGCGTTATTCCAAACACTGCTGATGACCTACTCCTAACCCCGCCCTAAACCTACCCGTCACTGGGGTTAAGACCAATCAGGGATGACTACCCTAATGAATATTCATGAGTCTTCCCCTACCATCCTGGGGAAAAAAATATCGCGTCCCGCACCCAGAGTCCCACATTCTCAGACCCCTCGTTTTTCGAGACAGCGCCTCCTGCTGTTCGGAAGATCGTATAACACCCTTATCCAAATGCCATTGAAAACAATAGGATGCAATATTACGGTCTTGTTTTATTTAAAGTTATCCAAATAAATATTTGCGTTCCCTGCTTAATGCATGTGCCAAAAAAAACTCATTGTGTATTCTGACTAACAAATTACCCAGTAGTTATTTTTTGAGCGTGGGTGTAATTGAAAGAAAATTACTGATGGAAGGGATACAATTACAGATTGAACTATCTTCTGAAAAATATTATGTGATATTATATTGCTACAATGTTTTTTTTTTTTTTATTCAAATTCCATTTTTTCTTTCAGTTCAGCCTATAATGTTTAATTAACATTATACCATGCTAACATAAAACTTTGAATGCAAAGCAAAACTCAAATAAGAATAGATAAAACACCAATAATAAACAATCCTGTACTTTATTTAATGATCACCTAAACATCATCTTGCTGTAAACAGGACAAAGCAAAGAAAAAAGGAAGAAAGAATTGTGTTAGTGACTTTACTTTTCGTCTTCAATTGCATTAAAAAAAAAAACTCCTCATTTATAAGTCGCTTTGGATAAAAGCGTCTGCTAAATGAATAAATGTAAAATGTAATGTAAATGCATAAGGTAAAATAATTACTTTCTGGTAGGCGAATGTTCCTTCTTTTTTCATTATTTTTGCAATCGCTCTGTCAAATTCCTCGACTTCACTAAAATAAAAGATGAATGCCATTGTCAAAAATATTGTGTAATAATAATAATTTTATTTTTTTGCAAATGCAAATTACAAGCATACCTAGGGTGATAAGTAGGGCCACGGAGGAACACCTCCTCAGCCTCCTGCCAGGATAATGCCTGCATCTCACATAGGCCATGAATGATGGCCTGTCCATATAAATAAATAAATATATAAAACATTTCAGTCAATACAAATTAAAAGAAGGAACCCAAACAAAAGGCCAAATGACACATTCTAGCTCACATGTTAAAACCATAGACTGGTTAATACATAGTGAAGGCATAGTAAATTTGATTATTAGGCATTTGTATGAGTTGTAAATGGCTGGCAAAAACTTCATATCACAGTTAAATTAATATTGATTAATTTTAATACTTACGTTTTATAAGAACTAATTTAAGTAGTCTACATAAATTATATAAAGTAAAATAATTACTCCGGCATTAATTCATTCAATTTATAGTTTTAGGAAGGTCAAAAGGTAAATCTGATTAAATAATTAATGATGACATTCTTTGATATTAACACACTTAATGTATTTAATTGGTCTACTTTAATGTCAACTAATTTTAATCAAATTTTTACAATGGCTTGTCTACAAAAAGTCCAAGGTTAAAGGCTAACGTTAGCAATCAAAATATTTTCGGGGGAAAAAGGCGAAAAAACATACATTAACGGCTCAAATTTTGTTACAAACTATCTTTACAAATATTAAATGGACTATTCATATGTTGGTGTATCGATGAGCTATAAAGTAGTTTGATTAAAAAAAGAAATCGAATGAGTATGATTCGCTAAATAAAATTGATGATACTCATGTTTCGGCTTAAGTTCTTCAAATGTTTATCTGATCCAATTTGATAGGAGGCGCTGTCTCGAAAAACGAGGGGTCTGAGAATGCGGGACTCTGGGTGCGGGACTGTAGATGCAGGCTCCTAGTCTGCAGCTTCATACTACTCGACCTCAGAGGGAACCAGCTAACCATGCCCCAGAGAGATGGGTCTCAGATGCACACCCCCTCTCCACTGGGCTCTGCCTACTTTTCCAGCATTATTCAGATATTGCCAGTGGGTGGAGTCAGGCTCTGACCAGGGGTTTAGTTACCCTTTAATATGCCATAAATGGTAGCGTTTGTTCTTTGCACAGGACACCGGTTGTTACTTCCTGATATTATGTGTATAAATATTACCCCTCTTCACTCAATAGATATGAGTATGTAACTGTATTGCACAGGCTCTGGCTCTTCACAAAATCTGCTAAAGGCAACAATTTGAAAACCAAGGTGAGTTTTTGGAACAGAAACTTTCTGTATAAATGTTCTACCTGAAGTATTTTTGAGCTTTGTCTTTTAAATGCATTGAGAATCGCAGTGTGCAGCGTATGAGTGCATGCAGACATTTAACTTTTCCTGCTTATTAATTTCAGGTTCATCATGGCAATGCTGAAAAGTTGTCTGCTTCTTTTCATCATCTTCTCCATGGGGAATACAGAAGGTAACCAATACATTTATTTTGTAAAAACCTAAACATTTTGGAAATATGAAATATTCTATTGACTAATAATTCCATGGTTATTAAGGAGTTTACAGTGTATAAAGTACACATATTTTCAGCAAATAATCACACAAACATAAAATAAGCTACATAAATGAAAAATAAAAACAAATTCTTTGCAGTGACAAGAGATGCCATTACAAGAGATGTTAATGGACTGGATGGACTGGATGGACTGGATGTTGATTTAGCCAGAAAATGCCCCGCTACATGGATAAAATTTGGACTCCGATGCTACAAGTACTTTTCTCATCCGGCTAAATGGATCACAGCAGAGGTAATGTGTACAACAAGATGATTTGGTCGAACTTAATATTAGGTGTCTTAAACTACATCTTAAAAGACAGATGTAAAGATATGTACAGTATGTACACAATAAGTGCATTGTATCAAATTATTAATTTAAACTGATACAAATTATTCTCTGGTGAAGTAAATACTACAGAAAAAACAAACAAATGTAATTTCTACATGGAAAAGCTAGTTCAGGCAAGAATAAAAAAAACAAATTAAAGTCTATATAAGTACTTAATTAAGCACGTGGAAATTAAACCGTTGATATCAATGATATAAAATTAAGTAAAACCTACTCAACTTTTATAATACTGGCGTTACCATCATGCACTTGGGCATGAATAATTAATAAGGTTTATTTTTCACTGTTTTTCAGCTGCATTTACTGCATTTTATCATTGTTTTTGTTGTTAGGTTTAAAACTTGCCGTTTTGTGACATCTGGATAAATTTTCCACGCAAAATAACACAGTCATACTCAAAAACGATCTATCGAATGTTACCGTCATTGTGTGCCAAGTATTGAGGTCTTTGTGTTCATGTAGTTTGTTACTTTTATTTACTTAGATAAAGTATGGAATTTGTATAATATTTATTGTACTATTTATTTAGATATTTCTAAGTAAAGCATACACTTTAAATGTGTGGTTTAATTCAGTGTTATTTTGTTGAGTAAAAAGTTAATTTTGTTACATTTACTGAAGTTAGTTAAGTAGATGTTACTTTATTCTATATGTGAAATGAAATAAATTAAATATTATTAAGTAATTTTACTTAATTACTTCAATTAAATGTAAAATGAATGTGAAGTTCAATAGTAAGTAGATTTTACTTGATAACAGGCAAGTTGTACAGAGCAGTAGCAGTAAAATTTACTTAACTTTACTTAATAAAGTATGAATGCAAATTGTTACGAGGATTTTATCAACAGATCAATTAGAACAGACTTTGTTTGCAAATGTCTAAAATGTTGTCACTTTTGCTTTATGCTACAAAACATTTGATTTTGTATATTGACAATAAAAAAAAAATTCTGTCTCTTTAGAGAAACTGTCAAAGTCTTGGAGGGAACCTCGCATCTGTGCGTAAAAAACTGGAAAATGATTTCCTGCTGAGTCTGGTGCCTTCTTCCAGACGTACTTGGATTGGTGCTCATAGTGCTGTAGTAAGTTCAGATGTGTGTCCTACACTCTAAAAGAACACTGGGTTAAAAACAACCCAATTTAGGGCTGGGTAAATAAAGGACAGAACTCATGCTGGGTTCATTTTACAGCTAATTGGGTTGTTTATTTAACCCAGCATAATGGGTTGATTAAGACATCAGAGTTGATTCTTTTTTATTATTATTTCTTTCCTTCATACATGAATGAACGTCTATGGATTAACTTAAATCCTATAAACGTTTTTAAAACACTCGATACATGGCTTGCATGATAATTTCCTTCATTTTCAATCATATTTTACAGTACAGTATATTTTATATACTTTTTTATACATATTGACAACATTTAAGCTCGTTTAAGAAATATTAGAAGTAAAAATTAAACATTTATAAGTATTTCAAGTGTAATCGACAAGTCTCTTTTTTCCCGTTTCCACCGTAAACGGCGCTGGATCTCGAACAGGTGTTGTGCCGAATTTCAACCCCGCCAAATTATTTCCCCCCTTTAGGATTAGTTGTGGGGTAGGGGTTGGGATTAGGGGTGGGGTTAGGATTAGGCAATCAGGTACTGACTTCAACGAGGGCAGTGATAATTTGGCAGGGGGTCGAAACTTGTGTCATGTTCAGCGGGAGAACTTTAGACCGCCGCCCTGCGTTTCACTCGTAGCCGAAATATTCTTTGACTGACTACATAACGTCTATAAACAATCAGTGCACAGTTCTGAGAACATATTTTAATATCATAGCCTACGCATTTATGTTCTGTATATTTTTGAATAAAATTTTATGCAAGGCATCAGACGTTTCCATCAGCCGAAAAGACTGACGCAAATCATGCGACACTAGTGTAAAAGGTGACTCACGTCGCGCCTCTGTATGTTGCTTTGCATAAAATGTAAACAATATACAGCACAATAACAAATTTAAAGATAAAATTAAATGTACACAAACCTGTACTTTACAGAAGACATAGGCCTACACCATTTTGACGGTGCTGTGCTCTCTCCTGAAGAGACCTATGGCAAAAGCCTGTGATAAATAACACACTCCCTGGTTTGTTACGTCTGACCCAAGCTCTGGGTAGCACAAGAAAACTACCAACATACTGAAAAAATAACCCAACATTTTTTGTAAATAGAGTGTAAAGAGACCTATTTGTTTGTCTAAAAAATAAAAGTTCTGCTTTAAACAGTAAAGGCAAAGTTTCTAATGAAGATGATTTTACTTCAAATCTGACCTTAATTGGCTTCTTCCTGAAGTCTGACAACTGTAGTGCACTCTTTGTATTCACTCTCTTCACTCTTTAGGATGGACATTGGATGTGGAGTGACGGAACTGTGTTTCTGTATACCCACTGGTGCGCTGGAGAACCTAACAATTACAAGGGTATCGAGAAATGTTTGGAGATCAACTTTACCTGTAAGAATGCAGTCTGTTTTTTAATACTTTCAATTATAATTTACAATCCTACAATTTTACATCATACAGTAACATGAAATCACTCAATTTGGATATTACAAAGTGCCTTAAATTAAATATTCCATTTAATTTTGATTCTAACACCACTATAATGATCAGAATAACTGATTTCATTATTTCACCTTACAGCTAAACGTTGCTGGAACGATACGATCTGTTCAGGCTCAAGGCCCTATATTTGTGTTAAGAACCAGCGAGACCATCATGCTCCACAGTTACTTTGATTGAACTACATTTATCTGACATTATATTGTCAAAAATGTTATTCTGAAATCAACTATCTTCTAAACTTTAATCTCTTTTCAGTATCTTCTCTGAAACATTCCTCAAATTAATAAAAGCATTGAAAAAGCAAACTGTGCATTGTGGATAATAATGTATGTCAAAATATAAGTATATTGTGTTACAAGGTTTGAGGAAATAGTTATTAAAATGGCATTAAATGATGTCATCATCAGGGGCGGGGTTTAAGCATGCTGTAACTGCACACATGTTTCATAATTGGCAAAGAAGACATTTGCATGTTTGTTTCCTGGATTATAAGCAAATATAGAACTCATCCAGGGCCCTTTTTGTTTTCTGTCTTATAAAATATTGCATTATTTTGGTGTGACACCTCTGCAAACAAATCAGAGATTAAGTGAACTATAATAATAATAATAATAATTCGTTACATTTATATAGCGCTTTTCTAGGTACTCAAAGCGCTTAATGTTTGAACGAATCAAACTGAATCACAAACCATTTCAGACCATTTTCTAAACCTGTTTAGTTAGATCAATAGTGATTCGCTCACTATTCTGGCATTGCTAGTTCTGATTCTAAACAGCTGATAGAAAACACAAAGGAATATTCTCGGGTCGAAAGTAATCTACAATATCAGAAAATGATTTATCAGCAATATTTTACTGGGGCACAGTGTATTTCAAAAAGGGTCCAGTGATGCCCACAGATCTATATGGTGTAAGACTGAAAATACTGGTTGAGGCCTGGTCTATGAGACAAAAGGTCCCTGCTGGCTAATTAACATTCGATCTCCCCCATACAACCTCACTTCCTCTCAGAAACAACTAAGAACTCACACAAGAACATGGTTTAATGTGAATGTTTATCATTGACTCTTATGTTTTTGGTGTCATTTGAAATGTCTCAAAGTGAGTGGTACAGATATATCATATCCAGATAGATAAAATAAAAGGAAATAAGGTTTAGAGAAGTTTAAAGAAAACTGGTTCAGAGATAAGGCCAGATAAGGCAACCCCCCTTTTGTTGAACAGAAGCCATTTGAGGGTGGTCTCCCCCATCCCCCATGTCACCTGGTCAAAGAGGATAAAGGAAGGTGTTTTCGCTCTCTCTGGCCTCTTCTTTGCTGGACATGATTTGAATAGGTCAGCAATAGGCGGCCCACGGGCCAAAACTGGCCCGCCAGCAATATTTTCTGGCCCGCCGGATTATTTTGGAAGTCCGTTTTTTTTTTTTTTTTTTTTTATCAGCCTATTTTTATTTTACAATAACGGTTTACAAATAGGCCCTGTGTATCATTCGTTACTTATTATTTATTCGGGTATAACACACTGATAAATAATATGTATTACCTGATAAAAAATATTTGCACTAAATGCTGCACAAAACTCTTCCACTACTTGAGAAAAGCTGTACCCGCGCGGCGATTTCACGGCCGCATACTGTGTGAAACACGCATAAGGAATCGTGCGGCGCGGGATTAAATTTTAAATTATAAAGACAGTAGCGGTCGGAACTCTGTTATACCTATATACTTTGGATGGAGCGGGCGGTCTGACTGACAATAGCCCACTCCCGGCATTTTTTGACAGCGTATCCGCACTTCATTCTGACCACCTGTAGGCTCCTAGCTCGGAGGAGCTGTTTGGTACTGAAACCATTGTGTCAACAACATTCTTTTTTTGCAAGGCAGTTTGAAATAGTTTGGCAGAAAATAGCCTACTTCATTTGTCAGTAGGGCAATATGGTTTTCGTTTATTTGACTTAGAAATTTGAGTGATAGGCTTTGTCCTATATTTAATTTATGTTATTTATATTTCATTAATTTTTTCTGCGACATTTTTTTCTCTGCTGACAGTAGCCTAGCCTAAGCCTACAATGTTAAAATAATATTTTATATTGACACGAACTCAATTTTTGTATAGCATTTATAACTGTTATAGGCTACTTAATCTCTCTCTTTCCGTTAGAGACATTTGAATGTGAGATTCTGGAAACGAGATCTAAATTTTGCGAACCCGTCAGGTCGGGAAATAAAGCGGGTGAACACAGAGTGTATTTTAAGCGTTGCTGAATAGAACCTTGTGGGAGCGGGACGAGAAAAAAAAAAAAAAACAGTCCCACGCAGACCTCCTTAAATCATAGGTGTGTATGTGTGTGTCCCGAATAAATAATAATAATAAAAAAGGAATAAAGTTTAAAAGTCGGACTGTAAGCAAATGAGGCATGATTGCTCTTCACACCTTTATTAAAATGGCTGTAATATGTTAACAAAATAGTTAGAACATTTTTGGGGCGCCTGACTCACCTGTACTTTTCTTTGTTTTTCTAACCCATTCTAGCAGCAAGCATCAAGTGCCATATATCATTTTAAACAGGAGAACCTAAAGTTTCCAGCTAGCTCATTTAAAGTCCCAGTTTTACATTTCTTTTGTCAGAGAATTTATGAAATTAACAGGATTTTAAGAAAAACGGCAGCAAATTTTTTTTTTTTTGGTGTTTTCAGTGTGAACTCAAAACAGAACTTCCTGAAGTTTTGTTTTTTTTCTTTTAGAAAGTTAGACTTGGTTGTTTTAGACTTCCAGATGAAATTTTGTCTACATGTAACAATCCCTCAGCAAGTTATAGCCATTTATTATAATATTATTCTAGGCGTTTTTGAGTAAAAACAGGTGTATTACATTTACTGACAATGTAGATGTGTCCAAATAAGTTCAGGAAGTAAAGTAAATAGAAAAGTTGTTATATTACAACAGAACACTGAAGCAAACATTTTTCTTCAGAAAATTATATTATAATTTGACCATGAACAACAAATGCAAACAATATAACAAGTAGTGAAAACTGTGCAATATAAATACTAACAATACAATATACATTGTGTAAATGAACAAATGGTTCAAATAATCTTCATAAACTAAATACAAAAAGAAATAAACAGTGCAAATGAATAAATGGTTAATTGAGGGTAATATACTGAGTGCTAATGAATAAATAGTGCAAATAATCTTCACAAACTAACTACAAATAGATAAATAAACAGTGCAAATGATTCAAACAATCTTCTGAATCGGAAGGTTCCACCAGGTCTAACGACTCGTTTAAAAAAATCAATTCTAACACATCCTCCGATTTGTACTGCTGTTTTTTTTACATACTCATGCTCTTTCGTGTTTTATGCTCTTTCATGTTTTGCGCTCTTTCGTGTTTTGCGCTATGGTCAAAAACTTTGCATCCGTTAGTTTTCATGCGTAGTTTTCAATGCATTGCGTTTGTTAAAAATGTATAAAGAAACGTGATTGGTTGTTAAAATCACCAATCACTATGTTTGTTGGTTGAGTTGATGACCGTTTGGACAAATCTGGGCACGGGGGTGGGACTAAGCATCAACAATCGTTCCTGTTTGGCTCAGAGAAAGAAACCACATGTGTTTCCTTGACGAATCACTGCTGCAGATTTTGATGACGCAATCACCGGCACTACGGAGCCACTGAATGACCAATAGAGACACCCGTGATAACACGGGAAAGCTCAGAATCTCATCTTTACGGTGCATTTTAAAGCATACAGATTGGATTAGCGACTCAAAAGTTATTAAACATTTTAGAACGATAGTTATTTTATGCCGCGGGCGGCTGTATCGGTCTTTAAGGGTTAAAAGGAATAGTCAAACATTCGCTCACTTTTAGTGAGGCACAGATATTATTAAAACCTTTCATTTATGGAGTCAGATGAAATAACGTGTAAATATATATGATTAATGTATTGCAAATTTAACCAACCAATACTTTGCATTAGTGAGGACAGAACACGTGATAACCTTCCCCGTGTATTGGCGAACCACCATTGGACCAATATATTGGGCCTTACAATGGTATCGCAAAATTTGAAAACAATGAAAATCATTTTATTTCAGCGATCTGCATCAAAGGCAGCAAATTGGTTTTGGTTTAGGCCTATTATTAGATTAAACTAGTTCCCTTTCGTTCGTGAACTCCTCCGTCTCGTCGGAGGAGTTTCCAACGAATTGGGATCACGCTAGGGAGACCAACTGTCTTCGAGTGAAATAAAACGAGCCAATAGACATTGGCATGCAAGATTTGCATCCCGCGGCCCGCCTACCAGCGCGGGTATAAAGCGGAAGCAAGCGCATACACAAACGCTTTCTGCTTCGGAGCCGACCGGTTGTGTCCTCTGAGTGTATGAGCGTTTTGGATTGTGTTTCCGTGAAGCTCAACGAGTCTGCTGTTTCAAGAAGTCTCTTTGTGTTTGTGTTACGGCGCGGCAGTGATCTTCGCGATCTCCCGGATCCCATCTGTCACTTCAGGCGAGCTGCTTTTTTCAAAGAGCTGTTGTCACAGCTGGTATTCGGTTGAGTGCACACAGCGGGCTTGCAGTTTCCCCGCTGTGTTGCCGCGTTTATCCCTGCGTGCTCCGGCACACTAGAAGAGTATTTTCTCTGAAAGAGCAACGCGAGTGAAGATCGCGTCCTTTTAAGGATGACGTTTCAGCCGTGTGTTTCTGGGTGCGGTCAATATCTGCCTCCGGCTGATGGTCACGATCGCTGTCTCACGTGTTTGGGCCTCGCGCACGCTGAGGCAGCGTTAGTGGATGAGTCATGTTCTCATTGCGGGAACATGACCATCGCGACATTGAGACTAAGACTGAGATCCCTCAGACGAGGGGGAGTCCCTTTGGCGATTCCCCGATCTAGTTCTTCTTCTGGTTCACTCCAGAAAAAGTATACTTCGGCTAATCCCATGGGTAGTCTGAGGATTACTGTGAGGAATAACCCGCCGGGTGAAAGACCCCCACGGGCCCCTCAATCCTCAGTGTCGCTTCAACTGAGGCAGCTGGGTCATCTCGTGTGACTCCAGCTGTTTCTTTTGGAGCTCCACCGGAGGACCAGATGTCGATCGCGGCATCGGAGGGAGAGCAGTCATCTTCTGGGGATGATGATTCAGCTGCGCTGCCCCCTTCAGGTGTGGTAGCGTTGCCCGAGTCGGACCCGGAAATGGCTGCTATGCTTGCCCGGGCGGCCGCGAGTGTCGGCCTCGTGTGGAATCCTCCACCGTGTCCTGAACCCTCGCGGCTCGACGATTGGTATCTTGGCGCGGGCCGTGCTGGTTCTCAGCGCGCCGCTCCAGTGCCTTTCTTTCCGGAAGTGCATGAGGAGGTGACGAGGACGTGGAAGGCCCCTCTGGCGGCCCGACACAGGATGACTCCCTCCTCCTCCCTCACCACTCTTGATGGCGGAGCAGTGAAGGGATATGAGGGCATCCCCCCAGTGGAACGGTCTGTGGCGATGCATCTGTGTCCCAAGACCGCGTCCACCTGGCGGGGTAACCCCACGCTCCCCTCCCGCGCCTGTAGGTTCTCTTCCGGTCTGACCGGAAAGGCTTATAGTGCGTGTGGGGAAGCTGCTTCCGCCCTGTATGCCATGGCACTTCTCCAGGTTCACCAGGCGAAGGCGCTCAGTGACATGCAGGAGAGTGGTACTGATCCAGGGGTGCTCCAAGAGCTGCGTACGGCAACGGACCTTGCCCTACGGGCGACGAAAGTCACCGCACGTTCCCTGGGTCGGGCGATGTCCACTCTCGTGGTCCAGGAACGACACCTGTGGCTCACCTTGGCTGATATGAAGGAGTCGGACAAGAGTAAGCTCTTGAACTCCCCCATATCCCAAGCTGTGCTCTTCGGCGACGCAGTGGAGGATTACGCCCAACAGTTCTCCGCCGCCCAGAAGCAGTCGGAGGTGATCAAGCACATCATGCCACGGAAGAGGGGTGCTGCTGCCCAGTCTTCACCGGCTCCGCCTCCGGCTGCTCGTCGCCGAGGGCGCCCTCCTGCCGCCGCCTCCGCCCCTGCTCAGCCTAGGCAGCAGCCTTCACCTAAGCCGCAGGGTGCCGGCCGCAAGAGAGCTGCCCAGCCTGCTCCCAGCGCCTCTAAACCTCCAGGCAAGAGGAGAGGGAAGAGACCCTGAGACAGGCGACCCAGGGGACATACCTGTTGCTCTTCGGGAGGGTGCCTCTGCACCACTCCTTCCCCGGAGGAGAGCCGGGTGGAGAATCTTTGGTTTCCCTTTGTTTCTGTTCCGCCGCTGGCCAGCAGACCAGCGGTACCTGGGTCACACACGGTCGAGACTGGTAGTTCAGGACGACGCTCAGTTGCCTCGCCACTCTCAGTCTCCCCCGTCCAAGAGGGCCAGGATGACAGTGCGCGCCGCAGTATTGCCTCGCCGCTCTCATTCCCCTCTTTCCAGTGCTCAGATGACAGTGATGCCGCCTCGGCCTCATCACTCTCATCTCCCACTGGGCAGGGAGGTGCGGATACTTGGACTCGATCCCCTCGGGCGTAGTTCCTCGTTTCCCCTCCCTCCTTCGCCTCGGGGCAACGAGCAGCCGAACGCCTCCGTGCCTTCCCTGTCAATTGCCCCCGCGTGGAAGCAGGTTGGTGTTGCATGTCACACCCAGACTCCACTTCCGGCCGCCCCAGGGCCTCCGGAGTCGAGTCCCTGCCTTCCACCTCGCTGCCCCACCCCGGGTACGCCGGTGGTCAGGGTTGGCTCACTGGTACGGTTCTTCAAAGCCTGGCTAGCGCTTCCCAGGCCGTCCCGGTGGCTCACCCGTACCATCCGGCTCGGCTATGCAATTCAGTTTGCTCGCCGGCCTCCCAGGTTCAGGGGCGTCCACTTTACCCGTGTGCGGTCAGAGGATGTCTTGCGGAAAGAGATCGACGTCCTGCTGGCGAGGGACGCGATCGTCCCTCCAGCCGAGATGAGGTCTGGGTTCTACAGCCCTTACTTCATTGTACCCAAGAAAGGCGGTGGGTTACGGCCAATCCTGGACCTGCGGGTTTTGAATCGGTCCCTTCACAAGCTCCCGTTCAAAATGCTTATGCAGAAACGCATCTTCGAGTACATCCGTCCCCGGGATTGGTTTGCAGCGATCGACCTGAAGGACGCGTACTTTCATGTCTCGATTTTTCCTCATCACAGACCGTTTCTTCGGTTTGTGTTCGAGGGTCGGGCATATCAGTACAAGGTCCTACCCTTCGGGCTGGCCCTGTCGCCCTGTGTCTTCACAAAAGTCGCGGAGGCTGCCATTGTTCCCATGAGAGAACGTGGCATTCGCATTCTCAACTATCTCGACGACTGGCTTATAATAGCTCACTCACGAGACCTGTTGTGCGAACACAGGGATATGGTGCTTCACCATCTCAGTCGGTTGGGACTTCAGGTCAACTGGGACAAGAGCAAACTCTGCCCCGTGCAGAGGATCTCTTATCTCGGTATGGAGCTGGACTCGGTCGGCCAGACTGCGCTCCTCACGGAGGAGCGCGTCCAGTCAGTGCTCAACCGCCTCAAGTCCTTTCAAGGCAGGTCAGCGGTCCTACTGAAACAATTTCAGAGGCTCCTGGGGCATATGGTAACGCCGCTCGGCTTGTTGCATATGAGACCGCTTCAGCGCTGGCTTCACGATCGAGTCCCGAGATGGGCGTGGCAGAGTGGCACATTCCGGGTGAACATCACCCCGCACTGTCGCCAAACCTTCAGTCCTTGGTCAGACCCTGCGTTTCTACGGGCCGGAGTGCCTCTAGTCCAGGTGTCCAGGCATGCTGTGGTCTTCACAGATGCCTCTGCCAACGGCTGGGGGGCCACGTACAATGGGTATGCAGTTTCGGGTCTGTGGACGGGGCCCCAACTGCATTGGCACATCAACTGCCTAGAGTTGCAAGCAGTACGCCTAGCTTTGTGTCGCCTCAAGGGGTTTCTCAAGCACAAGCACGTTCTGGTCCGTATGGACAGCACTGCGACCGTTGCGTACATCAATCATCAAGGTGGTCTACGCTCCCGTCGTATGTCGCGACTCGCCCGCCATCTCCTCCTTTGGAGTCAGAAGCATCTGAGGTCGCTTCGAGCCGTTCATATCCCTGGTGTGCTCAATCGTGCGGCCGACAAGCTTTCACGACAGCCGCCACTTCCGGGAGAATGGTGACTCCATCACCAGGTGGTCCAGCTGATTTGGGGAATCTTCGGAGTCACTCAGATAGATCTGTTTGCCTCTCCGGACACGACCCATTGCCAGTTGTTTTATTCCCTGACCGAAGGAACACTCGGCACGGATGCACTGGCGCACAGCTGGCCCCAGGGTCTTCGCAAAGATGCGTTTCCCCCAGTGAGCCTTCTCGCACAGACTCTGTGCAAAGTCAGGGAGGACGAGGAACAGGTCCTGCTAGTTGCGCCGTATTGGCCCAACCGGACTTGGTTTGCAGAACTCATGCTCCTCGCGACAGCCCCTCCTTGGCCCATTCCTCTGAGGAAAGACCTTCTCTCTCAGAGACGGGGCACTCTATGGCACCCGCGTCCAGACCTCTGGAAACTTCATGTCTGGTCCCTGGACGGGACGCGGAGGTTCTAGGTGGCCTACCACAGGCTGTGGTAGACACTATCACTTCCGCTAGAGCCCCCTCTACAAGGCGCCTCTATGCGTTGAAGTGGAACCTATTCGTCGATTGGTGCTCTTCCCGCCGGGAAGACCCCCGAACTTGCCTGATCAGTGCTGTGCTTTCCTTCCTGCAAGATGGGTTGGAGCGAAGGCTGTCTCCCTCCACCCTCAAAGTATATGTTGCCGCAATAGCCGCACATCACGATGCAGTAGAAGGTAAGTCCTTGGGAAAGCATGACCTGGTCCTCAGGTTCCTCAGGGGTGCTAGGAGATTGAATCCTCCTCGTAATCAGCACCCCGTACCCTCTTGGGATCTGACTTTAGTGCTCAGAGCACTCCAGAATCCACCCTTTGAGCCCTTGCAAGCAGTTGATTTAAATATTATGTCAATGAAGACAGCTCTCCTGCTCGCTTTGGCATCCATCAAGAGGGTAGGGGACCTGCAGGCATTTTCGGTCGACGAATCGTGCATAGAGTTCGCGCCGGACTTTTCTCACGTTGTTCTGAGACCCCGGCCTGGATATGTGCCCAAGGTTCCTACCACTCCGTTTAAAGATCAGGTAGTGAACCTGCAAGCGCTGCCCCCGGAGGAGGCAGACACAGCCCTGGCTTTGCTCTGTCCTGTTCATGCTCTGCGCTGTTACATTGACAGGACTCAAAGCTTTAGGACCTCAGACCAGCTCTTTGTCTGTTACGGAGGCCAGCAGAAGGGGAAGGCTGTCTCCAAGCAGAGGTTAGCCCACTGGCTAGTGGATGCTATAGTCTGGGCTTATGAGTCCCAGGACGTGCCTTGTCCACCTAGGTTGAGGGCACACTCTACTAGGAGTGTTGCCTCCTCCTGGGCTTTGGCTCAAGGCGCCTCGCTGACAGATATTTGTAGAGCTGCGGGCTGGGCGACACCCAACACGTTCGCTAGGTTTTATAGCCTCCGTGTAGAACCGGTTTCCTCCCGTGTACTCGCTTCGGCCAGTAGCGCGAGGAATTAGGTTAGTGTCGGCTTGCTACGCCATTCTCGCCCCAAGGGCCAGATACGTGCGTTATTCTGCTCCGTTGGTTACCCAACAAACGGCTAACCTCGTGAGTTCCTCCGTTTCCCCCTCCGGCGACAGGCGAGGCGGATCGCCGTCGCCAGGCCTGTTCCTCTCTGTTGAGCTGAGTTCAGGCTGGGTCCTATGTTGTGGTCCCTACAGCGACCCCATAGGTGTCTTTCCACGTTAGGTTACCCTCCGGGTTAGCCAGTGTCTTCCCCTTGACAGACTCTGTCTGTCGTCTCTGCTGAGTACGCTCCCACCCTCCGGGCTGGGACTACCTCAGAGACTGCCATGTGTTCACTACCCTACGGGCTAGTGCACATGTGTATTCCTAGTGCCTCCCTTCGGGCAGGTTATGGGCTCCGCAGCGTTCCCTTCTACATCTTGGGCACGCTTTCCCAGTGTTATCCAATGTCCACTGAGCGGGTCTTGCGGAACAGCAGTGTGACTCTTCCCAGCTAAGCTTCCGCACATAAGAGATAAGTTTCAAGAAACTGCTGCTGAAGCTTAGGCAGGGCGCTGGAAGGGGCCAGCATCATGGCGTTTTATTAGGGATCCCAATTCGTTGGAAACTCCTCCGACGAGACGTAGGAGTTCCCGAACGAAAGGGAACGTCTCGGTTACGTATGGTAACCCTCGTTCCCTGAGTAGGGAACGGAGACGTCTCGTCCCGTCGCCATGCTGCTGTACCTTCGCGGAGGACTGGACACCGTTCGGCTCCTCAGCGAAAAGCGTTTGTGTATGCGCTTGCTTCCGCTTTATACTCGTGCTGGTAGGCGGGCCGCGGGATGCAAATCTTGCATGCCAATGTCTATTGGCTCGTTTTATTTCACTCGAAGACAGTTGGTCTCCCTAGCGTGATCCCAATTCGTTGGAAACTCCTCCGACGAGACGTCTCCGTTCCCTACTCAGGGAACGAGGGTTACCATACGTAACCGAAATGTTTTAATAACATACTTAATTTTATTTGTAAATTGGTCATCAGTTAATTTACATTTGCACAATTATTTCGCCAATTTATTATCTTGGAAATGTGGGCGATTTCAGTGAGCAAACATACTCATGGGGCCCTATCTTGCACCCAGCGCAATTGACTTTGTACACAGACGCATGTTTCATTCCTATTTCGCTTTTCCCTCCACAGAAGCACGTCGCTAAACTAGGGAATGAGCTTGCGCTCCCTGGGCGGTTCAACGCAAAAAAGGAGGCGTGTTCCGGCGCAAACAATCCCTGGTGCTATTTTACTGTTCCATAAAACAATTGCGCCACTGGCAAGAAAAAACCTAGTCTAAAGTCAGTGGCGCGTTGTTCATTATGCTATTTTAAGGGCGCATGCTTGACCATAATGTATAGCGTGCACAACGCGCATACACTTTGATTCTCTAATCTACACAGAAGCAGCAGTTTTCATTTTTGCAAATCATATTATTACAAACGATAGATAGATAGATAGATAGATAGATAGATAGATAGATAGATAGATAGATAGATAGATAGATAGATAATTTATTATAAAAGCATACATCTAGCTTACACATTTACCCACATTATTATATGCCTGTTTAACCTAAGCTAATTTGGGTGTGTTTCTCCATGCCTAATGTCACTTCTCTCTCTTTTACGGCCGTGACGAGAGCGTTGCTCTCCTCGGCTGTGAACCGCTCCTGGCGCGCGCCTGGCAAATCCGCCGTTATAATAGCAATACGCCAAGGAAAAAGCGCGTCTGCTCTTAAAGGGAATGTGAGATGATGCTCTGATTGGTTTATTTCACGTTACGCCCAAACCACACCTATGAATAATGAAGCTACTTCAGACCAACCCCTTTTAGATTTGCGCCGGGCGCAAGAGTCATTTATCCCGCCGGGAAATTAGCAACAGCGCCAAGACCCGCCCACAAAGTTACTTGCGCTTTGACACTTGCGTTTCAGATCGTTAAAGTAGGGTCCATGCAGTGATCCTGCAGTTAAGCAGTGTGACACTCTCAGGGTCATATTCTTAAAGGTCATATCATTTTTCTGTCAGTGTCTGGGTAATTTTAAAAATAAATGCAATGAATGACTTACAATTTATGATTTATGTTTGATAGTTTATTTATTTTAATTTTTTTACATTTATTTTGTTTTCATCAGTATGGACGAGAAACTAACTAAACGCTGCAAACAATCTTGATTTTTTTTTTTCAGTAGCATAACAGTGGTCCTGTCCATAAAACATAAAGGTAGAAATGTGTAGAATGAGATCAAGATCATAATCAAATAGAAAATCTCACCTTAAGTTTCCTTGATAGTGGTAAAGTCCAGATGCAGTGATGAGGACAGCTCAAGATATCCACTCCTGCTCCAGTTCTGTAGGATGATGACGAGTCAGGGAACAAAACACAGGTGTGGGTGAAGAAGTGTTGATCCTACAAATAATACAAACCACTTGTTTTTAATCTTTTTTTTTTTAGATTAATTAATATCCCTAATTAGCAAATATGTAGTTAGAGCAGTGTCCAGGAGGATTCGAGTAGGATACCTGTTTAGTAGGCTATAGGGTTGTTTACTAGTCAAAGTGCCCACATCTGTGTGCTTTTCTCAGTCTCTGTGATCTTCTGGTTTGATGTCTCGGTTCCCTCCTTCAATGTGCGTCTGAGAGACTTTTCACCTGATTCATCATCATCTTCATTCAGGTGAAATCTGCTCACTTAAAATTAAAGCACGTCACCTCAACACCACACATTATTTTAGGAATCACTCTTGAATGGAGCACAGGACTGAAACGTACTACTAACGTAACTTCAGTTCTCTCTAGAAGAGGGAACGAGTACTGCGTAAGTGTCTTACGCTATGGGGAAATCTCTTTTCTGCGAGATACTGAAGCCAAAAATTATCCTTTAATTTTGAAATAATGTAAAACGCGTTGCGGCAGCATGCAGGTATAGGCAAGACGGCTCTCGTGCCTATTGGCTGCCCTGCGGCAACTGCAGCAGCCTATCGAGAGAGGCCCCCGTGATGTCAGATCCAATGGGAGCGCTTCACGCCCACTACGTCAAGTCCCGCCAAAACTCACGTGGCGTGGGCCTAATAAATATGGCTTGATAGGCTGATACACTGGTTTTCATCGCCAAAGCGAACCAGAGCTTGTTGCATGCACGGCAAAGATACACAGTACTCGTTCCCTCTTCTAGAGAGAACCGAGGTTACGTTAGTAACCAAGTACGTTCTCTCACGAGAGGTCTCTTGTACTGCGTAAGTATCTTACGCTATGGGGAACACAGTGTAAAACGCCGTGCGTGCTGAGATCCAACACCAGGGCCTGGGGCTCATATAGTGCAAAATCATAAGGTACTCACAGAGAGTACGGGAAGAGGGCTGAAAGCGTCATCCCTAAATGAATAGCAGCTGATAAGGGGCCATTTATATTGTTTCACACTGCTAGGGCGAGAAATCAGCCTGGACAGATGAATATAATGGGTTTTAAACACTGCCCATTCGAGATATTTGATCGATCTGCAAGTGTTGCTCAATCAGTTTCAGAATTCTGAGGCAATAGAGTCGGGGCAGGTAGATCTGATTTATTGGACCGAAAGTAGCTTAGCCTGCAAAGCGGGAACCTCTAGGTTATAAAACCTTATAAATGTAGACGGGGAGGCCCAGCCTGCCGCCATACAGATATCTTGCAAGGCAATCCCGCTATACCAAGCCCACGATGAGGCCATGCTTCTAGTGGAGTGTGCTTTGACACCTAATGGGCACTGCAAGCCCTTAGAAGTGTAAGTCAGTGCTATAGCATCAACTATCCACCTGGATAGGGTCTGTTTCGATGCAGCTAGTCCCTTAGAACGTCCGCTGAACAAAACGAAGAGCTGCTCCGTCTGTCTGAAGACGGTTGAGCGTGACACATAAGCTCTTAATGCCCTGACTGGGCAAAGGAAGCTGGCATTCTTCTCCTCATTACAGACCGGCAGAGCCGACAGAGAAATCACCTGAGCCCTGAACGGTGTGTTGAGGGACTTAGGAACATATCCGTGCTTTGGTTTGAGTATGACCTTCGAGTCATTTGGCCCAAATTCCATGCACGTTGCGCTTACTGAAAGCGCTTGCAAGTCCCCTACGCGTTTCACAGAAGCGAGAGCCAGAAGAAACGCTGTCTTGAAAGACAAGTGTTTGACTTCTATTGACTGTATTGGCTCGAATGGGGGGCCCCTTCATGGCTTCCAGAACCGTAGAAAGGTCCCAAACGGGAACTGAGGGGGGTCTGGGAGGATTTAACCTCTTAGCTCCTCTAAGGAAGCGGATGACCAGATCGTTTCTCCCCAGTGACTGGCCAAGCGTCGGTTTAGTGAACGCCGCTGTAGCCGACACATACACCTTGAGCGTGGAGGGGGCTCTACCCTGGTCTAGTAGCTCTTGTAGGAAGGAGAGAACCTCTGTCACTCCACAGTCTGTGGGTGATATACCACGAGCTGCGCACCAGCTAGAAAACACAGACCATTTCGGGTAGTAGAGCCGCCTCGTAGCGTGTATGTATGTGTGTGTCTAGCAGAGACAGCGCGCATCAGAGAGAGCTTAAAGTGATATTGATGTTGATCTCAGGTGGGGTTTGGGCAGAAAATTTGCAGACGTTTTCGGGCTGGGGCCGGATTAGGGCTTGAACACCATGGGCCAGGTCTCGGTTAGGGCTGGATTTTTTGCCCCGTGCAGGACTTTACGCAGTATGCTAACTGGAGCCGTTTACCTCCAGTCTTTGTGCTAAGCTAGGCTAGCGGTGGGTGCGTCAGACAGAGTTACAGCACGCACAGAGATGAAAAGGGTATGTATGGACTTATCTAACCCTGGGGGATACGGTGAATAAGCTAAAGTCCCAAAAAGTCGGCGTGTTCCCTTAAACGCATCATTAAACGTAAACTGTTGGGAGAAAATGTTATGTATTTCAATATATTGGATCCATGTATTCGGTCTTAGTGACAGGAGCCTAATAAACCTGCTGCCGCCCATGTCATTAATGTTAATCAAACAACAAAAGACAGAGAAAATCACTTACTGCTCTTGACTAATTTTAGTAGCTTTAATAGTCTTAAAAAGTCTTGAAGCTGAACTTCTGCTGATGAAACTGCAAACTATCTTAGTAACTTTTCAGTACTATTTTCTATTATTTCTTCTATTTTTTATAATTCTGACTCCGGGTCTTCTTTCAAACATCTGGGGTCTCATTTATAAAACTGTGCGTAGGAACCTTACTTAAAGTGTACGTGCGCCCGAAAGCCAAAAATGGCGTACGCAAAAAAATATTCGGATTTATAAAACCGTTCGTACGCCAGAACCTGCGCAGAATTCACTTTATAAATCCCAGTCAGCGGAAGATTGTGCGCACATGCGTCTCCTCCCCGAAATAACCATATATGGAGCTTACAACGCCTAGTTTTACTATGCAGATCCTCATCTGCATATCATTTGCATATGATTATTCATCCACGTGATAACGTTCAACGGTACAAGGCACATTACATTAATAAAAATCAAGTAGTTGCCTATCCTTGCCTTGTTTATGAATACATAAATCAAATAGTGTAAAATACATTTCAGAGAAAGTTTTTCTCAATCTTTTCCACTGGCCGAATTGTATTTTTAATTGATATTTTTAATGGAAACAGATAGGCCTTGGGCATTATTTGCACAAAACTATTTTCTCAGACAGTCTGGTATTATCATGATAAGCAATTATCTCTGTGGTTATTTTATTTATAAATATAAATATTTAATCTAAATGTTTATATCAGAAGTAAAACTTAGTTTAAATCATTATTTTATTTATTTAAACTGTTATTTGCGTCAGTTTCACTAAACGGCCCAACGCGCTCGCTGGCGCGGACATTTAAGAAGGGATGGATATTTGCTTCAAGTGACAGGCTTGGTGAGTGAAATTATATTTGTATTATCTTTCTGTATATGTTAAATGTTCCTTCTGCCAATTCCCTTTGTCTCCAGAATGTGCGTACGCACGGCTCAAAGTTTGCTTAAAGGTACGCACATTCTCCCGTCAAGTTTGTTTTTTATAGATCACAACCTTTGCGTGGGAACTGGCGTACGTACGTTTCCAGCCCGGTTTTGTGCGTACGCACGCTTTATAAATGAGACCCCTGGTCCTTGGGTCCTAAACTGTTAACCCCTAACAATAGGAATTAAAAAAAAAGTTTTATTCTTATAGTGAAGACTATGCCGTTTTATTTGATCAAAATTACAAAACTGCTGTGCACAACCCAAACCCCAAGATTGGGCTATGGTGCAGGACATCAAAGTAAAAAAAAAAAGAAAAAAAAAGAAAAGTGAAGCTTTTCCACACTGCAAGCTACTCCAGATAAATGTATTTAAAGCAAGTTTCGACCCTCAGGTCTTCATTAGGTACAATGCAAATGTAGAGCAAAGTGAACTTTAAGTAGAAACAGGTAATCACCTAAATAGGGCCCACACACAAAAATGTGACCAATAATACAAGTAATTGTCAATAATTTGTACTAGCATGTCATGTCAGTGCCTAAATCCACCACTGACTTAATTAATACATTACCATATACCAGGGATAGACAACTCCGGTCCTGGAGGGCCACTGTCCTGCAAAGTTTAGCTCCAACCCTAATTAAACACAACTGAACAAGGCAATCAGTGTTTTCAGGATTACTAAATAGATACAGGCAGGTGAGTTTTTATCAGGACTGAAGCTAAACTCTGCAGGACAGTGGCCCTCCAGGACCGGAGTTGTCTATCCCTGCCATATACAAAGGCACGATCTATGAAAACCCCTCTCTTTCTCTTCCTTTCTGCCTTTCACCTCTAGCTCTTATTAGCAATTTTTTTTACTAAACCTGCCATTCCATTCTATGAATATTGATAAATGTTCTCTTTGTATGTTCTGTGTTTGTGTTTTCTTTCAGAGTGTTAAACAGGAGGATGAGGTGATATACGCAGGTGTCATCACCAGATGTTAATTACATTCGCTGTCAGGCTTTTTTTTCTCATTACTGATGCTCTTATCAATAAGGTTTTAATGCACACTATTATTGCAACAAAGCTGTTTAAGATTCAAAATCAGTGTTCATGCTTACATACGCTCTTACTGTTTTCTGAAAGGTGCATATGTGTGTGAGAAAGGTTTAATTAAAGCGGATTAATGATATCAGCCATTGTATGAAGGTTAAGAGCATTAAGAGCATGACACTTACACTACGTTTCATAATGCTGCAGTAAACCAAAGTGCATGTAAACTCTGAACATCAATGTTACTTATTCTAAAAAGGTTTTGTTTGTGTTGTGCATTTTTTATTTTTTACCTTTTCTGATTATTGTGATCCTGCATGGTAATGTGTGTTTCAGTAATAGTAAAGGTACAAGAGATCATCATGGGACATTAACTGGATTTTATTCAACAGTTTCTAGCTTTGAACATTTACTTTAGGGTTGTGAGTCTATAGTTTCCTCTGAGCTCTTAAAACCCTTGTGTGGATTCTCAACAATCCCAAAACTCATCCATATTTACCAGACATTTATCATATATTAACTGAATTTAACATAAAATTTAGGGGAGAGTGCAAAGTTACATAGATAACATGGTAAAAACCTACAATTTACAAGATGCCCTACTGGGATTGATGTTAAATCTTGCATGGGAACGGCTCAGATATTTGTATTTATTTTGAACAGGGTATTTTTCAGTTTTACTCTGTGTGTGGTCAAGAAATCCCAGCTGACTTTAAACAGCCATTTTATATGTCCTAACAGCACATTCTCAATGTATTCAGATCAAAAGTTAATGATTGATATACATGAAACTGCAGAATAACAGTATACATTAAATTTGAGTTTAAATATTAGCAACAAACAGATGTTTTTGGTGTATTTTTACAGTATTGCATTCAACAGACTCAAACCACAGAAGGCCTCAGTTTTAGATCTGAAAAGAAATGTGGTTTTATCTGTTGAGAGAATGAGCAAGAGAAAGTGTCTGTACTGGACCTTTGCGGTTAATGTGTATCAGTGTTTGCATGTCTTGAGGTGTGAATAGTGTGAATCTTGTGGGGTTGAAGAACTACCACAATTTTACTTCCTCTTTATGCAAAACATAACATTTACTGCAAAATAAAGTACAGAATGGAAAATGTTTATTCTAAATATATTCTCTGTGAGATCTTACTGTGTGAATGTGAAATATTAATATAATTTACTGTGTGTATTCAGCAGCATTTGCATCTCTCTATATATCCATGACCCCATTTACTCCTGCTGTGATCCTACAGAGAAGTGTTAGTTTCAGTTAGTTATTTGCACCTCAAGCAACACTCAGTTATTTGAGAAGTTTCCACTAATCTTGTTATCACACCTAGGTTCACACATCTTATGTTGATCTGTTAATGTCACACATTTATTTAACACTATTAAAAGCATCCAAAAATACTTTACTACCATTTAATAACCATCAAAGGAAAGATGATGTTTGCCTATAAAATGGTATAATTACAGTATCTAACAGCAGGGCCTAACAAGGCTATGCTAACCAGCTAAACTCTGAGCCCCTGTTATTAGAGAGTCATAGACGAGCACTCTCTAGTGTGCAAAACTAGAGTTTACCTCTACAAGAATAGCTCTACTGTTAACAGATGGGGCAATATAAATATATCTCATAGTGGAGCAGCAAATCAATTATAGTCCGAATCTAACTTTAGGAAAATATTAAATAAATCTTACCAAAAATACATTTTTTAATGTTCAGGTCTAAAAATGGCCTACAAGTAAAGAGTCATTCACAAATAAGTTCAGCTTAATAAAACCTTATTCATCACTGACAGACAAGACATTGGTTTGGTTTCAAAAGACTGCCCAGAAAGATTCACTTTCACGTTACAAGTGAAAAGCTGCTCTAAAAGATTCATGGAGTCAGACATTAAATGAATAGTTCACCAAATAAATGGAAATTCTGTCATCATACTCATCCTTGTGTTGTTCCAAACCTGTGTGAATTAATTTCTTCTACTGAACACAAAAGAAGATATATTTTGAATAATATGGGTAACCAAACAGATGATGGCCCCCATAGGCCTCATAGTATGGGAAAATAAAATTATATGGCAGTGTCCGAAATCGCCCCCTATACCCTTAAATAGGGCACTTGTCTGAGTTTATTATGAAATGTAAGACAAGTATAAGGTTTCCGGACATGAAAGCATAGATGTTATCTTTTGTTTTACTGTAAATTAATCACTAACAGTAAACTGACAATAATATAAGCCACTGGGAGACCGTGGACGGCTGTACATTCAATGTATTGCATTAATTAAAAGCCAGTTCATATAAAGATTTGTAATAAGTATTTATCCTAAATTAAGTTTTAAGAGTATTTTCGTGCCGTGACTGTGTGGCCGGGAACATGTATGACGTAGCCAAGCGCTCTTACTAGACCGTCTCATTCTAGCGTTTAATGCTGAGGAGGACACTAGTCTAAAAGCCTCAGAAGGACTGAACTAGGAAGGACGCAGCCTCTGTTTATGAAACACCCATTGAGTGCACTCATTCAATCCCACAATGCACCGCAATAACGAGTGTACAACTGAAGTAGGGTGTGTCCCTCCTAGTTCAGTCCTTCTGAGGCTTGTAGAATAGTGTCCTCCTCAGCATTAAAACGCTAGAAAGAAAGCGCATGGCTTCATCACACATGTTCCCGTCCACACGGTCACGGCACGAAAATACTCTTAAAACTTAATTTAGGAAAAATACTTTTGTATTACAAATCTTTATATGAACTGGCTTTTTATTAATGCAATATATTGAATGTACAGCCGTCCACGGTCTCCCAGTGGCTTATATTATTTTCAGTTTAGTGTTAGTGATTAATTTACAGTAAAACAAAAGATAACATCTATGCTTCCATGTCCGAAAACATTATTCTTGTCTTACATTTCATAATAAACTCCAACTTGTTTTGTATCAATTTATTTTCGTGAATTGGAATGTGCATTGGATTGTGGGTGATTGAAGGCCGCGAAGGATACATCAGATGCATCCTTCAAAACAGGTCGAATGAAGGACGAGAAACAAATGCTTCCTTCCAAGGATCCTTCAAATTGAGACGGACAGCCGAGATATG
Source organism: Scardinius erythrophthalmus (assembly GCF_964197995.2). Lineage (NCBI taxonomy): Eukaryota > Metazoa > Chordata > Actinopteri > Cypriniformes > Leuciscidae > Scardinius > Scardinius erythrophthalmus. The sequence continues at coordinate 11,590,242 of NC_138234.1, forward strand.
CAGCCGTTGTAGGATGCAGCCTTACGATTGAGAAACACCCGTACCCTGAACTTCGAGAGAATACCCATAATGCACTGTGAGAGTTGTGTGTAGAATGAATTCCCACATCTGACCAGAAGATGGCGCCCGCAGATTAATAATCCATCGCCAGAGAACGTCTAATATGGCGAGAAGTTTCACTCTCACTACACTTCCGGCTTCTGAACTGGTTGCAGTTCCACTCTGATTCCATATGAGGGCGCTCACAGGACGAGTGCAGAATGAATGGAGGTCAATGGCGGTATACCCCTCAAAATCCACTTTTCTCAGGATATAATTTTTTGTCTAGTAATTTGAATGTTGTATTCGAAAGGAGATGCAAAGAAATTACACATTGCTGGGTGTTAGATTTTTTAGAGTCACTTATTTGATTTAAAAAAGTCTTTCAAAATGTCAATGACGTCAGAATGCTGACGTCATTAGCAGAATGCTAGCGTGTTATGGGCAACAACAACTCAACCTGTAAGAAATCAAAACGACATAAGTACTCGTTCATTCAACTTTCGACCTAAAACCCATGTTGAACTTGCAAAATCTACAATCACATCTGAGATTTCTCAACGGCAATCGGGTGAAAGAGACAAATTTAGCCGTCTAGCCCCATTGACTCCCATTCATTTTGCACTCATGGCGAGCGCCCCCAGTGGAACTCTGGTGGTACTACAACCAAAATTCGGTACAATAGGGCTTAATAGGGAGTGGACAGGCTCTCCGTAGACGGGCTCTGCCATCGCCCATTTTCAAACCGCTGTGGCTAAAGTGTAATATTAATGCCCGTATTAATTCCTTTTTAATTGATTATTAAATTGTTTAATTACGGTTTATAAATAGTTTCGATGACAGTTCAAGATAAATCTTTTCATTACTACTGGAGCTGCCAGTTTGCTACATTTCAAATGATTAGGCTATTAAACGGCAAGCACAAACTATGCAAAAGCGGCATCCCTTCAGTCGCACTAAGGGCCTCATCATACAGCCGGTGCAATGCAGTGCCAGGCACAATGCGAGTGTATTTTGCTAGTTTCAGCCCGATGCAGTTATCATTATCCCGTCCTGCGCCACGTAGAAAATGCATTTGTGCCCATTTGTGTGCCCATGGGTGTGCTGGTCTGAAAACCAGGTGTGTTCCGGCGCATTGTTGGCACGTTGCTATTTTGAGGCAACTGAAATAGACCAACTGAAAACTGGTCTAAAGTCAAATTTTTTTTTATATGGGGGTCCACAATACACGTTCACTTTGTCCCGTAGATAGTCTGCTTGTGCGTTTTAACCTCGCGCATGAGCAAATCCGTTTCCTCGCTAGAGAAGCAATGTAAATAGTGAATCTTCCCTTTTAAAGGGAATGGGAGATGAGACTCTGATTGGTTTATTGCAAATTATGCCCAAAACACACCCATTACTCATTAAGAGAATAGGGACAACCCTTTTAGACCATGCAGCATGCGCCGGGTGCGACGACCTTTTTTCCTGTCGTTAAACTAGCAAAAGTGGATTCGGACACTTGCAGTGTGCGCTTAGATTGTTAAAATAGGGCTCCCAGTGTCTAAATTCACTCACTCGCTTTCATTCACTATTGCAAGTGGACTATAGAGTATAGAGGGCGATTTCAAACACAGCATATGTATGGAAGTCAATGGGCACAAGAAACGGTTTGGTTACCGACATTCTTCTTGTGTTCAGCAGAATAAATAAATTCACAGGTTTGGAACAATACGGTGAGTATGATGACAGCATTTTAATTTTTGGATGAACTATCCTTTTAATTAATCATTCAAACTGAATCGCGATTCGATTCAAACCATTCTGCTAACCCGTTGACCAATTCATTGAAAAGAACCGACTCAAAAGAACAATTAATTCACGAATCAGATTGGTTCTAATTCTAAACAGACGACAGAAAATGTTTACTTGTTTTTTAAATGCCGACTTATTTATACATAACGGTCCATAAATCTGCATGAATTGCTCTTAATGCATTTACGTCAGAATCGTTTTAAACGATTTATGCAAATTCTGCACTTAACAACGCCAAAAGATACAAGAAAATGCATAATTGAAATCGTATTCACACGTAATTCAAGCAGCAATTTAAAACAAAAACATTTTTGAAGCAGTAGAACAGTCTCGGGAAAATTAAGTTCAATCCCAAATGTCTCAAAAAGGCGTTTACCAAACAAAATCTCACCTTGAAGGATCCTGATGGCGTCAAACTCCAGACTTCTGAGGGACTGAGGAAGATCTGCACCTTTTCCAGTTTTGCAATCCCTCATTCGTTCCAAGTCTGTGGGAATTTTCCATATGTGATCACTTTGTTGCAAATTACATCTGTGCAATATTATTTTTTAGATTCAAAGTTAATTTGCCCAACTCAAAGTGATACTTTCCAACTTCTGCTAAGAAACGTGCACTATAATGCCACTTAAATCATATTTACAACTCATGCGGAAGTCCATAACTTTCGTTTCAGAGATGCGGGTACAAGTGACGTCTCGCAAACATGGCGGCACGCAGCGAGATGTGATGAACACATGATAATCATTCGCTTTTAAATAAGTGAAATTGATCGAAAATTACACTACATTACATTAAAACCTCTCAGTAAACGTTTTCGGAATATGGTGTGTGAAACACGTACGGCTCTTGGTACACAGAAAACACCCTTTGTTTACAAATATTACGGTGCGTGCATACCAGAGGCAGAAAGCAAAATTGTTTAGCTGGTTCGCTACTGCAACTTTAAGTGTTGAAGCTTTCCTTATTGTTTGTATATAACTGCAGACTCAATAAAACGTGGTTTTATTTGGATCTGTTTGTCTGTCTTTTATTGTGCAGTGTTTTTGTGATAATAGGCTATGTATGAATTATCATGTTAGGCTAGTAATGTTATAGCCAAACAAACAGGAAATATGTAGTCTTAGTAAATATGTAGTCTTAGTAACAAAAATAAGGATGATTTATAAAAGGAAAAACAAACATTCAAATGAACAAGTTCAAATAGATAAACGGTAAGAAATTATAACATAAGGGAATAATTTTTTCTGCTATTTACAGTGAGGAAAATAAGTATTTGAACACCCTGCTATTTTGCAAGTTCTCCCACTTGGAAATCATGGAGGGGTCTGAAATTGTCATCGTAGGTGCATGTCCACTGTGAGAGACATAATCTAAAAAAAAAATCCAGAAATCACAATATATGATTTTTTAACTATTTATTTGTATGATACAGCTGCAAATAAGTAGCCTATTCTAACATTATAATAGATGTCTAACTATCTAACATAGTTCCCATTCTAACCCTTCAGCTACACACACCTGCTCTAAATACCCGTTCTCACACACACAAGATGTTTGTCCAAATCAAACCACATTTCTGAAGAAAACCAACCACAGCAGATCTCAGTTTGACTCAGAGCCAGAGCTTTAAAAAAATGGTAATGTGAGATCATACATGATTTTAGCAGTTTTTCCATTTACTAAAATTGTGAACTGAATAAATAAATCACTAGACTTACTCTCTATTTTACAATGAAATGTAGTTTGTCCACAATTCCCAAAATATTCTTCTACTTTTAGCCATTGAACTAAGTCAACTCTCTTGAAAAAAATCCACCCATTAAGAACAGTTTAAGTCTTAATAAGGGCGAGATGAACTATAACTTCATATCATGTGCAAATGCAGCGAGTAGGGTTGGGAATCGTAAGACATTTTGCGGTTCCAGTTCCGCCAAACGATTCCGGTTTCGGTTCAGTTCCCATTCCGTACAATACAAATTATTACTAATAAAAAAAAATATATAGGGTAGAGTGGGGGAAAACGCCCCCCACCTGTTTTTCCCAAAATAACCACTATACATTTTTACTGTTGCTATGCACTACGTTGATAACGGGGATATACAAATCTCTATGGAGAAGCTGACACCAGCGACACATTTGAAGAGAAGAGGATTACAGGGTAAATGCTATAATTTTCAGATATTAGTAAATAAGTGTTTAAGAGAATATTGTTCTGCAGGATATCGCAGTGATGTATGATAGATGAATAGTGAAGTCTGTAGTGTGAGATCATATATTATTTATAAGGAATATAATTATATTTTAAAAATTAAACATTTTTTTTAAAAACTCATAGCTTGTGGGGTAAAACGCCCCCTACGCTGGGGGCAGGGCCGGTTCTAGACATTTGGAGGCCCTAGGCAAAATTCATGTTGGAGGCCCCCCACCCCCAATAAAAAACACTTGAAACAAATATGATTCCTAACTTTTTTATTTATACAACATTTCATTTTAAATTTAGTATATTTTTACTTACACAGTACATAAGTTTGGACAAATTACTATTTTTAATGTTTTTGAAAGAAGTCTCTTATGCTCATCAAGCCTGGATTTTATTTGATCAAAAATACAGAAAAATAATATAGTGAAATATTATTACAATTTAAAATAATGGTTTTCTATTTTACTATACTTTAAAATATATTTCTGTGATGCAAAGCTGAATTTAGTGTCACGTGATCCTTCAGAAAACTTTATAATATTCTGATTTATTATCAAATGTTAGAAATGGTGCTTAATATTTATTTTATAACATGTGATACTTTTTTTCAGGATTTTTTGATTATTAAAAAGTTGTTTTAAAAAAGTCTTCACTATCACTTTTATATATTTAACACATCCTCGCTGAATATTCCTGTTTTTTTTTTTTCTGTATTTTTGATCAAATAAATGCAGGCTTGTAGAGCATAATAAGAAACTTCTTTCAAAAACAATAAAAATAGTAATGGGTCCAGACTTTTTACTGGTAGCCTACTACATCAAACTTTATCTAAAGTAATCTCTTTTTTGTTTAATGAAGATGTTATTGTTCTTGTTGTTATTTTGCTGGTGTATTCAGTTTATTCACAGTTCCAGAATACCACTTCAGTAGATGAACATAAACGTGCTTTTATAATTGTTTTCATAGCTGCGTTATGGGCAGATATTGCATTGCTACCTTAAATATGCTATACACAAATCAAGTGGAAGAGAAAGATACGATCGCTACTGAGCAGGGAAAAAAATCTAAACTAATATTCGTATAGGCTATGATGTCAGGGTATTATCTAATCATCAGCAGAATATAGAAGATAGACCCATAGATATGAGATCCTTTATTTGAAACATTTAAAAATGTTGCAGTGTGTTGGTTTTTTAACTTTGAATACAAACGTCTTATCTTTTACTTTTGTAGCTTTTTTACTAGTCAGCTCCCAACGCGATGTTATTCATTGTACGCGCAAATTCAAAGCGTCGCGTCTGGGCACGTTAATGACGCTCGCACTCTTTTAAACTCGTAGACTAACAAAGCGGTGAATGATTTTTCCAGAAATGACGCTGATCTACAGTAGCCCACACGTTTATATTTAAAATACATTGCAATCACTCCAAAATCGATGACCTGCATTACGAGCTGTGCTTCTTTGCGTGCCTATGTAGACTTTTGTACAGTCATGGGCTGGCGTTAATGTGACGTAATGTAACAGTCTATGGTTAAGATAAACATCGTCACTATTTTTAGTTAATTAATAAATTTTGAAATAAATTGTAGATAGGACATTTGTACATTTATTTATTTATTTTTTATTTTTTATTTTTTTGTCCCTCTGTCTGGGCCCCATCCCGCCAATCGGGCCCTAGGCACGTGCCTAGTTTGCCTTTGCGTTAATCCGGCTCTGGCTGGGGGCATAGTTTCTCTATCATAATTACTATAATAAAATATTTCTGTCTATCAAATCCTTTGTTTTACACTTAATGCAGTATAACTAGGTGGTAAAATCAAAATATTTGAACAAAACATGAAAAAATTACCTCAAGTGAGCATTAACTAGCTAGCTTGCTAGCACAGTTAGCTCACTGATGGAAGGTAGTTAATTTTGCCTATTTTGAACATTGCTGAAATAAATATTAATATATATATACATGTTGATACATTACTTGCCTTTTACCTTTAGAGATTAAAAACTATTGTCTGTTAATGTTGCTGTTGATCTGAAGCAAACTGGTTGGTAAGAAAGGGGGCATTTTACCCCACCTTGGGGGGCGTTTTACCCCACCGCTGGGGCAAAACGCCCCCTTTGTACAAAAATATTTTCAGTGAAAATACTAATTAATTATGAAGGCTGAGCAATTTTAATATTTGGTGAATAACTCCTGCCATAGTCACTCAAAACCGGGATGGCAATTCTAGTCACATTTATGTTTTGTTTCACTGTAATGTCACATTTTCCTTAAGGGGGGCGTTTTCCCCCACTCTACCCTAGTAGTAAGGGGAAAATGCACAATCCTTTTTGTGTTCATTTCTTATACTTGTCAAATGAGTTTAACAGACTGTTAATGTCAACAAATTCAACATATTATTTAGCATTTTTGCAAAATTAATTAATTTTTCTGAAGGAAAATAATTATTTCTCAAGGATAATTTGGGACCTCTCTAGCTTATTGTATCTCCAGCAGTGGAGAATACCCTCTCAGAAGGGGTAGAATATGCTTGAACACACATGTAGGATCCAGACAGGTGAAACATAATATTTCGATTTGAATGATTGATTCATAAAGACTTCACTTCATTACTGGATGAATCAGCGCTCTAGCAGTTAAATAAACAACTGCATGCGTGTTGCGGAAGAACATTCGTGTTGCCGGAGCTACTTCTCTATGTTTATTTCTATGACGTGGGTGAATCACTCCGGCACTGTGCTACTCCGCAGCGGTTCCGGTGTAAAGTAGTCCGAGTATAAACGCTTATGGCTTGCTGTAGTGATTCAGGATAAGACAAAAACACTTTGAAAAAAGGCATTCATGATGTAATCGCTCATTATATACATTTAGTAAATTCTGAAGCGAATTTTCGTTATTTGAAGCGACTTTCAGCGATTTACTCTGCTTTGGCTGCTACCGTAGACATCAATAGCCGCGTTTCCACTGTCGGGCCAGGGCCGGGCCGTGCTAGTGCGTGCCAGGGCCAGTCGCGTTTCCACTGTCACTTCCGGGGCTTGATCGGGGCTTACTCGGGGCCAACGGCCAGGATTTCTGGCCCGTCGAATACCTTGGGCCAAAGCGGGCCAGCTCGGGCTAGAGGAGTGGTTACCAACAGAGGATGAGTTTACCGTTGGGAGACGGCAGCGCCGGATGATTCTGTCAGCATTTAAGACTTAAAAATAAAATAATTTAAATCGCGTTCATGTTTGAATGCCTTCTGTTTGTGATGCAAAAGACTATGCGCGCTAGCCGTTACCATAGTAAACGCTTGAAGATACGCATAGTAAAAAAAACAACATAGCGAACGCTTGAAGACCAATCTTAAAGGCTATCACAGTCATGTTTTTATTTTATCTGTCTTAGCCTACGTCTCGTCTCTTTAAACCGGACTATCAAAAAATAAAGTAACTTTTTTTTTCGGGAGCTTCCTCTGTTTCTCTGACAGAAAATATCTGTATGGGAGTCGAGAGAGTGCTAAAGCTCCTCAGGTCGTATGGCATATATTTGTAGAAATTATATTTTTTTCTAAATGTGATGTAAATATGTCCTGTAACTAAGTTACCAGATAAAGAAACAGACGCGACTGAAAAAGTAAGTGTGTCCTCTTTCTTTTGTGAAATAGACCTAACGGTAATTTATTTCTGAGTGACTAATGTGCAATTTTTACATAAATTAATTCATTATGATCAATGTATCACTTTTTATTGTAAACCTGTGGTAAAACATCGATGCTTGGGTTTTAAATATTCAAGTAGCTGCTAAACAAACAAACAAAAAAAAAGCTAGCAAACGGCCGCTTTTATCGTGTTTGTTTTCAACGCTGTTTCCAGTGATTTCTGATTAGTTTTCTGATAAAACTTCCATTTGTTGGTGAAATGATGGGTTAGTGTGACGTTGTCCCAGAGAGGCGTGTTACGGGCGTGTTTTAGTGAAGCGCTGTGGAGCTTCTGGCCCGACAGTGGAAACGCATGCCCGGTGCTATTGGCCCGAGGCTGTTAGCCCGGCACGGCCCGTTTAAAGCCCTGGCCCGGCCCTGGCCCGACAGTGGAAACGCGGCTAGTGTTTATTCTCGAACTATAAACTTTTATTTCAGTACTTCTGTGATCATTTGAATATTTGTAACACCGAAATACCGATACTGTGTTGTTGAAAAGATTGTGAAAGTAAAGCTGTTATATTGACAACTGCTCTCTCAGCGACAGCGCAAACAGATTTGAATGTTCCAGTGTGAAGTTTTTGTCATTTAGGAATAAGATCGCGTGGGTGTTTGAATCGAGATCATTCTCTCTCTCGTATGAGTAGCGCGAGTGCTTTCATTACTATTTTAATATTCATGAGGTGAGTGTGAGACGTCGCTATTACAGGATAAGCTCCCAGCACTTCGCCCACACATCTTCCCAGAACCGTTTTTGGAACCGAAATTTAGGAATTTCGCACTGTTCCGGTATTTTTCAAAAAAACACTACCGGTTCTGGATAAGAACCGGTTTTCGGTTCCCAACTCCAGCAGCGAGTGAAACTAGGAGGGTCAAACTGAGTCGTGGGAGGATTCACATATTGACTGAGTGTTTTCAGCAGATAGTTTCATCACACACTGAACTACTGAAGAAAATGTCTCACACGTGTGTTTTGTTCTGTTTGTGCTGCTGGAGTCTGATCGGTAAGTTATAAAAACATTTTCATGGCTTTTTTTTCTATTTCAGAGCAATAAAGTGGCTGATACTGTTTGAATTAGACTTTTATCTGCTGTTAAAATGAATAATGAATATTGTGAAATCTATAACTTTGAAGTCTCTAATTCTTAAATAATAATAATAATAATAATAATAATAAAAGTAGTTGTAAACATCTACAAAAGTCATGGAAAGCCATTAGTCAAAATGCGCAATTATCATATATATACAGCCTATATATATACCAGTCAAAAGTTTGGAAACATTACTATTTTTAATGTTTTTGAAGGAAGTCTCTTATGCTCATCAAGCCTGCAGTTAAAAAAGAAGAAGAAGAAGAAAAAAAAGTAATATTATGAAATATTATTACAATTTAAAATAATGGTTCTCTTTTTTAATATACGTTAAAATGTAATTTATTTTTGTGATGCAAAGCTGAATTTTCATCAGCAAGTACTCCAGTCTTTGGTGTCTTATGATCCTTCAGAAATCATTCTAATATGCTGATTTATGATCAATGTTGGAAACAGTTGTGCTGCTTAATATTTTTTTTTTATAACCTGAGATACTTTTTTCAGGATTATTTGATGAATAAAAAGTTAAAAAGAACTGTATTTATTTAGAATAGAAATCTTTTGTAACAATATACACTACCGTTCAAAAGTTTGGGAACAATAACCAATTTTTTTTTAAGAAATTAGTACTTTAATTCAACAAGGATGCATTAAATTGATAAAAGGTGATGGTAACGATTTATATTGTTAGAAATGTTTTTATTTTGAATAAATGCTGTTTTTATGAATAAATGCTGTTAATGTTTTACTCAATGAATCCTGAAAAAAGTATTCCAAAAAAATATATTAAACAGCACAACTGTTTCCATCATTGATAATAACTGAGTATCAAATCATCATATTAAAATGATTTCTGAAGGATCATAAGACACCAAAGACTGGAGTACTTGCTGATGAAAATTCAGCTTTGCATCACAAAAATAAATTACATTTTAAAATATATTAAAAAAGAGAACCATTATTTTAAATTGTAATAATATTTCATAATATTACTGTGTTTTTTTTTTTTTTTTTTTTTAACTGCAGGCTTGATGAGCATAAGAGACTTCTTTCAAAAACATTAAAAATAGTAATGTTTCCAAACTTTTGACTGGTACTGTGTGTATATATATATATATATATATATATATATATATATATATATATATATATATATATATATATATTAGAGGTGGGCATAGATTATTTTTTTTAATCTAGATTAATCTAGATTAATTTTGAAATTAATCTAGATTAAAATGGCTCATTTGAATTCTGCCGAAGGCATTCAGAATATGTGTGCTACCCAAATAATGCCTATAAAAGTAAGTCTTTGAGAACGGGTTTCTCAAGCCAGGTGGCGCATTAGACCAGGGGCTCATCTCCTGTTTCCAAAATGCATCACAAACTGCTTGAGAAAGCTGTTCTACTCATAGACTGTAAAAGGTTACTACTGTACTGTTACCGTCCGTAGGCAACATTAGGTAGGCCTATGTTATTATCAACTACTATAGGCTATCAATTAGGGATGGGCGATATGCATAAAATCCATATTGTGATATACATTGCAGCCTCTTGCGATAACGATATATATTATAATAAAACTATTTCAGAACAGGTTACACAGACCCTGCTAAACACCTGTTAAAGTTTTTTTTTTTTTTTTTTTAAAGGGTGTATGTAGTTTTGAGAACAAATATTGTCTAAAACTGTAAGTATACAACATCATTTTGCAGATAAATAAAATTTAAGTACACTAGCTGCAGAGACTTAAGTAGGTCTAATGTTTATTATGGCTTGGAGCTTATGACACCCCAAATTTAAAATTAGAATATTGTCTAACTGATGTCACAACAACGATGTGCTACACCACGATATATTGGGAATAATACGCGCGCGCTGATATTCAGTGATATCATCGTTTTGAATTTGAGGTGGTAGAAGGGATTAGTCATGTGCTCCTGAGACCCGAGAGCTTGCCTGGTGTGCATTTTATAATTGTTCTTGCTATTTGGGATAAGTTGGACCTAATAAGTATAATAACTAAAATTTGTTTTTGTACTGGAAGTAGTTTTTGCAGAAAATGATGTCCTCATGCGAGGACAGTGGGTCTATGTTTTACCATATGATGTCCTCATGCGAGGACAGTGGGTCTATAATTTACCATTTTACTAGCAATTATGTGAAGTGTCAGTACAAATGAAGTGATAAACACTTGACAAAATCTGATTTTTATAATAGTACTGGTAATGGCCAGCAGGGAGCAGAAGAAGGCCACTTATTGGCTCACTTTCATTTTGAAATTCTTGATTTTTACCAGTTTTCTGCACTAAAGCAAACCAGTTTTTCCATGTTAACTCAATAATTCATGCTTACACACACACACACAGACAAATGTTGTTTTTTCAATGCTATTGCGATCCGTCTAAAAATTCCCAAGTTTAGCTAACCACATGGTAGAATAAATAACGTAATATAGTCCCAATGTCCTCAAACGAGTGCTTCACATTTACTGATGTCCTGGAGTGCTACTACTAAAATATGTCAAATTTTAATCCCCATATGATGATGGAGACAGTATTGTACATAAATACATTTGTTTCATTCATATAATTTGAATAGATTTTTTACCTGGGTCATTTTTCTTTCGGGAAGTGTTTTGCTGATATTTTGCTGATTTTCCAGCCATTTTTTTCTCACTGACATTGGTGTAATGTTGTCATATGAGGACACAGGGACTCAGGAGGTTAACTTACCGAACTGTTAGGCTACCCCACACACTCTGTCTATGTAGTTTGCTGCTGCTCGTCGGACGGCTTAAATCCAAACCAAGTCCAAATAATGTATGTTGCACCGATCTTTTTCACCAGCTTTCACTTCAGCCGTGTTTACTTAAGATGACGACGAATATGATGCGTTGCGGCCGCGAGTAGATTGCGTCATCATAGCTTGTGTAGTATAGAGCCAGCTCCCAACCCAACGCAGCACGTTAACGCCGATAACGGCCCACCACTAATATATATATATATATATATATATATATATATATATATATATATACACACACACACGGTGGGGAGAACAAGTATTTGATACACTGCCGATTTTGCAGGTTTTCCCACTTACAAAGCATGTAGAAGTCTGTCATTTTTATCATAGGTAGGGTAGAGTGGGGGAAAACGCCCCCCTTAAGGAAAATGTGACATTACAGTGAAACAAAACATAAATGTGACTAGAATTGCCATCCCGGTTTTGAGTGACTATGGCAGGAGTTATTCACCAAATATTAAAATTGCTCAGCCTTCATAATTAATTAGTATTTCCACTGAAAATATTTTTGTACAAAGGGGGCGTTTTGCCCCAGCGGTGGGGTAAAACGCCCCCCAAGGTAGGGTAAAATGCCCCCTTTCTTACCAACCAGTTTGCTTCATAGATAAACAGCAAAATTAACAGACAATAGTTTTTAATCTCTAAAGGTAAAAGGCAAGTAATGTATCAACATGTATATATATTAATAATTATTTCAGAAATGATCAAAATAGGCAAAATTAACTACCTTCCATCAGTGAGCTAACTGTGCTAGCAAGCTAGCTAGTTAATGCTCACTTGAGGTATTTTTTTCATGTTTTGTTCAAATATTTTGATTTTACCACCTAGTTATACTGCATTAAGTGTAAAACAAAGGATTTGATAGACAGAAATATTTTATTATAGTAATTATGATAGAGAAACTATGCCCCCAGGGGGGGGGGGGGGCGTTTTACCCCTCAGCGTAGGGGGCGTTTTACCCCACAAGCTATGAGTTTTTTAAAATAATGTTTAATTTTTAAAATATAATTATATTCCTTATAAATAATATATGATCTCAAACTACAGACTTCACTATTCATCTATCATACATCACTGTGATATCCTGCAGAACAATATTCTCTTAAACACTTATTTACTAATATCTGAAAATTATAGCATTTACCATGTAATCCTCTTCTCTTCAAATGTGTCGCTGGTGTCAGCTTCTCCATAGAGATTTGTATATCCCCGTTATCAACGTAGTGCATAGCAACAGTAAAAACCTATATTGACTACTTTTAGTGGTTATTTTGGGAAAAACAGGTGGGGGGCGTTTTACCCCAGGGGGGCGTTTTCCCCCACTCTACCCTACTCTTCAACTGTGAGTGACAAAAATCCAGAAAATCACATTGTATGATTTTTAAGTTATTAATTTGCATTTTATTGCATGGCATAAGTATTTGATCACCTACCAACCAGTAAGAATTCTTGCTCTCACAGACCTGTTAGTTTTTCTTTAAGAAGCCCTCCTGTTCTCCACTCATTACCTGTATTAACTGTACCTGTTTGAACTCGTTACCTGTATAAAAGACACCTGTCCACACACTCAATCAAACAGACTCCAACCTCTCCACAATGGCCGAGACCAGAGAGCTGTGTAAGGACATCAGGGATAAAATTGTAGGCCTGCACAAGGCTGGGATGGGCTACAGGACAATAGGCAAGCAGCTTGGTGAGAAGGCAACAACTGTCGGTGCAATTATTAGGAAATGGAAGAAGTTCAAGATGACGGTCAATCTCCCTCAGTCTGGGGCACCATGCAAGATCTCACCTCGTGGTGCATCAATGATCATGAGGAAGGTGAGGGATCAGCCCAGAACTAAACAGCAGGACCTGGTCAATGACCTGAAGAGAGCTGGTACCACAGTCTCAAAGAAAACCATTAGTAACACACTACGCCGTCATGGATTAAAATCCTGCAGCGCATGCAAGATCCCCCTGCTCAAGCCAGCGAATGTCCAGGCCCATCTGAAGTTTGCCAATGACCATCTGGATGATCCAGAGGAGGAATGGGAGAAGGACATGTGGTCTGATGAGACAATGAGTTTTTTGGTCTAAACTCCACTCACCGTGTTTGGAGGAAGAAAGATGAGTACAACCCCAAGAACACCATCCCAACCGTGAAGCATGGAGGTGGAAACATCATTCTTTAGGGATGCTTTTCTGCAAAGGGGACAGGACGACTGCACCGTATTGAGGGGAGGATGGATGGGGCCATGTATCGCGAGATCTTGGCCAACAACCTCCTTCCCTCAGTAAGAGCATTGAAGATGGTTCGTGGCTGGGTCTTCCAGCATGATAACAACCCAAAAGACACAGCCAGGGCAACTAAGGAGTGGCTCCGTAAGAAGCATCTCAAGGTCCTGGAGTGGCCTAGCCAGTCTCCAGACCTGAACCCAATAGAAATTCTTTGGAGGGAGCTGAAAGTCTGTATTTCCCAGCAACAGCCCCGAAACCTGAAGGATCTGGAGAAGGTCTGTATGGAGGAGTGGGCCAAAATCCCTGCAGCAGTGTGTGCAAACCTGGTCAAGAACTACAGGAAACGTATGATCTCTGTAATTGCAAACAAAGGTTTCTGTACCAAATATTAAGTTCTGCTTTTCTGATGTATCAAATACTTATGTCATGCAATGAAATTAATTAAAAATCATACAATGTGATTTTCTGGATTTTTGTTCTAGATTCCGTCACTCACAGTTGAAGAGTACCTATGATAAAAATTACAGACCTCTAAATGCTTTGTAAGTGGGAAAACCTGCAAAATCGGCAGTGTATCAAATACTTGTTCTCCCCACTGTAAATACAACAATTTTAAATCACAAGTTACTCTCTATTTTACCATGAAATGTAGATTATGAACACTGAACAGCTGCAAATGTTTCACATGTTTGTTTTGTTCTGTTTGTGCTTCTGCCGTCTGATCGGTAAGTTATAAACATATGTGTTGTTTATTCACATAAACTCCTGCGACGGTTCAAATTAGATTATTTTCATCCACTGTGATCAAATCTCTCTTGTTGGTTTAATTTCAATGATTACAAATGCAAATCCTCCCATGAAATGTCTAAAAAAATCATTTAAATAATTGTAAATACTTCTGCTGTAATCATAAACAACTACAAAAGTCATGGCAATTCAGTAATTAAAAATGTGTTGAAAATATATATAGCATATTTAAACTTGTATTTTCAAGCTGTATTTAATTTATCATATCATTTTTATTTGATTCTTCAGCAGATCATTTTAAAACACATTAAAAGACGAAATTATTGATTCTCTCACGTCTGTCTGTTCATTTATGTGACTTTTCATTTAGTTTGTAGTCTCTGCTGCTGTTAAAGGTTACAAACTGATCTCAGACTTTCTAAACCAACATGAGCATTAATCTGAAAACCTGTTCATGTTCATCAGGAGTGTTTGCTGCCGAAACAAATGAAATACAGTCAGTGTCAGTGATGGAGGGAGATTCTGTCACGCTAAACACTGATGATACTAAAATACATGAAAAATACATGTGGAAATATGGAGCTGAACAGTATTTTATTGCTGAATTCAGTAGAAAACATGGGATCTCCACATATGATGATGTTCTTGATGGGAGATTCAGAGACAGACTGAAGCTGGACGATCAAACTGGATCTCTGACCATCACAAACACCACAACTGAACATGCTGGAGTTTATCAACTAGAGATAATAGGAGCGACACTGACATTAAAATCATTCAGTGTTTCTGTCTATGGTGAGTCGAGATGTAATTCCTCCTGTGATTCTTGTTTTATTAGATATTTACATATTGAAATGTTTATATTATAGTTTAAGATGAGACAATCACTGCTCATCAACAATGAATCAAAAATAACACTGTAGATTTATCCATATTTCTTTTTATTAATCTCATCTTTCTCAGCTCGTCTGCCTGTTCCTGTCATCATCAGAAACTCTTCACAATGTTCTTCATCATCATCATCATCATCGTCATGTTCATTGGTGTGTTCATCAGTGTTGAAAGTGTGTGATGCGACTCTCTCCTGGTACAAAGGAATCAGTGTATTGTCCAGCATCAGTGTGTGTGATCTCAGCATCAGTCTCTCTCTACCTCTGGAGGTGGAATATCAGGATAAAAACACCTACAGCTGTGTGCTGAACAATCCCATCAGCAACCAGACCACACATCTGGACATCAACACACTCTGTCACACATGTGCAGGTACCACAGCACTGATGATATATGTGATTATACAGATTCACTCACACTAATGACTCTCTCCTTCAGTTCCTCCAGTCTCAGTGTCTCTGATAGTGTTGATCTCTGCTGGATCTCTGATGATTGTTGCTGGATTTGGGATCTTCTGGATCTGCAGGAAAAGTAGATCAATTGACATGGAAGGCAAGTGTTATTTACTGCTTTTAAACAAAGTTAATAATAATAAGTTTATAATAATTACTTTCTCAAATTGCACCAAAAGATTAAAAATACAAAAGCTTTCTTCACTTTATGAACATGATTTTACATGTTATATAATTATTCCATGTAAATGTTACATAATTTCCTATTGTCACTGTAAAGCTGCTTTGAAACAATCTATATTGTTGAAGGTGACGTGTAAAGATGCAGCTGGTGCTAAAGTTAAAATATGTTATTGATTATTTTTGTTCAACTTGTTGAGCATCAATTTCACCAAACAAAGAATGTATTTGACTTAAATGTCCTGCCTGGGTTTGATTTATAAATTATGTGTAAAAAAAGTCTCTCTAATTTTAAGTGATAGTTCAAATTTCAATTTAGTCGAATGAAATTTGTTAATGTAATTCTTTTTTAAAGGGCTGTGTTAAACGTCTAATGAAATGTGTGCATTTATGCTTTAACTTTGATGGCCATAATAATAATAATAATAATAATAATACATACAGTATGTTGTAAAGATTCAGATGTAATTAGTATTGAGGTTTGTTGTTTTAATGCATCTATTATCATTGAAACAGTTGAGACTCGCGAAGACGAGATCACTTACGCTGAACCAGCGTTCTACAAAAGAAACGCACAGAAAACAGTAAGACAATGTTATTAATTTATGTTGTGTTTCTCTGTATTATTTCAGCAGTGAGTCAGATGCAATTGTGTTTTTGACTGTATAATGATCCATCAAATACAGCAGCACCAAATGTTTAGATCAGATGTTTAATAAAAGCCATAAGATTATCAATGCAAGAAAAACATATGTTATTTTCCTATTGTGTTGTTTGGATCACACCACAGATTACATTTTTAGCAAGCAATTAGTAATCTGAAATGTAATACATTTTTAAAGCAACTGGGAAACACTGAAAGACTGCAGGACCTCTAAACTTCATCTATAAAGGATTGTAATTACATTGAGGAAAACATTTAAACAATTAATGGTTTGCACAACAAGACTAGAACAAGCCAATTTAAACAAATTATGTTTTGTTGAACCTAATAAATTTACGTTATTGTATCAGATTTACATCTTACATTGTATCAGATTGTAGATTGTATCAGATTTACATGTTAGCAAAACTGAGAACCACTGATATAGAAGATGATGTTTGATGTAATTTCCTCAAGATGTTTAAGTTTGCATGCAGTGCTGATAAATGTTATTAGAAAACTATATACAGTAACTATATAAAACTATATTTCTTGTGTTGTGTTTTTACAGAAAGTTGAAGAGGAGGATCATGTGGATTATGCACCAATCACAATGAGAAGATGAACACACTTCAGTCTTTTTATAAGTACAAGACCCAACTGTGTGACCAGCATCGAGTCCGAGTCTATGGTTGAGTTTTTGGTGAGAATCACCATATTGTATCAGGACGTCCCAGCAGACGCAGAGCAGGATCAACATTTAAACTATTAAATTAAGTGGTCTCCTAAAAACTACAAACTTGCCTTTTTAACCAATTAAATCATATGATTCATTGGAGCATTTCATGTTTGACTTTTAAAGTCTTAAAGCTTGTGCATGAGTGTTTCTGCTGATGGACGTGTGTGTTTGATGTCAGTTTGTGATCGTCTCTGTCTGAGGTGTGAATAGTCTGTGTATAGCCTGTGGTTGAAGGGCTTTTTCCATTCCTGCTCACATGAAACCGTCGACTTCTGCTCTACAGAAAACTTGCTTTACTACAAAATACTGAACTCAGCACTGGTGTTTAACAACAATATAATATTATTTGGGTGTGTGATGATCAATACTCATGCAGTGATCCTGCAGTTAAGCAGTGCAACACATATCCTTACTACAAAGGTCATATTTGTCTGCATTTATTCTTAAATCTACCCAGACATTGGCAATGTATGACGTACAATTTATGGTTTATGTTTGATGGTTGTAAATTGATTTTGTTTTCATCAGTATGGACGAGAAACTAACTAGACGCTACTAACAATCTTGATTTTGTTTCATAATAGTAGCATAACAGTGGTCCTGTCCATAAAACATAAATGTAGAAATTCATAGAATGAGATCAAGATCATAATTAGATAGAAAATCTCACCTTAAGTTTCCTTGATAGTGGTAAAGTCCAGATGCAGTGATGAGGACAGCTCAAGATATCCACTCCTGCTCCAGTTCTGTAGGATGATGACGAATCAGGGAACAAAACACAGGTGTGGGTGAAGAAGTGTTGATCCTACACAGGGCCGGATCTAGACATTTGGAGGCCCTAGGCAAAATTCATGTTGGAGGCCCCCCACCCCCAATAAAACACACTTGAAACAAATATGATTCCTAACCTTTTTATTTATACAACATTTAATTTTAAATTTAGTATATTTTTACTTACACAGTACATAAGTTTGGACAAATTACTATTTGTAATGTTTTTGAAAGAAGTCTCTTATGCTCATCAAGCCTGGATTTATTTGATCAAAAATACAGAAAAATAATATAGTGAAATATTATTACAATTTAAAATAATGGTTTTCTATTTTACTAGGCTATACTTTAAAATATATTTCTGTGATGCAAAGCTGAATTTAGTGTCACGTGATCCTTCAGAAAACTTTATAATATTCTGATTTATTATCAAATGTTAGAAATGGTGCTTAATATTTATTTTATAACATGTGATACTTTTTTTCATGATTCTTTGATTATTAAAAAGTTGTTTTAAAAAAGTCTTCAATATCACTTTTATAAATTTAACACATCCTTGCTGAATATTCCTGTTTTTTTTCTGTATTTTTGATCAAATAAATGCAGGCTTGTAGCATAATAATAAACTTCTTTCAAAAACATTAAAAATAGTAATGGGTCCAGACTTTTTACTGGTAGCCTATCAAACTTTATCTAAGCTAATCTCTTTTTTTGTTTAATGAAGATGTTATTGTTATTGTTGTTATTTTGCTGTTTTATTCAGTTTATTCACAGTTCCAGAATACCTCTTCAGTAGATGAACATCATGAACGTGCTTTTATCATTTTTCTGCGTTATGGGCAGGATTTTTCCCTCCCATTTAATCAATATTGACTGCAGATATTGTCATATTATTAATATCAGTAATATGTTATTATGTATTGCATTGCTACCTTAAATATGCTATACACAAATCAAGTGGAAGAGAAAGACACGATCGCTACTGAGCAGGAAAAAAAATCTAAACTAATATTCCTATAGGCTATGATGTCAGGGTATTATCTAATCATCAGCATCAGAATATAGAAGATAGACCCATAGATATGAGATCCTTTATTTGAAACATTTAAAAATGTTGCAGTGTGTTGGTTTTTTAACTTTGAATACAAACGTCTTGTCTTTTACTTTTGTAGCTTTTTTACTAGTCAGCTCTGGACGCGATGTTATTCATTGATTGTACGCGCAAATTCAAAGCGTCGCGTCTGGGCACGTTAATGACGCTCGCGCGCTCTTTTAAACTCATAAAGCGGTGAATGGTTTTTCCAGAAATGACGCTGATCTACAGTAGCCCACAAGTTTATATTTAAAATACATTGCAATCACACCAAAATCGATGACCTGCATTACGAGCTGTGCTTCTTTGCGTGCCTATTTCTGCTTTTGCTTCGCACTCAGCACCTGATGGATGCGTTCGTTGACCGCCTCTGATCGCCTCTGACGTCCCCTCGGACTAAACGAGTAAACTGGCTGGCGCCTCTACAGTCATGGGCTGGCGTTAATGTGACGTAATGTAACAGTCTATGGTTAAGATAAACATCGTCACTATTTTTAGTTGATTAATAGGCTACATTTTGAAATAAATTGTAGATAGGACATTTAATTTTTTTTTTTTTTTTTTTTTTTTTGTCCCTCTGTCTGGGCCCCATCCCGCCAATCGGGCCCTAGGCACGTGCCTAGTTTGCCTTTGCGTTAATCCGGCTCTGATCCTACAAATAATACAAACCACTTTTTTTAAATCTTTTTTTAGATAAATTAGATATCCCTAATTAGCAAATATGTAGTTAGTGCAGTGTCCAGGAGGATTCGAGAAGGCTACCTGTTTAGGTTGTTTACAGGTCAAAGCCACATCTCTGCTTTTCTCAGTCTCTGTGATCTTCTGGTTTGATGTCTCGGTTCCCTCCTTCAATGTGTGTCTGAGAGACTTTTCACCTGATTCATCATCTTCATTCCTGTGAAAATCTGCTCACTTAAAATAACAGCACGTCTCCTCAACAACACACATTATTTTAGGAATCATTCTTGAACGGAGCACAGGACTGAAACTGTTTACTCACAGATTTTCTGATGGTTTTTTTCAACTTCTAAGAAAAGTGACATGAAGTCAGATTTACAGCTCATGCAGAAGACAGTATTAACTTTTATGCCGCCAAGATGACGTCACATGAACACGGCTTCATCCAGGGAGATGGACTGAAGATGGACTGAAGATGGACTGAAGATGGACTGAAGATGGACTGAAGATGGACTGAAGATGGACTGAAGATGGACTGAAGATGGACTGAAGATGGACTGAAGAGGATCAGGAACGGTAGGTATGCAGGTAGGTAATGAAGAGAGTCTGTGTGTCATGGAATAACGTGTATAGACAAAACCAGACGAGGAGTGAAGGGAGAGTGCTGAATATATAGGGCTTGTTAACGAGGGAGTCCAGGTGATGATGATGATGGCTGATAGAGTGCAGGTGTGCCAAGGAGGATGATGGGAAGTGTAGTGTACACACAGATGAGGAAGACAGACGGTGAATTTGACAAACGTGACCTAAAAGTATCAATTTCTAAGACAAAAAATGTTAACTTCAAGAAGTCTTAAAAAGTATGAAGTATACGCAGAGGCGGAGCTAGACTCTCAGTACAGTGGGGGTGGAGCTTCATCATGGGGTATGACTGCTACCAAGTCATTTTACAATTAAAACCATTATAAAAAAACGTAAAATATCTGATGAATGAATAATGTGTCACTTGTTGAGCCAAGTATGCTTACCAGTAGGCTATATGTTAAATAAAACATAAAGAAAAGGCACATTTTTGACAAGTTTGTATTGACGAACAAAGAAAACAGTTTGTCAATCAAGTAATACCGTTTCAGCACCACGGACAGCGACATCTGTTGACAGCGATGGTGCTGAACAGGCAAAGTGCGCTCAATCAGTGCCACATTACATAACTGACATGGCACTATTATATATACTGAACACAAAGTTTGTTTACAACTCCATAGGTGAGCTACAGGTGCTACATGAAAACTTAACTGGGATGAAAACTTTGAGAAAATAACTAAAATATACATTTTTAAAGACAATTTTTTTCTTATCATTTTGTTGTCTGCTTAACAATCTTAACGATCCATCCTAAGTGACTGTTACGTTTCATAACGAGCTGGATTATTTCAATGTTAGCTAATGCAGTAATAAGCTTTTTTCAGCTAATAATCTGCAATATATTACTATGCCAGGGCCCCGTGCAATGTGTCACCTGGCGAGGGCCACGTTCCTGTCCAGTGACGCAAGATCGGCGGCGTCGTAATTGGCACGGGGCCCTGGTGGGCCGCACACAAGCACCCACACTATCTCCGCTACTGAGTATACTTGAAGACTGAAAAGTATGTTATAGCTGAAACCAGAAATGATGGATTCTTCACACTTGATGGTCCTGATGAGAGATTCAGAGACAGACTGAAGCAAACAGGTCGTGCTTTCTCACAGAATCCACTGCATCATGATGTGCAACACACACTTTCAGGGTGGAGGGAGACTCCAGAGCAGGAAGGAAAACTTCACAGTTTCACTCATCAGACAAACACACATGAGCCATAGATGATCTTCAGCAACTCAAAGAACATCATACAGAAACAAACCACATCCTGATTCATACACTGCATATGTGCATTCATACAACCAAGAGATCATTGCACATTTTCACTCCTTATGAATATCACCACTTCAAAGAATGGAAAATTTATTTAATTTTTTAATAAAAAATATTTAATTTATGTTCATATTTACAGTTTGACTGTCCAATAATTAGTTGAATGAAATAATGTGGGGTTTGCATGCAGGACAAATCAAACCTGCAGTCACTCACCACCGTGGGATTCTACTGTAGTGACTCCAGTGGCTCAATCTTAAAGGTGCTGTATGTAACTTTTCTACTAAAATTAATCCTTCTTTATTGCCTCTGTGTGAAGGGGTTGTAATCTCACATTAAAATGATCCACTTTGCGGGTTTTGTTATTACCTCGGAAAGCAAGTATTCTTATTTTTATGTGAAGGTGCCGGTGTTACAATATATTCGGTTCCTGAAATATTTGGTTGGAGCTATCATGAATATTCACGAGACCATTGCGTGGGCGGGGCGATCAATTCAAGCGAGTGTAACAGAAATTATTAGCGTGAGCGCCTCGCGTTTTGTTTTGTTTTATGGATTATTTCTTTCAAAATAAGGTTGAACGAAGTTAACCTTAAACTACTCATATATATTTTATAAATAATTCATCGTTTTGTAGCATGTGTTTCAGTACTCTGAGTTTGCCTGAACTATTACAGACCTGATCCTGTAGGAAGCGTTGCAAGACCTACAATAAAGGCATATTTCTCTAAATTTCTCCCAGATTAGTTGTTGTTGACATTCTATGATATAGAACTGTTCGTTTCTCATGAATGACAGAGGTTAAGCTTTTTAAAATGTGTGTGATTGCGGTTTAAATAAATATTTACAAATATATTCTTGTGTTTTTATTATGTCTCCCAAAGTTGTCTGCATATTATTAAAATAGCCTTTAAATTATAGGCTGATAGCTCAATACAACAGAAGAACTTGAAGATGCATATTGCATGCTTTGAATGTTGCTTCATACTGACTCAACTGAAAAATCTTTTTGATACACAACCTTTACTTCATCAAAGGTTATCATAAATGTTAAGCTTCAGATGCATTAACAGTTGTTTTCTCTAGCAGAACAAATGAATTGATAATAATGACTAACCATTAATCATAAAAATTAGGCCTACATCTTATCAGTTTAGTAATGTTATCATTCTATGTAATCTTTTTGTAAACAAGTGTACACAAAAACACACTGGTGTAGATGGGTATACCAAAAAAATAAGGAAAGGTATATTTATAAATAAATATTTGAATAATATAGTAAATATTTTATCAGTCCTGCTGTATTTTGTCCTTGATCCCATGTGTTTCTCTTGTCTAACATTCTCATTTTTACAAATGAATATGAATAAAATATGTAATTTTAAGACACTTTATCTTACTATAAAAGTAATTTCGAGTTAATGAATGAATGCTTTAAAAAACCTCAATACATTTTACACAGAAATATGTTGAGGCAGATGTTTTTGTTTATCATTATTTAAACAATCTAGATCACATTTAGGATAGGTAACTATGTATATTGTTTTATATTATAAAAATGATATATATTATATTCTTTAAATGAAAATACTTTTTAATTATAATTATGTCCATGACCCACCACACCTGAGAAACTTCTTTTCTGACCAATATTTCTATGCAATTTACTATT